>NW_026542595.1:38444924-39044924 GCF_028750875.1 Macrosteles quadrilineatus
GGTTAATTTAATCTTAATTAAGATAAACATTGATTACTTCTGATTTTCTATTGCTAAATAAATTAACAGCTTCATTATTCTTAAATGCAATGTCACTTTTTTGCACGTCACAAGACACTACAGCTACTTTACTCAGTACAATTATATTCTTTCGAAAACTGTAAGATGTTTTGAGGTCAGTGAAAAGAAATATCATTATAATTGTTTATACGTAAAGTCGTATTTTATAACTACATTTAGGAGTACAACAAGTACGCATGAAGAAGAGCACTCTTCACAATCTTTTAAACCAAAGGAATCGTATGGAATTTATTATTTTAATGACTCAATTAAAGCAGCGTGCGAAAATGTGGTTCTAAAACCTGTCTAAACGAGTTTTGGCTCTGCAGTCTACTTCAGTGTCATCTGAAACCTTGGTTTAAGTGTTTCAATGCGTACAGTTATGTGACCAATACTACTTCACTCATAGATATAAGAGGGGGGTAGATATAGCGTATTGAGTAGACCAAGGAAAGCCAAGACCAAACAGAGATATGAGTAGATGTTCAGTGACGGTATACAAAAACTTTACCTTTACTCTTAAAGGCATATATCAGATATGTATGATATATGCAGAGCATAATTTGAGGGAGCCACAATATATTTTTAAAATCTGGCATTCAACGTAACCAACTGATGACAAGGTAGCTTATTTGAGATGTGGTTGATTCCCAACTTATGTCAATCGAAGAACAATGTAAATGTTCGTCCAAGTCAAAAATCAGTTGCAGTGTCTGTTTTCTTGGTTTATTTGTGTACTTGGACAGATATAAATTAAGAATTTTACATTTCAATAAGCTATATGATGTACCATTTCTTTGCACTATTTAACTATTCAACTATTTAATGATATTATTACTAAAAAATTCGTTTAGCCGAAAGGTTTGCTTTTATAAAAACGAAATGCACTTTCAGGCTTTTATATTAGTTAAATAAATTAGCTACGGGTAAATTAAAATTATATTTGTGTTTTGAATACCCTTTATTAATTTTTATATTTTTTAACCACACAGAAACCGTTAGTCTAAAAACGGAACACTTGTCCTAGCTAGTAACATCTCCAATGGAACCAGTATGTTTTTTTGTATAACTTGTAAAATCATATTTTTTCGCCAGGTGTCTTCTTGCATCCTTGATTTACACATGGATGAACATCTCAGTATACGTTTATAAAACATTAAAACAACTGTCTTGGTCATATATAATCACTTAAACCATCTTTTAAAGTTCTTTGTTTTTTTTAGAATGATTAAAAGCGCCACTAGGCTTGTTGGGGCTGGTCTGTCAAAATAAACACGATATACAGTACTGAGGTAATAAATAATACGGCTATTTGGTTGATTAAGTTTAAAACATACCACACACCCACATAATTTAATTTTTCAAACGCTCAAAGGTTGAGTTGTATGAGAGATGCAATCATTATTTTTAAAGTCTTGTGTATTCCTTTACTTAATAACATATAATGGCTTATTCTTTTTTCAGCTCCTTGGTAAGAGTTTCAGTAAAGAAATGCAGTTTAATGCAATGGAACCAAATAAATTACAGTAATTCTGGTATCTAATTATTCGTATAATTGAACAATAATTATCATCCCTGATTATTATTGTCATCCCTGATTAGGAAATCAGTTAAATTACAGAAGCAACCAGTTTCGGCTCCTAAATTGAGCCATAATCAGGCTGTTTATTTCTAATCATTAGATTGAGATCTTCAAATGTAAAACATACAAAATAAACACTTAAAGAGAAAACACAGACGGTCAAGATATTTAAGGTTACCGGACGGCACTAACTTGGCGAAATGCAAGTCCAGAGATCCCTCCATCTCAACGCCTAAACCGGAGAATATCCAATCAGTTTTCTGCGTGGTAAAGACAACAATTATTGTGATGTAAGGTCATAAGATCTATTAGACAATTTTTTCTATTTTTGGGTGAAAATTTCATGGAAGTGTATTTTACGCACAAGATAGCTATAATACTTTTGTAAATTGGAAATACATTGAATATCCATAGTTACTATACGCTGGAGGTTTTTGTATAGCACATATATATTAGATTTATGTATACAGTTACATTCGGCAATGATAAATTTCATTAAGTATTGCAGTTGGCCCATAACTCCATTTCTCCATTTTTGTATGCCACCTTTTAAAGATAAATCTGCTTGTGAAATATCGCTAGTGCATAACACGCCTCTACCTGATGCCAAGTTTGTATCCACCGAAGGACACAACACCAAAATGATCCGGAGATTCAAATATGAAAATGACCTCACTAAAAACGCCAATCACAGATGTTCCGTGCAATATGAGGCCAAGGACGGAAAAACAATAACGAAGGAAATTTTGTTGGGGCCTTATGACTATGGTAACAAATCCAGAGACTGCAATGAAATATGGCTAATTCACAATGAACCGACAGAGATTTCCTTTATAATTAAGTAAAGAAAACCTGTAATAAATTAATAAAAATGGAGAAATACAAATGATCTACTAAGCTATTACACTCACTGCTTATTCAACTAATCTAAAACACCATTAATTTCAGTGACATAAGGCACTGCATACAAAAACAAAATATTTCAATGGTCCTGCTAAAATTTTTTTGATAGTATCAAAAATTTTCTGAATCTGTGTTATCCTAAAATCCAATGATACTTTATGTATTAATCCTATATTTATTTACAGTTCAATAAAATGCTTACCGTTACAATCAGCACCATTAGGTATCTGTTCTGTTCAATAAAGCAAATTCTAGTGGGATGATTCGGGTAAGTAGTACAAATTGACTGACGTAACACTGTATTTACATACTAGGCAACTTTCTATTTTCATTATCGGTTGTCACTGGTAGCTGATTTTATATTCGGGTCGGGTAGAGGAAGTGGCAGCACGCACGTCTTGGAGACGTTAACGGGTGGGTAGAACTTACGCGTCCTTCATTATCAACTAGTGGCCTACATTCATCGTCAATGAACTGTTTGAAAACAATGCACTTTGCTAAATTTCTTAATGTATTGAACACTACAATACAACCGTATAGTGTTTATGAAAATGTTAATGCCAAGAAAATGTATAGATGATTCAAGGAATGTGATAATGTGTGGTCTTGTGAAAAAAACTAGAATATATTTTACAAATTAAAATAATACGTTACCCCTTTATCTCCACACTTAACCTAATAAGTTTTTCGTCACTAAACAATAACGCTGATTCTCAATTATTGAAGCACTTCTCTATATTTATTGAATTAATGTTAAAATTTTCAAAGCAATTTTCTTTCTAATAATGCTGGAGTCGAGAACGGAAGAGTCTGCAATTAATCAAATTTACACTTTCATTGTTTAAAATTCGTCCCGTTAACAAAATTCTTTTTATTTGTAAAGTTAGTTTGTGTTTATAATCTGGGCGTTTAAAAAATGTTCCTACAGTATGTATCCCCTTGGTTAAATTGGGACAGATTATAATAGTAAATAGTAAACTTAATAAAAATTGCGCTTGTTTGTGTTAGAGGAGTATGACACATTTGGATAACGGTAAAATTTGTTCGTATATAACAGGAAATAAGAAGGAAGCTATTTTGGAAGCCAATTTGCAATGGTAAACAATGTACACTATTTACTTTTATCAATCATTTTTTATGATGCAGCATGATTGAAAACCCGGAACTAAAATTAATGTATTTTCAACTCTTCCTCATTTCCGTTAGACTAGAGCTAGTGTTAAAAAAGAGTCACTTTAGGCTATAGTAGAGCAATATACTGTTTAAATACAGTTAAGAGTTCGGGTAGCCACAAAGTGGCCAAATATATTGATATCATTGAATCCAAACAAATTAGTTCATGCTTAACGAGACTCTGGTTATACTTTAACAAGCAACTGCAAAGTCTCATAATGGAAACTGCTAGTACAAACTAGGAAAATATAAATTTATATTCATGAACATTAAAAAGCTTCCACAGGTAAAACATAATACCGGATACAGGTTGCTATAAACAATATTTTATATTAAAAGTTTTACATTTGGACATTTACATTTTATCAACGAAAGAGAACTAAAGTCACGAGACAAGGCTAAGTAAATGCAAACCTGTTGTTTATATTCCAACTGGATAGCAGGACGCTTCCATTCAAATTTATTGCGATCCGCAGAGATAAGAGGAGTGATAAGATGGGATTTACCACAGAGGGTGTAGACCGAGTGACCTGCTCCAGATCCGCCCTTTCCCCTGCCTTGCCGTTATAATTATCAACCAATGCCAGCGTGAATCATTTTCAGGAAGAGAAATCTTCTGCGCTCTTTTACATCGGAGCAGCTTAAAATTGCTAATAGTGTAATTGATTGTAGTTTATCAGGGAGAGAGTTCAAGTACCACTGTCCATTTCCCTTTTCCTTTTTGCTACTTACTCAACGTCAGGTAGTAGCACTTGTTCCTTTACACGCAAGTATCTTTTTGACCAACACGACGCTAAGGAATAATTAATCGCAGTTAATTAGTTTTAAAGAAAAATTAATTTAATTAATAGGTTGGCTCCGAATATGTTCACTAATGCACAAGGCGAAAGTAAGGCTTTTAACAGGAGTTTCGCTGTTTTTGCTTATTAGGTGTGTAACTACTCTTCCCAGAAGCGCCGTGGGCGATGGTCCGGCTGTAAATTTGTTTCTTTGCTCGTCAGACGTCGTTAAACGATGAACGTGTGTTGAGCCTCGGTGGTGTATCGTTTCTCCCACTGAGCTTCTGCTTCTTATACTGGACCAACCTTTGGACTCTGTTTTGTATGTTGATTCAAAACAGAAGGTAGATAGTTTCTTTGCTCGTCAGACGTCGTTAAACGATGAACCGGTGTTGAGCCTCGGTGGTGTATCGTTTCTCCCACTGAGCTTCTGCTTCTTATACTGGACCAACCTTTGGACTCTGTTTTGTATGTTGATTCAAAACAGAAGGTAGATAGTTTCTTTGCTCGTCAGACGTCGTTAAACGATGAACCGGTGTTGAGCCTCGGTGGTGTATCGTATCTCCCACTGAGCTTCTGCTTCTTATACTGGACCAACCTTTGGACTCTGTTTTGTATGTTGATTCAAAACAGAAGGTATATAGTTTCTTTGCTCGTCAGACGTCGTTAAACGATTGAGCCTCGGTGGTGTATCGTTTCTCCCACTGAGCTTCTGCTTCTTATACTGGACCAACCTTTGGACTCTGTTTTGTATGTTGATTCAAAACAGAAGGTAGATAGTTTCTTTGCTCGTCAGACGTCGTTAAACGATTGAGCCTCGGTGGTGTATCGTATAATCCACTGAGCTTCTGCTTCTTATACTGGACCAACCTTTGGACTCTGTTTTGTATGTTGATTCAAAACAGAAGGTAGATAAGTCATAAGTCATAAGTCGTTTATTCAGCAAAATTAACATAAAATGCATTAGCTACGTCAACAAAACAAAATAAAATACAATTTTTACATAACAAAAAAAACTCTCTTGTATAAATCAAAACTGTCAACTATGCTACTATATTTACCCCACCAGTTCTAGGGCAAAGAAATTCACGAACGCTGCAGAAGGCATTATCCAGCAAAAAATTCTTTAGTTTTTTCTGAAATCTATTTAAATCCTGTTCGGTCTTTAGGGAAGGAGGAAGGTTATTGAAAAGCTTGACGGCATTGTATTGAAAGTTCTTTTGGAAGAATGAAGTTGAGTGTTTAGGAATTGCAAGGTCGGAAGAATTACGAAGTGGATATCTATTGTTGAGCTGTGAACAAAAAGAAGATATATTTTTTCTGGTGAAGGATAGTGTTTCGAAAATGTATATGGATGGAAAGGTTAGAATTCGGAATTTTTGGAAAATGTCTTTGCAGGATTGTCGTTTAGGTAGGGAAAATATGATGCGGATGGCTTTCAATTGTTGTCGGAAAAGAAACTTCGTCTTTTCACTTTCACTACCCCAGACAGGGACAGCATAGGATAAATATGGATATACAAGCCCATAATAAGCAGACAGGAGAACTTCTGAATTTACTGTTTGGCTAAGCATACGTAGCATGGAAATACCAACTGATATTTTTGTTGTGACATGTTTGATATGTTTGTGGTAGTTAAGATTTTCATCAAGGACCACACCAAGGAACTTAACCTCTTGACAGGGATGGATCTCATTTTCACCCAACAGTAAGCTAAATGTTCCTTTTTTTTTGTTTGTTTGATGATTTGAAATGCTAAATTGGAGAAGTTGGGTTTTTTTGCATTTAGGACAAGATGATTATCCTCACACCATTGGAGCAGGCTATTAGATTCAAGAAAAATCTATTGCTCAAGTGTTTCTGTAGAATGACTGGATACAGTAAGAGATGTATCATAGTAAGAGATAGTTTCTTTGCTCGTCAGACGTCGTTAAACGATGAACCGGTGTTGAGCCTCGGTGGTGTATCGTATCTCCCACTGAGCTTCTGCTTCTTATACTGGACCAACCTTTGGACTCTGTTTTGTATGTTGATTCAAAACAGAAGGTAGATAGTTTCTTTGCTCGTCAGACGTCGTTAAACGATGAACCGGTGTTGAGCCTCGGTGGTGTATCGTATCTCCCACTGAGCTTCTGCTTCTTATACTGGACCAACCTTTGGACTCTGTTTTGTATGTTGATTCAAAACAGAAGGTATATAGTTTCTTTGCTCGTCAGACGTCGTTAAACGATTGAGCCTCGGTGGTGTATCGTATCTCCCACTGAGCTTCTGCTTCTTATACTGGACCAACCTTTGAACTCTGATTTGTATGTTGATTCAAAACAGAAGGTATATAGTTTCTTTGCTCGTCAGACGTCGTTAAACGATTGAGCCTCGGTGGTGTATCGTTTCTCCCACTGAGCTTCTGCTTCTTATACTGGACCAACCTTTGAACTCTGTTTTGTATATTGATTCAAAACAGAAGGTAGATAGTTTCTTTGCTCGTCAGACGTCGTTAAACGATTGAGCCTCGGTGGTGTATCGTATAATCCACTGAGCTTCTGCTTCTTATACTGGACCAACCTTTGGACTCTGTTTTGTATGTTGATTCAAAACAGAAGGTAGATAGTTTTTTTTTTTAGAAAATTGATTACATCGATTACAACCAATTACATTGTACTATATGACATTGCATTACATTATCAATTGAGATGGGGCTATAACTAAGCTTAAGCAAATACAGGTGAAAAATTATCGAGTGAAAGGCCTCGTATACTTTTATTGGTTTTTAGGCCAAGACCATTAATTCAAATAGAAGTGCAATGATAAACTACAGCCACGTCCAGTTTCGTACTATGAAAAGGCTTCTTACGATATTCAGGATCCAATGCATTATTATGGCCACTCAGCTATAACACAAATTGACTGTGCAAGTTTTATGTCCAAAGATTCAATTAGCATATCAATTGCCCCTAAAATTTTAACCTTTCACGATCCCGTGTATACAATGATGTTATCCACGAGAGTAATTGAATATAGTAACTAAACACTTCTAAATCAAGGAGAATCATTACTGTAATCGTTACATGAGCCATCTATATACTGACCACACATCATACTCTAGTCTTAATGTCTCTCTATTGACGGGATTCCACACATTTTCATGTTTAATTCTATGTCTCATTAGAGTAAGCGTGTCAATATGCTGAAGACACAGGTAAAATGATGTCAAATTTAAGTACTAATGGTTTAGCCTACTTGACAGTAACTATTACGTAAACGTATTGAGTAATGATTGTTTGCACAGTATTGTAAGAGTTACAGATTTGGTAGTGATGTCGCAAGTGTTGAGAGATGCAGCTAGTGATCGCGTGTGGAGCCTGACCTGTCACTTGATGAACGATAGCGGCAATCGTGACGAAAATAATAATACCTACTCTGTGCAATCTATGAGCTCATAGAACTCCTCATTACCTGATGTGCGACTTATTGTGCAACTTTGACATGAGGTGGCATTTATGTTAGTTAAGTTTTAACTAACATGGTCAATCTTTTTAAAAATAAATAAGAAGGCTAAGAATTGAAATGAGCTTAATAATCGCTTATCATTAGGAAAATATAATATTATTTGTAATAATATACATACTTTTATTAACATTTTCGTGATTATTGCTATACCCTAGTGTTTAGTAATAGTTAGTTATATTGATCAGATAAAATTCAATAGATTTTTTTTTAAGAACATGGTTTGGAAAGAAATGACAATTGTAAACAAGTGCAGTAATACAAACAGATTAAACAATCAATAAAACATATTATTTTATCTTCAGAAGGCAGACAGTATATAGTAGACATATAATACTTCTTACAACTAGGGAATTTCCAATAATGGTATTTCTGACACCTACAATTTATAAAAAAAACATACTAATAGCTATAATCTGTGTCTATTTACGTTCTCAATCTCACTCTTAGGATTGTAAAATTACCTCTACCAAAAACTGAGCCACTTTTATCCTAGTATGATCTGTGTTTCTACATCTTGCACCTACGTATAGGAATGCTGTGGTAGCTACACACAATAAAGCACATAGCCAATTAATTACACGTTTACAAGTTTTGATTTAAGTGGGCTTAAGTAATGCTTTTATTGGAAAATGTAATCACCACATTAAGACCATCAGCGCTATCTCTAATCGAGCGGCTACTTATGCTAAAAACAGGTTAGCACTCCTAACCTCACTACCTAACCTAACCTAACCTAACCTAACCTAACCTAACCTAACCTAACCTAACCTAACCTAACCTAACCTAACCTAACCTAACCTAACCTAACCTAACCTAACCTAACCTAACCTAACCTAACCTAACCCTTCAAAATAATAGTTTGTTATCATAGAAACATGACAATCGTAGAATGCGAGAAAATCAAATATAAATTTGTAGCTAGATACGTTTACAAATGTTTTGCAATACATCATTTAGTTGAACGTGCATAGAGTTTCCATAGTTTAGTGCCAAACGTAGGGCAACTTTTTTATGCTACTGCCTTTTTATGTGTTAGAGGGTGGCTGAAATAGATCTTGGACTTTCCTTTATCAAAGAAGTAATTTCGAGGCTCGTATTTTAGTATCACGATTGCTTTTAGAACTTCCTCTTACTAAATATAATATATAATTTTTATCTGTATTACTATTTATATAACTAACTGCATATTAAATACCAGGAACGCATATTTTAGTGAGCTTTTAAAATCCAAGACATTATATTGTCTTCAAAATTTTTTTTTTAGGACAATCTAAAGAAATTCGGAGGATAATATTCAAATTAAATCAAATCAAAAATTCCTTTATTTAGCAAGCGTTCCTCAGTATATACTGCTTTACAGGATAACTCTTGTCAATTTACTAATACTATATAAAACTAATAACAGAAAGTATAATCTAATCAGAAAGTATATATACAAGCAAAAAACTTTATTTACATTTCTATTTTAATCTATTTACAAAATTTGAGGTACTTCATTCAAAGCTGTATGCATTTCTTTCATTTTATTTCTGAAAGCTGGAACACCCAGCAACTTAAGATCACAGGGGAGGACGTTGTACAACTTGGGTCCAAAGTAAGAAAAGCCTCTCCTGCCAATCTCCAGCCTCACTCTCGGGAAGTGAAACTGCTTGTTCTGTCGAGTATTGCACCGAGACACCCGATCAGGTAAGCTGGTTCTTTTTTGACCAGCACCCGATGAACCAGAGTGCAGGTTTGCATCCTGCATACGGCTGCTGAGGGCAAAAGACCGGCAGTTTTTTCAAATTCAGATATATGATCGCGTTTCCGCAGACCATATATAAATCTTACTGCGGTGTTCTGAAGTTTTTGAAAATGTAAAATTAACGTATCGCATTGCACGGATTTATTGCATTAACGTATTATTTACGTATTGCGATCTTAAAACAACGTAAACAAAGCGTAGCTAGAAGCTAGTATTTGCCAATCTGGTCGTGTTTAATCTATCAAATCGCAAACATTCGGTGCAGTTAGTCACACCGGAGTTGTGCGTTATTTGGCCGCCGCGGGCGCTGCGAACTCTTTGTTCATTGTTAACTACAATTGGAGCATTGTTTGATTTATTGGATCACAGTCACTCGAGCAATGCCCAATGCCCGTGAGGCTGCTAGTGCAAGACATTAGCTCTCTAGCCCTCTAGCCTCTAGTCGACCAGTCGATCTTTACTGGGCAACAGATTGATATCTGTAAAGCTCAAGGTTTCATCTTAGATAAGCGATATAAATCTACTGTTGGTTTTGTACTGGACATTACTCATAAACCGAGATTTAACAAGAGTGAGAGTTTTTAGATTTATATTGGCTAAATATTTAACAGTAAATGGGGGGTTTGATGTTAATGTAGAGTTATATTTTTAATAACTATTTTAATTTGTTGCAGAAAATGCATTACATTGTAAATTTTTGCGTTTAACTATTGATATCAATCTCATTTTGTGACTTGTGCCAACAATCTCGTATATGATAAAGTGCTCACTGAATATGTTATTGTAATTTACATATTGGGTGTTTCAAACTCTTTTCTCTTGATAGCGCTTTACAATACTTAAAAAGAAATCTCCTGGTGTAGTAAGTTACAAAAATTACACCCCATAACTAGAGCCTAAAAAGCCAAAAATTTCTTCACAAGCTTAGTCAACAATCAAGGCGAAAGCTGTGGACTGAGCAAAAGTCAAAACCTAAAGTCATTTTTAACTCGTGTGATGGAGTATAATTTTCCTCATGCCCCATTACTCTCTAAGCCAACTAATTCACTTCACAAAAATAGTTTGTATCGTTTACCTATACTAATTTACTTCCGGAGTTGTCACTATTTTGCTTTAGAGTACAAAGCGTTTTACCGATTGATTTCCCTGTTTGTTCTGTTGGTCTGTTATGAGTGTTTAAAGAAAGTTAGATACATAAAATATTATTATACAAACGGAATAACGAGTTAAAAATAAAATTACTGACATATCCGACACTTAAATAGATATATCGTAGAAAAGGAGACACAGCTTTAAACAGTTGTAAAGCTGTTTGCATACCAAGGTAACTCATTCCAAATAGAGGTATTGTCATAATTCTTAGGTACAGTAAAGGTTTATTGGGTGTGTCCTGAACTCCAACTGAGAAACTTGTATGTGTAACAGAAGTATTATTTGCTGCAGTATGACGAGGAGAATATTTGATTAGGACCATCTGTGGGGTCGCGACCTAATGTAATTCGACTCTTTGTTGGACCACTGTTTGTCTGTGACGTCACCAGCTGCTGGAATCTCGTCCCGTCTGCGTCCGCGGCTCGCGCAGCCAATTATTTCCCAGATACAATCGAGCGATTCGTGCTTGATGAAACGATACCCATTAAAACGGTTTAACATTCTTCAGATGCGCTGGGCATTGGCGTTCTAACACTTGTATCGGGTTTCAACATGTTTGTGTATGTTTGTTGATCCTGGTATCTCGTTGATCTGTTAGTGTTAATAGTAGACCAGCAAATTTAACACTTTAAACATTTATTATTACTCTGTTGTAATTTATTGTTAGTCATTACACATTTTAACAATTTCTGGTCTCAAAGTGTTTGTGTGTCCTGGTTTTATATTGACATTTTCCCAGTTTACTACAAAACCCAATATTGAAATAGTTATTTGTGTAACAAGTGGGCAAAGCGGCACTTTGCTGCACACTAGAGCAATGTTTACGCACGGAATGTCTTAGTGCAGCTAGGGCCTTTTGCACTCGTGTTACACATTATATTTTTCCTACAGTCACTATAAAGCATATAAATAATTCGTCTTTCAAACACTATACAAAACGTGTTTAGGTTCAGCTGGCAACACAAATAGGTGCCCTAGAGAAAGTAGTACCCGGTCCGTATCACTCCGCTATTTTTCCTCGGCAAGAAATGTGTTCCGCGACTTGAGAATATAGTTCCGTACGTTTTTGTAATTTGAAGTGGTTTCAGCGCCTAAAAAAATGCTTTAAAGGTATTTTCTTGTTTACTAAGATCGTAGGAAAGTTTTAAAAACGTTTTAAAGAAAAGTCCAGAAAGATCAGAAATACCGAAACTATAAACCCGAAATGACAGGTTAAATAGTATTTATAACAGTCAATCAGCTGCTCATAGTATTATTATCTTTAAGTGTTGCCAACATATTTCCAAGCGTACACGGATTACGTGCATAATAGAACCACGCTGTTTTGTGTTGTTTCGTTGGAATCCTGATGTGCGCCAAAGTATAAACCGTACGACAAAGTATAAATATGCAGCAATTAGCAGCTGTTTGTACTAAACAGTACAAGGAAGCCAACTTTGTCGGGTGACTGTAGAAAAAAATAATTTCATACCAGTCATTGTAATCCCTACTTATGACTGTGGTATTAATATGCTTGCATGGGTTTCTGTAGTAATAATTTAGTACTTAGTGAAAAACGAACAAGTATGGTTTAACTTTTTGGTCAACATAGAACATTTCAAAGATTTTTTTATTGTATTTATTTTAAATTAAATTTAAAATTATCCTCATTAAAACATTAAACAATGTTTAGTCGTACATAAACCGAAGAAGAGAAACGTAGTATTAAGGAAAATCTATTGAGGTCATTTTGATAGGTAGAAAATGTAAGTTTAAGTATGTACCAATACATATATATTTTATATAAAAATCTAGTGCCAATAACGACAATGAAATACTTCTCTAAACTTATGTATCTGCATGGATAATATCGACGTTTTCCCATAAGGCTGTTGTAGTGGCTCACAGCTGCCGGCTGTCTCGAGACAGGCTGCTTCCATTCTCTGACTAAACTTACTTCTATATCTGTTAATATATATTTCGGTATAGACATATTTCGTAGTACTTAAGCGAATGACGACCATTGGATCTGATGATGATTGGAGTGTCCAGTCGAAATCGATCACCACTTACAATCTTTTGTATTTATTTATCGGCTTGTGAGTAACAGTATAAGTGTGAATATATTTATTACAAGTGTTATTGAACATATTTTTGTCTTTCATATAATTTAATAATAATTACGATGCTGATTAGGAAATTATTCATAATTACTTGTCAAATTAAAAATAAAAATAAAAAAACTGAAAAGATAAAGCAATTGGAGAAAAATTATGTTTCATCAATGCAAAGTAACGGGGATGTAGTAGAAGGAAACGGTTAGGTGTGGATTACACGTTGTAAGTATTGCAATATAGTAAATTAATTTGTCTTTAAAATATATTGGGTTAATTTTATACTAGATTTTTCAGGAACTACAGGTTTTATTAAAATTAAAATGTGATCTCAGCAAAGAAATATGCGTGCCAAGAAATTTAAGGAAAATGTAATGTTAAGTTGATTATTTTACCAACCAAGATACGCAAAGTAGATGAATGTACAACAAATTTAAATTAGTTTACTTTATTTGTGCATAATATGCGTCATTAGACATGAGACATTTATTGATCTTTAGGCAAAATTACATGCAATCGATCTTGTCATGGACGCTTGAAATGCACAAGACAGTCATAAGTACAATAGTAAATCATGCTACACTAAAGCAAACATAAAAAATAAGTGTTCATTCTACAGAATTAAGGTTAGGTTAGGTTTTTTTCGGAGTGATGCAGGTTTTTAATAATATGTTAACGAATAGGAAATACTAAAACTTTGGATATATTTGTATGGCAAAACCTTAACCTTTTCACATATATGCCACTGCAATTCATGGTCGTGTAAGCTATAGCCAATTGAAAATTAATTTGACTAACTATACTTAATTTACAGTATTCATTTAAGCATGAGGTAGGATGATAAACAGCTCATTTTAAAATTTGAATCTTATTTGTTTTAAACTAGACATTAATACAAAATTAGAGATTGCAATGATCCACTAGCTACGATCCTAGATGTACATCGATTGCTACGATTTATAACCAGGTTATGACTTTTGAAACTTGTTGAATTGCTTTGGTAAATATCAATTCTTTTGAAAGTCAGAGTTTTAATATTTTGATGTATGTATACAACTGTTAAAAAAGAAGTGTGTAGTTTTGTGCTTGAATAGGATTATTTTAATTTTTTGAAGTAGAACGCAATAAATTACTTATTCTAAAACTTTTCGAAATATCTAAAATTATAATGTAAAGATTTTAACTATGATAAAATACACGTAACATTTGTTACGATTTCGATTGAATTGGACCAGTCAAAAAGGTAATCATCAGGCCTAATCAACACTTTTTGAAGACATGAAAATTAAAAAATACGACTGAAAAAATCCCTTATATTTTTCAATTATTTGCCATAACGTTCCCGCATTGACAAGAAACCCCTCTTGTGTCCCCTTGATAAATATCTGTAACCTAATGAAATAAAATGTTGGAAAATATGTGTATCCCTAGCTTATATAACTAACTGTAATCGCCATAAATAATGTTCTACCTAGGATAGTGCTATCTAGACAAGAGAAAGACAGTAACCGTAGTCAAAACTATTAGTCTACATTGTTACGTTTGATTCTTACAACGCGATAAAGATCCCGTGTCTAGGTTTAGTAGTTGATGGTTGTTATTTAACTGCTTAGTGGTCCATTCTAAAGATGTTATCCCAGCAAGTGGGTTTGGTCTTTTCTTAAACAAATCGTGCCCATACATTCAGCTAAATACTTTCTAAAACCAAGAAGAAGCTTTCATTTTCAAAACAGTGTATTAAAATATAGCACCGAGTTAACCACAGTGTTTATTTATTTATTCATTCAGTCAGTCATACAGTCAGTTTTCAAGTGGCATATGCATCAGGCAACAGTTGATTTCTTCTCTCTGGCCCGCCAAACGTCTTTCAACAGTTTTGTGTGCTTAAAGTCATGTGTTTATTTATACTCTAAGTGTTTGTGATTACTATTTGTAATGAAGATAACAAATAACATTCAACAGTGAAGTAAGAGGATTAAAAATGCGACATAAGCATTAAAACCCTTGTCACTGTATCAGAAAACTACATAGGTTGGCTAAGGTAAAAGGTAACATAACCTATTTATTTTATAACTATGGTTATAGCTTTTGGCAGTAGAGAACAGATAAATCAGCAACAGTAAAAGTACAGAGGGGAGATGGCAGGTAAAGGTTGGAGGTGTTGCAACCACCTTCATCACGAACAGACACGAACGCCGATCGCCGCTAATTAGTCCATAATTAACAGAGTGGGAGTGCTGGGTGCGATAACATCTGCTAACTGAGTCATAAAGATGTTGAGCTTGATCTGTGATCGGAATCTGTGATAAGACGAACAAACAGCCAAGGACTCCTGGAAGACACGAGCTATTTGTATCAGTACTTCATCTTTACGCGCTTCTAGCTAACGTAGAATGACGCCGCGGGACATGCTCATCTTTACCTATACCTTACCTTCCTGCTACCGTCAAACAAGTTCTAGTTTAGGTTACTGCATTGGGTACCTTGTCTTTGAGAGATTTGATTTCCGTTGAATGCTTCAATACTTTACTTTGAAATGGCAACCATACGAAGCATATTTGTTCAAATAATAACTTACTCCATGTAAGCGCAAGGTACTATCTGTCGATACCTCCCCACTGGTCCCTTCCGATTTGGTCCATAAATTAACAATTCAGCTCACACCATTTACGTATCGGACTTTTAACCGCTTACTACAATATTTATTTACTATGATACAAGGTAACTGGACTTAGACGTTAAAAGCTAAAAAAATAATCTATCTTCTAATAATGAGCAAAATTATTTTTATTCGAATTGCAATAAAAATCAAAAACTAATATTTTAAAAATGGACTTACATATATTTTAATTTTAACATTTTTGGAAATGGTTGACAGGTTAAAGTTGAACCATCCTATCAAAAATCTTACGATGGCAATCTTTTAATTATTAGTTATTCATTAAATCTATGTGTTTGCTGATTTGTAACCAATAATATTTTAAAGTATTTTTTAATGACTTCAAGACAGGAGATTATGGCAGAATGCTCGTACATTTTATTGTTTCGTCTTGTATATTTGTTACAAGCGAGTAGCTACACGGGTCGGTTGTGGCTGTAGAAGGTGCCAGTGGTAAGTTGTGGTCAGGAACTACTGATGCTCGCCCCACGGCAACCAGCACAGCACCTTTGTCCATTGTTGTGGCTGTGGAAGTTGCCAGTGGTAGGTTATGTTCAGGAACTACTGATGCTCGCCCCACGGTGACTACCACAGCACCTTTATCCATTGTTGTGGCTGTGGAAGGTGCCAGTGGTAAGTTGTGGTCAGGAACTACTGATGCTCGCCCTACGGCGACCAGCAAAGCACTTTTGTCCATTGTTGTGGCTGTGGAAGTTGCCAGTGGTAGGTTATGTTCAGGAACTACTGATGCTCACCCCACGGCGACCATCACAGCACCTTTATCCATTGTTGTGGCTGTGGAAGTTGCCAGTGGTAGGTTATGGTAAGGAACTACTGATGCTCACCCCACGGCGACCATCACAGCACCTTTAACCATTGTTGTGGCTGTGGAAGTTGCCAGTGGTAGGTTATGGTAAGGAACTACTGATGCTCGCCCCACGGTGACCAGCACAGCACCTTTGTCCATTGTTGTGGCTGTGGAAGTTGCCAGTGGTAGGTTATGTTAAGGAACTACTGATGCTCGCCCCACGGTGACTAGCACAGCACCTTTATCCATTGTTGTGGCTGTGGAAGGTGCCAGTGGTAAGTTGTGGTCAGAAACTACTGATGCTCGCCCTACGGCGACCAGCAAAGCACTTTTGTCCATTGTTGTGGCTGTGGAAGTTACCAGTGGTAGGTTATGATAAGGAACTACTGATGCTCGCCCCACGGCGACCAGCAAAGCACCTTTGTGCATTGTTGTGGCTGTGGAAAGTTGCCAGTGGTAGGTTATGTTAAGGAACTACTGATGCTCGCCCCACGGCAATCAGCACAGCACCTTTGTCCATTGTTGTGGCTGTGGAAAGTTGCCAGTGGTAGGTTATGTTAAGGAACTACTGATGCTCGCCCCACGGCGACTAGCACAGCACCTTTATCCATTGTTGTGGCTGTGGAAAGTTGCCAGTGGTAAGTTGTGGTCAGGAGCTACTGATGCTCACCCCACGGCAACCAGCACAGCACCTTTATCCATTGTTGTGGCTGTGGAAAGTTGCCAGTGGTAGGTTATGTTAAGGAACTACTGATGCTCGCCCCACGGCGACTAGCACAGCACCTTTATCCATTGTTGTGGCTGTGGCAGGTGCCAGTGTTAAGTTGTGGTCAGGAACTACTGATGCTCGCCCCACGGCGACCAGCACAGCACTTTTGTCCATTGTTGTGGCTGTGGAAGGTGCCAGTGGTAAGTTGTGGTCAGGAACTACTGATGCTCACCCCACGGCAACCAGCACAGCACCTTTATCCATTGTTGTGGCTGTGGAAGGTGCCAGTGGTAAGTTGTGGTCAGGAACTACTGATGCTCGCCCCACGGCGACCAGCACAGCATTTTTATCCATTGTTGTGGCTGTGGAAGGTGCCAGTGGTAAGTTGTGGTCAGGAACTACTGATGCTCGCCCCACGGCGACTAGCACAACACCTTTATCCATTGTTGTGGCTGTGGAAATGGCCAGTGGTAAGTTGTGGTCAGGAACTACTGATGCTCGTCCCACGGCGACTAGCACAGCACCTTTATCCATTGTTGTGGCTGTGGAAGGTGCCAGTGGTAAGTTGTGGTCAGGAACTACTGATGCTCGCCCCACGGCGACTAGCACAACACCTTTATCCATTGTTGTGGCTGTGGAAGGTGCCAGTGGTAAGTTGTGGTCAGGAACTACTGATGCTCGCCCCACGGCGACTAGCACAGCACCTTTATCCATTGTTGTGGCTGTGGAAGGTGCCAGTGGTAAGTTGTGGTCAGGAACTACTGATGCTCGCCCCACGGCGACTAGCACAACACCTTTATCCATTGTTGTGGCTATGGAAGGTGCCAGTGGTAAAGCCCCGTGTACACGAGGCTAGTACTAGCAGCTAGTTGATTAGCGCTAGTAAATTCGCTTCGTGTAAACGGTCGACTAGCGTAAAAATTTACTAGCGTGCTAGCATTTTACTCGCTGCTAGTCGTTTTGAACATGTTTGATATTACTAGCGCTAATACGTGGTGGGGGTGGTCACGTGACCACTAGCGCTAGCGAACTAGCGTGGTACTAGCGGGGCATTTGCACTTCTGCTAGTGCTAATCGCCACTCACCCACCATACGCCAGTGATCACAGTATCATTTTTCTTAATCAGTAGAGTGATTAGTTCCAACAGTTCTTCAAACTTAATAGCATTCATTCTCAAAAACTTAAAGTACTCTGGTCTCCCAATGCCAGTTCTCTTAAAAGAGTATTGGACGCACCAAGAAGTCCTCGCCTCCTAATCCACTTTCGAACCCACACAGATTAAGCTCATGTTCACACAACTCTTGTACACCAATTCTTAAAATTTTTCTCAAAACATTTCTATTTAAGGGAACAGAAGACATTTTGTGCTAAACTGAAATGACTATTGCGACCAATGAACACTTCACTTCTACATGACTAGCGCTAATAATAAGCGCTAATAACTAGCCACGTGTAGATGGGAATTTTCGCGCTAGTGTGCCTAGCTAGTGCTAGCAGCGAATACTAGCTGCTAGTAAACTAGCTACGTGTACACGGGGCTTAAGTTGTGGTCAGGAACTACTGATGCTCGCCCCACGGCGACTAGCACAGCACCTTTATCCATTGTTGTGGCTATGGAAGGTGCCAGTGGTAAGTTGTGGTCAGGAACTACTGATGCTCGCCCCACGGCGACTAGCACAACACCTTTATCCATTGTTGTGGCTGTGGAAGGTGCCAGTGGTAAGTTGTGGTCAGGAACTACTGATGCTCGCCCCACGGCGACTAGCACAGCACCTTTATCCATTGTTGTGGCTATGGAAGGTGCCAGTGGTAAGTTGTGGTCAGGAACTACTGATGCTCGCCCCACGGCGACTACCACAGCACCTTTGTCCATTGTTGTGGCTGTGGAAGGTGGATAAAGTTGTTAACCCTATAACCCATAACCCATAATAACCCATAACCGAATTATTTACATTGTATAATAAAGAAAACTCAAAGGTGTGCAGTTGGGTATTTAACACTAGAAGCAGCTAACTAGTGGCATTTGTTTGGCCATGTCTTGGATTGCAGTGTTATCATATGTTTCTGTTTGCCGTACAGAAACATACAGTTACCGTACAGTAACTAACAGTTCATGGACAGTCAATTTTATTAATCTGTTATGTCGTAAGCATTTATCAATATAGATTACTGTTGAAGCGTTTCAACCCAAAGGAAAGTTCCAGATTTTAAAGTGGTAGGGGTGATGGGTAGGGGAGGGCTTTTATATAGCTACATTATCTGGGGGTGGGTGGGGTCCTAGGAGGCGGGGCTTCGCCTCCGTGGATGGAATAGGACTCCTGACGCAGGTAGAGCGGAGGATTATAGGGGTCAATCTGGGACCGCGGGCGAATTGGGAGTAATTAGGCTCCGGGCGAAATAAAACTCGGGCGGAATAGGACTACACGCCAGTGGTAAGTTGTGGTCAGGAACTACTGATGCTCGCCCCACGGCGACCAGCACAGCACCTTTGTCCATTGTTGTGGCTCGCAACTAGAGCGTGTTTGATTTGCTGGTTCACTCCTCCTCCGACACTCCTTTGACTTTCATCTTCTCTTAATGCCAGCAATCAAACAAGTTTGAATTCATTCTAATTCATTTGCAAGCTTATATGCATGGTGGCTGTGGGTTATACCTGTATAAAGAGCTTTGAGATTATACTTTATAGGGTTTTTTAATAGTTTCTTATCTCTGTTGAACAACATTTATCTTGAATTATAAAATATATCAAATAATTGTTGTTTGATGTTTAGTTTAAAAATCTTCAGAAGGTATCCCCGAAATAAGATAATCCTTTGGTAGCCAAAAGAAAAGGCGCAAAGTGCAAAGATGAACTAGTAAATACTCGAGATTGTTGAACACCCATCAAGAATACGCTCATGACCGAAAGAAAAGTATGCAGAAAAATTATTCGAATATTTAGTCTATAGGGTATTAATGGCCATGCAAATAATAGTAGGATTTAAAATTATATGACTACAATAAAGATAAGTTTACTGTAAGTAAATTTCGTTTGGTCTTTGTTAGCTGAGAGAAACAACTAAAATCCTTTCAATAAACGTAAGTATAACAGAAAAAAACATCCTCTTTGGGCAATATTATGTTTAACATTAAATCGTCGGTAACATCCGACGATTCATATGCTTTCTATTCATAAGCTATTAAATATTTCTAATACATTAAGACACAATATTTCTTAGGTACTTATTTATCGAGTTTAAAATACATTAGACGCATTAACTTTCCAGCATTAAGCTCAATACTCACCTATGTAGAGCAGATACTTACCATAACATTACCTGTTTAATACTGAACATTAACGTGGCTTTCCTAAGATTCCACTTAGTCCCTAACTAGAGAGAGGCCACGTCTAAATAGCGGGAGCTGTCCACTGCCGTACGATGATAACAGCTGTGTTAGTGTTAGTGGACTCCGTTACCCTTCTACTCAAGCTGGACTCTTAACGTATTTTATTGTTATTGTCCCTTAGGCATGCTTTTAGTGTGTTAAATAAACGTTACGTAACAGTTCAAGCCAACTTAAATTATCGACTTACTTGCATTTGGTTACACAACTCCAATATGGTTTCACTTCAATACGATTACTTTTTATGTTTGTTATATTTGTGTGTCCAACACTGTATTCTTTATTTTTTACAGACACCCAGTTGAGAAATACTCAAATAATGGACTATGCCCAGCAAATTTTTTGCAATAATTCTGGATTCTTGATTTCTCATTACTGAGATAATTGTAGTTTTATAGGTGTCTATTTTCACTGTAGGCCTATTATGTAAAATTAATATGTAAGAAAACAGATTGGAGGGATATAATTTTTATTTTGTAAAAATATAACGAAATATGACTTTAGTTATTACTTCAATTCACATTACATTGGTTCAGCTGTGATCAGGTCTGTTCTATTTATTGAATATAAAACAAGTATTAAGCAAAATAATTACAGAGACATATTTGTAATTCGTTCTGTTTTGATTAGTTTCTTCTTAGTTGATTTTATGTCTAACTTTTTCAGCTTCTTCCTTTATTTTAATGAGTAATATATTGACCAATTTTTCGGATCCAGGTTATCAGGCTACATTAATCGGGAAATGCTAATATAGTATATTAATTTTGGCGCCTATAACTATGCCTTTTCCTAACTTTCTTGTTTCTTAGAGGTCTTATGACCATAAAATTGATGATAGCCCATCCCCTTCCCTTACTCCTTTGGTTGTTTTAAATCTACTGATATGCTTAGTTTCTTTCTCACTTTGTTTCTTTCAACCCAAGGCCTTATGGTACATTTTGTGGAGTTTTTCCATTTACATCCTAGATTATAACCATTGGCCATTTAAACTTTGAACAACCCATGCTAAACATATACTACTTTCATAATCGGATCTTTACATAAAGTGTATGTTTTGCGATAATTTAACTAACTAGATAATATTATTTGGTATTCCAGACTTCTGTATAGAATCTCCCACATCTTTTCCGAACAATCCTGTTGTAAGATTTGTGTTTTCAATAATATATACAATAACGAACTGAAATAGGCCAAACCGCAATAGTTTTACCAGTTGAAGTATTAGTTTAAACAACATAACCTGCTTGTGAAAGAGTACTTACATAACATCAGATCGGGACCTATCCCGCTTTCCTGCGCCGATTGTTCGTTGTTCGCCAATTGCTTATTGGTTCGATGCGATTTCCATCATAGTTGCATTTCGCTTAATGGTCTGCAGTTTTGCAACGTAGCGTGTGATATGGTTATTGGGCTTATGGGTCGCTAGTCACTGTGAGATGGGGGAAAGGCGTTTTACGAAGGTGGGAATTCTCTATATGTTATTGAATTGTGATTTGACAGACACTTATGTATTATGAGCTACATATTGGTAATGGGATCTACCAATAATGCTGGTGGCCCCGCGGTTCATACATTCCAAGGAAAGGTGTCCAAGTGGTAATAGGGGTCACCTAGACGGCCTAAGGTTAACCCTTTGATATTGAAGTAATTATATGTCTAGTATGGTACCAATGTAGTATGTAGTATGGTATCAATGACCTGCCATTGATCAATAAAATATTTGTAAATGATTCTAGTCCAGGACCTAATCGATATCAAAGGTAAACAACTCATCTCCCAAACTTGTTGAGAGTGTGTAAAACTGATAACTAACAGTTGAAGTCAATACTACAATATTACATGTGGTTATAGACGAATGCTTGGTTAACTACAAAGATTTGATTTTTTTAGGAATTCAGAAGTTTCAGTTAAAGCTGTTTGGATTCGCCGATTGATCAATTTCGATCAAAATGCTTACATTTGGATTACATTTTAATAGATATAGCATAGTACATAGCATAAGGCAAATGGTTTGATGTTTATGAAATTTAGTTGTGGTGTATGGTTTGAAAATTTACTTTGCTGTCACTGATCAATAGGCTTATTATTAATAATCCTAGAAAAAAAATCAGCAGGGTTCAGTCTCTAAAAAATCTACAAAAATCATTCTTCAAACTAAGTGAGAGAGTGAAACACATGATTCATATATAAGGGCAACTTTTTAATTGTTTTTTTTTTTAGGGAGAGGTGGGAAAATGCTTTTACGCACACAGGTAACCAGCCTGTAGTGTGAGACTACTGAATCTATCACAGACTACTCACTAAAAAACCCCCTCTTCTCTGTTGGACACAGACCTGGCATTTTTTTGTCACATTAAATAAATAAATAAATAAAGATGCCTTTATTTACGAGCGAGTTTCATAATACATGGTTTACAAACTAACTCAAGTCACTAAATCTAAACTATCCTAATAGCCGGTTCATACAGTTCAAGTCAGGCCAACATGCGACCTTCAGGGCTCTCACCCGTTTTTGGCATTTAGATACTTCATGACCTACACCGCATCCCGGTCAAGGTCGAGCTTCTTGGCGCGGAGAATACCCTGGATGTAATTTGACACACAGGTCCAAATTGTCCTCACCGTCCTCCGTCAGCATCTGTATGACCGTGTCCACTGACAGCAGTCCTACAAACTGTTGAGCTTCCAGGCGGGGCCTTTCCCAACGCTGGCAGTGGAAAAAGGTATACTCCACGTCATCGGGAATGCCTGGGCAGTATATGCAATCGGGTGACACGGCGGCTTTGCCCATCCTGAACAGTTCTATATGATACTGTAATACTCTATTAAATGTGGATATGATAGTGGGTGAAGTAGTTTGGACTCGTTGGTTGATTAGGATGCATTAATTCTTCAAATAATGATTTAGTAGTTAGTTACAAGTGTGCAATTATATTAAAAACACCCGTCGAAAATTCAGTGACAGCTTGTCCTTAACTAGAAAGGTTAACGAAAGTCGCGAATATTAATAATCGGTGCTTTCTCCAACGCGAATGACAAAGCAAAAACTCAATATATTCAATTTGAAGGTCGACCTGGGGGATTTCCGCGAGGAGACAATAGAACGCCCCAGGCAATCACGAATGTAGGAAATTGAAATCAAGCCAGTATGAAGTCATAAAAAGGTTAGAAAAGGTAAGGCGTCGAAACAATGCAATGCAGCTCGCGTGTGGAAAGCCGAAGTTGTCCGAGCATGACCGAACGAATGACCACCTCCCTGCCTTTCCTCGGTCCTAATACATAAGTCACGAAATTTAAGAAGCGGTTTCACTTTTGCTTTCACGAGATAAAATGCATTATCTCTACACAATCGGAACGCAAATTCTTAGCATTGAAGTAGCTTTTGGCTTATTCTTCGGATAAGAGACTTTATGAACAGAGAAGAAATATTTCTAAACAGATTTACCATGTGTTGGAGTAAAGTGAACCTTATAAACGTAAAGCGTAACCTAACACCATTCATAAATGGATGTGTTAATTATAACTATGTGTCATTATAAATGAGATACTCAGTTTATATTCCATTCAATACATATAAACTTATAATCCCAAAACAACACAAAATAAGCACCTCTGCTCTCATCTAGATGGATTGCAGAGTTGATAACAACTAGAACACCTGACACCGGTGATAAGTAGTGCAGCAGCTGTCATCCAGCTGAGATGTGCCATTAGCTCTTCCTCGTGTGATAAAACAACACCAGACATATCTGGCGGTTATGAGCCATTGGCTTGTCCTCGATTCCATTGGCCGTTGGTTTATGACATAGTTCATCTCATGCTAGTACGTCCTAGTGGTCAACATGCATCGGCAAATGTTGTAAGGTAACGTATTTTACACTTCGTATGTTCGATGCCAGTAGTATTCTGTATCTTTGAAAGAGAATAGTAAAAACTCTGATTTTGTTACAATCTAACTTAGATTTTTTAAGACTAATGTAGTAAATTTATAGAACGATGGCATCTAGGCTCAAAATCAACATAGCTTTTGATCGAGACCAAGTCACTGTTGTCACTCAGTTACCCAGACAAAGAGTTTGACTGTTACACCGTTTTCAATGGCTTGCAAATTATTTAAAGCATTTCAAAATAAAATGAAATTCTCGAAACAAATTGTTTCACCGCATTACTTATAACTTATTTTTCTAGAGATTGGCTTCCTCAATTTCTTCTAATAGCAGTTCAATTGAAAAGTTACAGTCAAATTGGTGTTTATTTAAGTATATTGTTATATTAGGCCTATGTTTGATTTAATTTTACTATTTCCTGACTTATAAGACAACAAGTGGAAGCTAGACAAAAAAAAATTATTATGGTGTCATAGTTTGAGTTTCTGCTTAATAGATTTACAAAGCACCATTTTAAATGGTGAGTGTTGTACATTCGTTTATGAGAGCAAAGAAAGGAGATTAAATTAATCCTGTAAACTTACTTATATCCTCCTCCTAATGTCGGTAATGTTAATACAGCTTCATTAGGCAGTAACTATGCGACATGACGCAATAACTATCTGTTTCAATCAGTAGAACACATAGTATGATTCATGCACCCTACAGCTACCACATGGCATTGGTGGTAATGTGTTTATTTATTATCTGCTAGGTTACCATTGGCTAACAGTTCTCAATTGGTTCCACAATTGCTCAACATGTAGCAACTCTGCCGCTAGGCTACAACGTGTGAACTTATTGCTTCATGTTTTATCGTTTGAACAATTTAAACAGCGTGCGCTGATCGATTGTTATCGAATTTTAATACTGACAGACCTACAACGCTACCTTCTAACATATCAAGTGATTATAGTTTGATTTAACGAAAGCTGAAAGATACTGTTTTACAATCTTGCATCAAAGATCTCAATATTAGATAGAGTAGTAATTTATTTCCATATCCCTTTCTCTAACTTGAGCAACAAAGAGGGCCTCGTTGATTATTTAAATTGGGGGGTTTATAGCTTTTTTGCAAGCCCTAAATTTGATTTCGTAGATGGGTTTAAACTAATATATCTTTTTATTTCTTATTTTGTATTTCTACGTCTGTATATCCTTGTTGTTTTTTTTTGTAGGAGAATCGAACTGCATTTGGGTATAGTTACAATATTGCTTGGAATTGAACAAGCGAACTCCACATTTGAGGCGAGCAATTTAACTATTTGAATCCTCAGACAATTTTACAAGGAAAGCGTATATTGCAAAAACAATTTTGAATTCCAGGACCCTAATAATTAAATTAATTTATAAAAAAAATCCACCAATATACGAATTTAATTAGGAACAGTTAGAACACCCACTGGTGCATTGTTCGCGGCAATCGTTAGGCAAAAACTTGCTCCAACTACGGGTAAAAATCTAACTCCTGCTGCCGTGTGTGAAGTTCATGCTGTTGCTCGGTAAAATGACTTGTTTAGGGTTCGAAGACCACACTATCAGCCGTTAACGGTGGCAAATCGCCATGCCGTCCGGGGTTCTCTTGTGAGTTCGATTTCCTGTTCGGAATTAATGTCAGTTAATTATTTAGCTTTCTTAGTGAAGAAAATAATTTTTCCAGATATATAATATTTTATGAAATTAATAACCTTGATTTATTCAGCATAGAAATTTGTTTCAATAACACTCACATGGAATTGTGAGTGTCCTAATTTTGTTTTTAAATGTTTTCCCTCCATCTCGAAACTAATTAAGTCACCAAAAGATTATTACCATCAACTACGTTACAATCTAAGTTAGAACTATGTTTGGAATAACTTGCAGTCAGGCTATTGACTACATGCATGCTCTTCATCGCAGACAACACACGACAAGTGCAATTCCTTTTTAAAATTCACTTTCTTTCTGGTCCACAACGAAAGTGAATGAGTATTAAACATCGGGGACTCCCAGTCGATCACGACTGTTATCTGCACGAGCTTGTGTGAAAGTGAACGTAAGGAACTTGATACTTGTACCTTGGCATTGGCATTGCACAGACTGTGGACGACCCAGATATAGACCAGAGACAGATCGCTCTATTTGCATACGCGTCATGTAGCAGCGGTGAAATATAGTGACACTAGAAATTGGAGATAAATCTTACTTAGAAACTACTGATCATTAAATTAACTCGGGAGTTGTTTGAATATTATGTTTGAAATATGGAGCATTGGCAGTAACAGCGATCCAAGTGCTAGGCTTGTCCAACAGCTATTGCTAGAGAGACGCTCCAATCAGGGAGCCGCCAAGGTTTATGATTTGTAGGGCTCTACTGATGTTCTTTTTAGTGTACGTTTTACTGCCTTCGAATTGTACAATAAAAACCAACACAACTAACTAATGTGGTTATATAACATCGTTATTCAACAGGTCAATACGTACAACATCTTTTGAGAATGTTTAGCATTTTAACTGCCTATTTTTATTTCAAATAATCTTTGTTATGTAAAATTATCATTGGTTATGGACCAATTGTTGAGTCGGTGGCTAAGTCGGTATCGTCGCGGACTTCGGGCCCAAGGCAGTAGTGTCGTGGGATCGGATCCTGGTCACTGCCACTAACTTTTATCAGTACAGTTCACCTTTGTACTGTACCGGCTCACCCCTTGCTTTGCTGGATACGTTCCACGCACAGATCTGTAGTCTATGTGGACGGGCAAGTGCAAGGTTAAAAGAGGCCGCCAACCTCTTAAATATATATATATATATATATATATATATATTTAAATATATGAAATTCACCATTGCACACGCAGCAATGTAAACAGAAAACTTATTAAGTCTTATTTGTCTAGTTCAAGGACACATTTCAAACGAAATCCAAAATTTTTTTATTGAGGCGAACTTATGATCTTATGGGCCTTTTGTTACAGTTATCTTCTAAAAACTAACAAGAATAACACAACAAAGATAAACAGGAAAGTTTGTAATATCAATCAGCTTGTCAAATTGGAAAAGTAACCATTTTAAGCTATTCCAGAAGTTTGGTTGGGTTAGGTAAGATAAGAACAGTGTCATCTAACCTAACCTCAGCAACCAAATTTCTCGAACGGCTTAAAATTTGCAGTATTTATTCTACTGTTTTGCCTGTTTTCTCCAAATTTATATGGAATGTGATTAAAAACCTTTTCTAAATATTGTATTCTTCATTATTTTTTACTTATAAAAGATAGTATTTTATCATTGAAAAACTATGTTTTGTACATTATTGTTCATTTTAACAAATTTTAAACCTATTTTTTAAGTTTTTACCTATAAAAGGTTTCAATAAGTTGTAGAAGCGTAATTGAAAAAATAGAGTTGTGGTCATTTATAGGTTTTGAATATAGTTTGAAACCCTACGGGACGATGTCCAGAGGGTTAAATATGGTTGTTTAGTAGTAAGTGTTTAGTTTAATTTACCGTATAACATTATGAATAATTACAGTAAAAAGGTTGGAAAATAAACCTAAAATGCAATCAAAACGTCTGATTCAATTAAAAGTTCAAATTCAAGATCTCCGAGGACTATCCAGATAACAGAAAACATAGGTGTACACGATTTAGAGAGTATGCTAGTGGAACTTGTCTTGAACTGTCAGTCAGTCACAGTGATGCTGGTTCAAGAGTGGTTACCTGTGACCTGAGAAACGTGCCACGACTTTGCCGAAACGTTACTTCGTGGATAGTATATTGTAGTTGAGAAACAGCGCTGACTGCCGTTATACTTGTGTTGAGATTGATTTATCAGGGAATACACTTATATAACAAACTGTCACGGCACGGTAGATAAAAACACCGGGAATCTACAGAAATACACCAAACATGAGTATTTCCGTACACAACATGGGAGTTTTGGCACGGCCTAATATTATTAACAGTGGTTCAAAAATTTTGTTGTGATTTTTTTTTACTTAAATATTTATACATTTTATTCTGATTGGCATTACATAAAATCCTAACTTGTGAAACGACTTTTAAGCTTTGGTTAGAATACAGTTAGGGACAATGATTAAGAAGTGAGAAAATCAGTTAAACTCTACTACACACAATTACCCAACTAAGTAAGGTTCTTTACTTTAGGGTAGGTATAATGTTGGCATAATTGTGCCATAGCTTTAGACAACATCAAGATAGTTGATGGATAAGCCATGTCAATGAACAAGTTATACGCTAAATGTAACATACATTTCACTCCGTCCGTTTGTGTTAGCACTACTTATATTAGTGGTTTTCCCTGCTAAGAGGAAAACACTATTTGCTGGGCTGTAACATAAAGGGATTAATCTTAAACGATGTGCTTAGAAAGAAATACTATCGAGCGTATGACATCAAACGAAACAAAAAATTAGGTCAAATTTAAATAAGGCAGTTCTTTGTTCTTGTCGGTATATTTGTCAAAAATGTTGCAAATATGGGCAATGAGATAAACACTCGAACAAAGCGTAATTCAGGGTACAAACAAATTCAGAGCGATGCAAGGGTATTAATATTAATGTCTAGATCAGAGGTGAGAGAAGACAATGGACATTAGCATCACTTGGAGATGCAACAGACGGTAGCTGCAACATATAGCAACAGACCCAGACATACTGTGGGCCAAGGTCCTAGCAAGGGGTCCTACGGTGCCCTGACCCCATCTGCGGTCGCCGTACTTGGATTCCAAACAACAATGACTGGTCCATCGATATGAAATAATTTCCAGACGACAATGGATCTATATAAGATACCAGTTTACATTTAAAGATTATGCAAGAAATTTAAAAACTTAACTTAACAATGATATGAATTTTAATTGCTTAATTTTGTTACGTTGTTGCCACTTAAAATATAAATACTCCCACCGCAGCATACCTGCAGACTAAGCGAATTTCCATTAACCTAATTGGATTTACACTAAAATGTCTCCTTAAAAATATCACATTTATTCCCTATTTAAATAGCATTAGTTTAACGAGTACTCTAGGTTTGCTGCAACAGGGAGGGCAAAACAGTTTTTTTTTTGTAAAATGTTAAAAGTTTAGTATGAAATTGATTCATTTTTCAAATGTGATCAAAATATGCTCATAAGCAAGCAAACAACAACAGTTTACTATATGAACATAAGAATAACATGGGAATTTTAAATTTTTTTTTTTTATTTACTCCGTAACCATTAGGCGCATAATAACGCTTCAATATACTAATTTTATTTAAGCTCTACAAAATGGTTTGGAAAGAGATTGCTAAATTTTATGTTTTTAGGGTCAAAAATAAGAAAACCAATTTTATATATGAATTTGAAAGGTTGGTTATTTTGGGCTCTAGGGACCTCGAAACGAAAAAGTAAATCTGCCCCAGGTCAGTGTCTTACCATGAGTAATAGCTTATTCCCTGTATGGTAAATTCGCTAAAAAAGTTAAAACAACTTTAAATAAAATTATGGAATGCTTAAGATGGCGTTTAAAATATTTCCGCTCATTGTTTGTATGAATTTATATAGTCCCAAATAGCAACATGACTGATAATTAGTTCCATTGTCCGTATACTTTTTTCAGGAGACTTGTTGGATTCGCCATTTTTTCACTGCTATCGTGTAAGCGTTCATAAATTCCATGGATGTAATTGGGGGAATAAAGCTTTACGAGTAGTTGTAAAACACAGGTTATAGTGATGTGAATGGTTTATGATCATAATTTATGGTATTTCAATACAAAAAAGACCATAATATTCTATTAGAAGCCAGAGTTCAGTCAATGTCACGGTACATCGACATTGCCACTCGTGGCTATTGTTAGAGGAAACATACAGGGGGGAGAAGAGAAAGGATGATTACGTGTAAAACGTAAAGAAAATTATACGTTTAAATATTTTATGTGGTATTAAGTTTATAACTGAAAGTAAATGTAAGAAATCGGAAACCCCTCTGAGGTGCCAAATCTTATTACAATAATTTAGTTGATCAATATAGAAGTGAATGTTAAACAGTAAAATCTTAAAGATCCTCATTCATTACGCTATCTACGGTTAAGTGTCAACAAACTAGCTAAACGAATTTCTAGTTGCTTGTTTGAGATATAATTCAAACGTGTTTGTAATTATTGATAGTTAAGACTTTGATTTACATTTAATTTAAATAACCTAAGGTGCAGTGAGTACGTAGGTTTGCAGCTACAAGGCAAGTGCAAATATGGTCATTCAGTTCGATGGCTGGCTTTCAAGAAGTACATAAAATACGTAAACAAGTTTTATTTTCATAAATTAATTACAGTGCGTTCAAACAGCCGTGGCACCATGTACAGTATAATCCTGCAACTATGAATAAGAGATTTTATTTACTAGGTGCACGCTCATTCTTCCCGTGTGTGGACGAAACGAAGGTAGTTAATAAGGCTAATAATAACTTAATAAGTTAATAAGGCTGAGCTTAATAAGGTTAGTTAAGGCGACCAGACTCCACCGTAGTACTCTAGGTTGGCGCACAAAGGACTAAACTGGATCGAGCAGGCATGCATGCTCGATGCTCAAACAGTGTCTTGCACTCTTGCAGAGCAGGAGATCATTTCGAGCATGCCTGAGGCCTTGATGCAGATGTGGTGAATGCTTATGGTCGTAACTTAAATGAAAAGTCAACAAAACACCATGGCCTCTGTTGGTTATATGTTCAGAACAGGCTGCCATATAGGAAATATTCAGTATCCAGAGAATTTGGTTTTATGCTAAAATTTAACAACTTATTCTTGGTGGAATTGACATCATATTATCTTTGGACTTGGGACAAAACTTAGCTGAGAACATCATTATCAGCAAACTAAAGAAAAGGGATTTTGAAAACTGTCTTTATGTCATTAATTAATATAGAGATCAGAAAATATCTACATTTTTGTGGATGTTTTCAAGTTAATTTAGAAAGAAATCTATATTCACCCCATAAAAGCCAGTTCACATGATCTAATCAAGACAGTTAGTAAAACTCAACCTGATGAGTGTTTATTGTATTCAACCAAATTACATTAATAGCGGAGCTTTACCTTAGTCGCATTAGAACTACATCGGAATCTCTGTATAGGAAATTTTCTCTGTATAGTAACCCTTTATCAAACAATAATATTATGATAGAGTGACTATGATAAATCGAAAAAAACAACAACAATAGATCTGACAATAGTAATTGTTTTTTTAGCTTTAAAAAATCTTCAGCTAGAATGTGGAATTTTGAAGTTTTCAAAGTAAAAAATACAACAATAAAATATATTTGCCCCATAACCCTCTAAGAAAGCCTGTTCTCATCATCTGGATAGGAAGCTTTCACTTTCATGCTAGATAAGTCTTCACTCTCTTACATCCAGTCATATCATCAGAGTTACATCCAGAGTGTCATCAACAGTTCAGCCACTTTTGATTTAATCCCAGGATGATAATTTTACCCATAGCATCGAGGAATTAAAGACACAATATATTTCTTTGTTTGTTTTAAAGCTCTTTTTAACACATCCACTAAACCCATTGGATTTTCAAGTTAAATCCCATACAACTCCCGTGAAAGCATACTCTCATGGTCCAGCTAGGATGCTTTGTGTAAATCAATTATATTATATATGTGTTCACTCTCTTATATACAATCATATCAAAAGTGGGGGTTTATCAACCATAGTCATTATAAATTTCATGGGATACTATTTTTTCCTATATACTACCACCGTAACCCTTCATCGGGGGAAGTCACAATATACTACTTTGTTTTTACACATCCACTAAACCCAAGCAAGGAATCTTAAGGTTTTCTGAGTGTATAGTTACAAAAATTCATATTTACCCCATAGGATGATGCTTTGTCAATGATGCTTTTCGAAACTCATTATATTGGATATGTATTTACTTTTGTATACCCAGTTTCATCCTAAGTACAGTAGACTCCCTCTTATTTGGACCCTCGGGACCGAGACCAGTCCGGATAATGGTTTTTCCGGTTAAACCGATGTCCCCAAAATCTCGTTAAAACGGACTGTTTAAATGCATACTCTATTAAAATTAGGAGAGCATTGTAATTAGACACATAATCATTGGTCTCAAATCATTCCCATAAGAACAATCGTTTCTGTACCGCCCACTTCCTACCGATCTAGTCCGGTTAAACCGATGTGCTGATAAAAATTATCCAGATTAAGAGATGTCACTTCTACCAAGTGTAGTCCAGTTAAACCGATGTCCGGTTAAAAGGTGTCCGGATAAGAGGGAGTATACTGTAGAGCAATATTGTGGTGTTGTTGCATTAAAATAACATGTGAACCCCTTTTAGCAAATTTCCCTATAGGAAAGTGTAACTATTAATGTAGGTGGCACGGTAAGACCTGGAGCTGGGACCGATATACTTTTCCATTTTGTTGTCCTCCGGGGGCCAAAAACATTATTAGTTCAAATATATATAAATCAATTAAGTAATTTTTGTCCGACTTGGATTAAATTTGATTTGAAGGTGTAAGGCGAAATAAACTTCAATGATTTTGCGAACCAGCATAATCGGACTATCGGAACAGGGTTTTACAACCGTGACGGTTTTATGGGGTAAAAATAGGTTTTTATAATTTTTGACTCTCAAAACACAAATTTTCCTAATTTCTCTCTAGACCATTTTAAAGAGATTAAAAAACAAATAATTTAGTATACCAAAGTGTTTTTGTAACTTACGGTTATTGGTTATGGAGAAAATTCCCAAAATTGCAAGTTTAAAATTTCTATAGTATTCTTATAGAGAATATTGTAAAAAGTTTTGCTTGTTTATGAAAATCATTCGGTCAATCTTGGAAAATTTATTAATTTTACACGTAGCTACTAAACTGTTACTAAAAACAGTAAAAACACACTTGATTAGCCTCACTGTAGCAGCAAACCTAGGTACTCGTTAAACCTAATCTATAAGTATAAAAGAGGATGTTTGTATATTTGGCAGTGATAAACTCAGACACCGCTGAACCGATTGCCACGAAACTTGGTACATACGTGTAGAATTTCATGGAATAGGTTTATACACCATCAATTTCGTGATCCGTCCAATCGGCTCCGCCCCAGTGGCTCTGGAGTTTCCCATGTTAACCTTATGAGAAATGGAATTAATGAATCTTAACAGCTGTTTCAATTAAACAAGATGGTTCTGTTCTATGATGTTCAATAGCATTAAAGTTACAAGTATTACCAACAGAGTGCAGCACTATTATTTCTTTTACATTTATGACAACAGCTAATTTGCAACCAAAAGGTGAGTGAGCATAGCGAACGAACTTCAACCTAGAGGCGAGTTAGCGTAGTGAACGAGCTAACCTGAAGGCAAGTGAGCGTAGCAAACGAGCTAACCTGAAGGCAAGTGAGCGCAGCGAACGAGCTCCAACCTAAAGGTGAGTGAGCATAGCGAACGAGCTCCAACCAAAAGGTGAGTGAGCGTAGCGAACGAACTTCAACCAGGACGTGATTGAGCCATGCGAACGAGATCATCTTGAAAATTAAGAAGTTAAACGGGGGAAAGCCCGCGGGTTACAGCTAGTGTTATTTAAATAGATTCATTTAAAATAAATTCAGGCAAATGGAAATTCGCTTAGTACCTACAGTATGCAGGTTTGCTGTGGCGAGGGTATTTTACCATTTTTTCTACAACCATTCATTAGACAATAGACATGAAAAACTAATTTGTTTGAATATCATCCATAAAACCCCATGAAATTTTGATGATTTTACAGTCAAGTGAAAAATCCCATATTCACCCCATACCTCTTTGAAACATGACCAGAAACACACATTACAAGGTCATGTGAACATGGTGGCAGGTTAACATGAAGACTGTAAAACTATTTAGAATACACGTTATATATAAATATTTTTTTTTTTGGGAGAGGAGGGAAAATGCTCTTACGCACACAGGTAGCCAGCCTGTAGTGTGAGACTCCTGAATCTATCACAGACTACTCACTAAAAAACCCCCTCTACTCTGTTGGACACAGACCTGGAATTGTTTGTCACATTACTTCAAGTCAGGCCAACATGTGACCTAAGCCCTCACAGGCCCTCAGGGCCCTCAGGGCTCTCACCGTTTTTTTCATTTAGATACTTCATGACCTACACCGCATCCCGGTCAAGGTCGAGCTTCTTGACCGGAGAATACCCTAGATGTAATGTGACACACAGGTCCAATTGTCCTCACCCTCCGTGATCATCGGTATGACCGTGTCCACTGACAGCAGTCCTACTACTTGTTGAGCCCTTATGAAAAAGTTTATATATGGCCATATAAATTTTTTTTTATCTTAGATTAGATATGATCATATATGGAATCCCCCATATATGGAAATTTTTAAATAAAAAAAAATAAATAAAAAAATTTCAATTTAACATATTTTAACATGAAATAGTATAAACTATGCATTAAAACCATAATTAAAAATTTTTAATTCGAAAATTTCAAACAAAATTTTAATTAGCCGACTGGGATTTGAACCCGGGACTCCAGCGTGGGAGTCTGCCCCTTTAACCACTACACCACAACCGCTTCATAACATATATCTTAACAACACCCATTACGAGTAACAGAAGCTGTATTTGGTCTCGTAAAATAAGATTTTCTTAGACATTTTATGTCATTTGAAGAATGTTATTATTAATATAGCCTAAATACGGGACATAGATATTTGCGGCTGTTTGATAGGCAAATATAATATTCTCTTTATTTAGGCCTACTACACTTGCAATTTTAAAATTATACGTCAGTTTTAAAGTTTGTTGCGTTATAATAAAATTGTACAATAGATGTATGTACAGGATTTTGTCATCTGGGTTAAAATCTGGATACTTTATTACTTTACTACTAATTACTTTAAATGAGAAATGCCTATTTTATCTGCCCCCCTACTGTACCACATTTCAACTCAATCAGTTCAGTAGTTTGTGCTTGCGAGAGCAACAAGAAAATACACAATCTCACAAACTTTAAGATGTATAATATTATATATAACCCAGATAGCAAAAAATACTTGATTAAAGCTTGAAACAAGTTTGATTTGTCAAATCTGCAAACTTGAAACAAGTTTGCTCGGATGGGCCCGTAAACTTGATTCAAGTTAATATCATGCGACGAAGTTCCCGCTCTTCCAGTTTGAATAAAACTTGAAACATCTAATTTGAATAAAACTTGAAATTTCTAATTTAAATAAAAATTGAAACATCTAATTTGAATAACACTTGAACTATCAAATCTAAATATAAATTAAAAAAATACTTGATTCAAGCTTGAAATAAGTTTGGTTTGTCAAAACTGCAAACTTGAAGGATCGGGTTTGTAAACTTGATTCAAGTTAAAATCATGCGTCGAAGTTCCCGCTCTTCCAGTTTGAATAAAACTTAAAAGATCCAATTTTAATAAAACTTGAAATATCTAATTTGAATAAAAATTGAAACATCTTATTTGAATATTAATTGAAGAATACAAGAAATAATTCTTTTTTAGCCACTTACAAGCTCTTTTTTTATTTCTGAAAATTTAATTCATATGCTTTTACCAGGATTCACAGTCTTACATGTAATAAAAATTTCACATTTTTTAGGTTGAGATGCATAGCACAATATAATCTTCCAATATTTCAGATAATTTTTCACAATCACAACATAATCTAATAACTTCAATGCCTCTAGTTGTTACATGCTAAGACACTTCTCTAAATAAAAAAGCGAGATACCATCTAAAAACTTGTTTTCATAAAAGAGCAGGAAAACATGAGTTATTATAGTTTTCAACCCTACAATTTTACATATTATTACTATTCAGTACGTAGAATTCAGAATTCTTTGAAATTAAAAATAAAACACAAGAGATAATTTGTCTAAATAGATTTATATTGAAGATTTACATAACACATTCACATTTGAAAATGCCTCGATCGTATCTTTAACTTTCAACAAACAGTTCCCTCAAAAATTCCTCTTTTTACGATTACTTAAATAATACAGAGTAAGTTATCTATTCAACAAGATCTTCATCCCCATTGAGTGGAACTTCTTCCCCACTGTCCACAGTGGCAGGTTTTTTTCCCTCTGAAAAAAGTCAAAACAAATAGAATCAATATTAAATTTAAGGATAATCAACCAAAATGATTAATTTTGTATCTGGTATAAAAAAAATAGGCAAGTAAGCAACATTTTAAACTAACACAGTTTAACTCACAACCAGTGTAGGCCTGTTTAGTGAAAATTAATTTATTCCTACAATGATATACAAATACAATATATGATCTTCCCAATAATATTAGTATTAATTATTAATATGTATAAAACACAATTACATTTTTATTGTCAAAAAATGCTAAACACAAGCCCAGGATTGTTTTCACATTACTTCAGGCAAAACCTAAGCGTTGCGGCATTATCACTTCGATAAAATAATTAGGTAAATCTGCGGGATTTTATTTTACGGTTTAAGTATAAAACTAGTTGAGCAAAGCTCACTTTCCCTCACTTTGAAACTTCTTTGTAAGAGCATCAGAATGTAATGGCTTGAACAATTGATATGAAATTTGGCCAACAGCTAAAGAATACTGAGCACAATGTTTAGGTAAAAAATATTTGCAAATTTCCTTCTGGATTTTATTTTATGCGTCACGCAATTTCGCTTGTTATTTTAATATAAGTTGAAAGAAAAATTATATTGGGTCTATGACATATGGGTTTATCTCGTTTCATTTAATTAAGATAAACATATGTTAATTGTTTGTAACTGTTTTGTTTACATTTCAATGTTTACTTTCATCCTAGGTTAAAGTTGGAATGTAACAGTTTATCAATGGAAGTAACAGTTTTGCTATATTTGTTTTGAGCATGCCTCAAAGGCCACGTCGTAATATTGGTCGACGCACCAATAACGCAAATATTGTAAGAGAGTGGCGTCGTGAACAAGAAGAACCAGATGAAGCAGTGGTAGAAGAAGCTGATAATGATAGGCAGTTAGCTAATCAATTCCAACATGAATTAGATGCACTAAAATTTTACATTTGCACTAACTGTCATCACCAACAACTAACAGCTTCAAGCAATTTTTTGGTGTTCAAACCAATCACCAAAAGTTCGCGTTGTCGTTCAAATGCAACTAAATTCACGGCGTTAAATAATATGGACGAGAGGTCGTCCAGTGGTCGAAACTCGACCAAAAATATGTAATGTACTCACTTATCTATTTTCACCCCACACTGTAAATAAAACATGTGATTGGAGTTTCCTCCATTTGTTTTGATTTTCTGTTTATATTTCGTTGTTATTTCGTAACCAGCATAGCAACGCATAAGATCCATGTTAATTTTTTCAAATTTTTAAACTCATTTTTTGTGCTTATCTGTGAGCCTATTTAAATTTATAAAGGGATTCTGCACACCTACAGGAAAATAGCTTTCCAACGGTATGCGTAGATTTTCCCTACGATTCACACGAGCTGAGAAAAAAGGTTTTAAAGAAACATGCTTGCCTATTAATATATAGACGAGAGCACGCCCCGTGGTCGAAAAATCGACCAAAAGTATGTATTGTACAAATTTCTCTATTTTCATCCCACACTGTAAATAAAACATGTGATTGGAATGTCTTCCATTTGTTTTGATTTTCTGTTTATATTGTGTTGTTATTTTGTCATCACCATAGCAACCCATAAGACCCATGTTAATTTTTTAAAATTTCAAATTCATTTTTTGTGCTTATTTTTGAGCCTATTTTAATTTATAAAGGGATTCTGCACACCTACAGGAAAATAGCTTTCTGACGGTATGCGTAGATTTTCCCTACGATACACACGAGCTGAGAAAAAAGGTTTTAAAGAAACATGCTTGCCTATTAATATATAGATAGATGTGTCAAGTGTCCCGAACGAATGAACTGACCTGACGATTGTAGAACAAATGTTGATTGCACGAGTACATCCCGCTATGCGCATTTACAAAGTACAAGCAAATGGTCAGGCTTTTATCAATTCTTATTCTTAACTAAATAAATGAACTATCAGATAAATTTGTCATTCTTTAGAACCTAAATAATATCGGGCAAACAAACGGTGAATCTGTTGAAAGGGAACATATTGTAGGTTGTTAGCTGCTTTAGCCATTAATCTTCAAATAATGCTTCGCTCATTTATGCGTCTAAAGTGTAACGGCAGACCACCCTAGTGAAAGTTCTTCGTTGGTTATCCTAAATATAGCCAAGATATTTGTTACAAATCTTGCTCATACTTTACAAATATATATAAGCTTTAATTTACTGTATAAATTAATCCAGGTAAGCCCAGCATTGCTATGAAACATGAAAACCCCTCTACAAGAATAAAAATACTAGCATTTTTCTTTTGGCGAATTTTCCTATAGGAAAAAATCTATTACCGTAGGTGGCATGGTAAGACCTAGGCCCGGAACCAATTAACTTTTTCATTTTGATGTCCCCAGAGCCCAATAACACCATTCGTTCACATTTTTATATATGTATATATAGATTATATGTCCGTGAACACGATAACTTGTGTAGGCTAAGTTAATTTTTGTCCGATTTTGATGAAATTTGGTTTGAAGGTGTAAGGCGGGATAAACTTGAATAAGTTTGCGAAACAGCATGATCGGACCATGGGAACGGGGTTTTATGGGGTAAAAATGGGTTTTTCTAATTTTTGACCCTTTAATCACAAATTTCCCTCTCCAAACCTTTTTAAAGAGCTTAAAAAAACAAATGATTTAGTATATCAAAGTGTTTTTGTACAATTATTGGTTACGGAGAAAAAAAATATATATTTTAAAATTCCCATGTTATTCTTATGGAGAATATTGTAAAATGTCGTAGTTTGCTTGTTTTTGACCAAACTTGGTAAATTTATTTATTTGATACTAAGTAATTAATATTTTACTAAAAAACACACTTTTTTACCCTCCTTGTAGCAGCAAGCCTATGTACTCATTAAAGCTAATGTTAATTAAATACATTTAATTGAAAATCAATTCAGGCAAATGGAAATTCACTTAGTCGGCAGGTTTGCTGCGGCGGGGGTATTTTTTAGCTTATACAGTACTTGAGTAATCATAATGATAAACAATAAAAAACATTTTTATGAAAAACCATTATGCAGTAGACTCCTTTTTACCCGAACACCTAGTAACCAGACTGCACTCAGCAGATATAATTCTTAAACCAGACAATTTTTATCAGTACGGTTTAACCACCCTGGATCGGCAGGAAGTGAGCGGTGCTGAAACAACTTGTCTTGTAGGATAGATTTGAGACTCTTCATCACATGTCTTACGATTAAAATATTTAAAAGGTATAAAGTCTTGGCATCTTGTGTTTTGTTTACAGTAATTATCCCAAAGTGTCTATAGTTTGGCTATTTTTACAGAATTAACATTATTGGCTTAAATATATTTTGCATTAGACTTTAATCATGTAACAAGTATGCAGTTGTAAGTATGTTGTTGGGCACGTCAGTTTCAAGTGTCTCCTTCCCTGTATAATTGAGTCCACTGTACAGTATTATTAGGCTACCAATGGAATTCTATTAATGGTGAGTTGAATAGTTAGTTAGTGACAATTTTTTATCCTTACCTTCTTTCACATCTGGTTTTGGCTTGTTGAAGCCACTTAGCAAAAACGCTTGTAACTTTGGCTTCCGTGACTTCACTTATGCCCAACATTTTCTGTGCAGCAGCTAAAAAAAAAAAAAAAAATACTTAAAATGAACTTAATACAGAATAGTAGCCTACATTTAACCCCTAAGACCTAAAGTTTGTCTTCCCATTTCAAACATGGGGTTAAGTTTAATTTCTGAAGTTCAAGATTTTACTTTCATATTAGGTATCCTTAATATTTTAATAAATCAATTGTTTAACAAGTTCACTACTGATCGGTACTTGCGCCGGTAGGGCGATCAAAATAGACCGATCCTAATATTCAACGTCACTGATGGACTAAAGGTAGTAAATTATTCAGTAGCGATTATCAGTAGCGATTATCAGCAAGTTTGGTTAGTAAGGTTAGGTTATGACAGTTTAATTTTTATATTACACAAATTATACATTTTTTTATTTTTTTACTCTCATTTTGTCCGTATTAAAATTCCGCAGGTGAAATAAAAATTGTGCCACCCCTACAGTGCCTATCTTAACCGCTTCTGGTTAAAAAAAAATCCAGCTGTAGGCCGATGTGTATAACTTTATTTAGAAGATCTTTATTACATAACCTGTGAAACTTAAGCCTAGACCTAAGTTATTTAAGTTATAAAATATTTATATTATTTATGTTAAAACACCCAGGTACAGTTCTGCAACAAACCTACAAAAGGCCTATTTTATATCATCAGATGCAACTTTTATTCGATAATTAAACTTAGGTAACCTTAAAATATTAACTTAAGTTAAGTTAGGATTATGTTATTTTCCCATAAAATACTTAAGTAAAGTTATAACTTTAAATCTTTGACTCAGATTAAAATGTTTCATTCAATGTAAATTATTAAGTTTAACTTAGGTCAGAGTTTCTCAAGGTGTTGTCCGCAAGCATTTTTTTGTGGGGAATGTGGGGTCCACGAAAAACATTTTAATCAAATTTATTTTTATATGTATTGTATACTAGCAGAGTACCCGTCCTTCGTACGGGGTTGGCGTATAAGTATAAAATGCTTATTGCAGTTATACTCGTGCTTTGTGTTTGCAATGGGGGAGGACACAGTTTGAGTAAATTTGGTTCTTTTAACTTTACGGTAATTTACACATCTACTATAGCCATAATAATGTGCTACCACTTTACCTAAACAATAGAGACGAATAAGTTACCAAATATTCGCACAATCACAAATTATTTATAAATAAAAAACTTAAGCATAACTGTAAACAGTCCTATTTTTTGTCAGTTCCCATTGTGTATCATAGCTTTTTGTTGCTGCTTGGGTCAAATAAGCTGTTGTCATATATGAAAAAAATTTTAGTTCTGCACCCTATTAGTAAACACTATAACTTTTTAGTACTATTGAATATCATAGAACCAACTCGTGTAGTTGAAACCGCTGGTAAAATTATTTTATTCATTTTAAATTTGAATACTGATAAGGTTAACATGGAAATCTCCAAAGCCACTGGGGCGGAGCCTGAATGGGTCTTTGAGATAAGAATATGTCTATATGTTAATTGGGAACGAAAGCTATCATCATACCGAATTTCAGCTCGATCCGACCAGTAGTTACTTAATGCGTGATTGAACTTCAAACAAACAAGCAAACACACAAACTTTCACATTTATAATATTAGTAAGATTATATTATACTAGCGGAAAGTAAATAAAAGAAACGTCTTATAACACTTAAAACATATATTTACGCTTATACTGTTACTCACAATACGGTAAATATACAAAACAGATGGTAAGTGGTGATCGATTTCAATTGGACACTCCAATCGAAATCGATCACCACTTACCATCTGTTTTGTATATTTACCGTCTTGTGAGGAACAGTATAAGCGTAAATATATGTTTTAAGTGTTATAAGACGTTTCTTTTATTTACTTTCCGTAAATTTAATAACACGTAAAATGCTGATCAAGAAGTTATTTAATTATACTAGCCTATTTTGCTATAGGCTAAAGGATTAAGATTAAGAAATATGCAAAAAAACTTAAACCTAAATAAATAACCTAGCCTACTTATTTATTTAGGTTTAGGTTCCTTTGCATTTTTCTTAATTTTGATTTTAATAAGTAGCTTAAACTAGCCTACAGTTTTCTATTTATATCCTAAATAATGATATCTAGTGATACGCATCCGTTCCAAACCCTATCACTCACTCCTATCCTATCACCACGTATTTTCTATCGATCGTCTATTGATACTTCCCCTAGGGTCAAGTAGAGCCTCGTCTTCTAACTCCTCCCTGAGGAGATAGTTTAAAAAGTTACAACACGCACTCATGACCTCACCATTGTGAGTGCTGATGAAAAATCGTACGACGACCGTAAATCAATCGCTCTAAGCAAAACGGTCGCCGTAACAGCGATAGTAACTGAGCGATAATCGCTGTGCGACTATCGCTACAGTCCCTCCAAGCAAAATAGGCCTTAAGTTAAGTGGACTAAATCAAAGTAAGTTAACCTAACTTAATGCCAATTTTTAGTTTAATGGAGAAGAAATTTTGTAGCCTACCTATATCAGAAACTAATCGCCTGAAAGCTTACCAGACTCTTACTGCGATTAAACGTAGGTTACTGCTATTTATCTGACAGTGTCACTAACAAAGTAGCTGCTTAAATACTTATCGAGTAGGCTACTGAAGTAACTTAGCTTTAAGTCCCTAGCCCTAAGTTATAAGTTACCTACACATTAAAATATCATGGTATAAAATATGGCATTAAGTTAAGTCTAAAGCCGGGTTTTCCTAGACGCGGAAGAGGAGCGCGGAGAGCGGAAAATCGATTAACATGGCATTCCGCTCTGCTTCCTAGGAAAACAGTACCGGTAACATTAAACTATTTAAGACAAGAGGAGTTCACTCTCCACGGTACTTTCTCCCCGCCTAGAAAAACCGAGCTTTATAGAATAGACTACAACGTAACTTAGGCCCATTATGGCTAATCTAGGCTATAACCTACCATAGTCTATACTATGAACAGCGAAGACAATGCCTAGGCCTAAGTTAGACCATACCAGTACCACAATACCTAAGTATCTTACATGGAGAGCTTGATATCCAAGCTGGTAAAAAAAATATGTTTTTATGCATACAAACAACTCAAAGTTAGGCCGATAAGTTGACAACATTTATTTTTTAGGCTAGGCTACTCATTGCACGTAGGCTTACCAACTCAAAAGTGGCTGGCTTTAGGCTATAACTTACTTGGCTCTTTCAAAATTTTCACTGATTTTGAGTTTACTTAATTTCTTCCTAGGCTATTCTTGTAATTAACTTAAGACGATTTGATTTTGTTAGTCACAATCCTTGAGTTTACTTAGTTTGTGCTAATAAGAACTTACCTTGATGGATAAGAAGAAATAGGCCTAGATGAAACTTAATAACAAATCAGCTTAAACAATATAATATAATAACTTGAACAACTCAGCACCAGAATATCGATATTCTCAACTCAATGAGAGAGATTGAGAATGAATCACTCACAAATACACAATAAACAAAACAAAGCAATATGGCCGATGGCGTCTTCAAGTGTCGGTCCCACCGTTAGCGTCGTTCCCGCTCGGAATTATGGGTAACTTACACTCGACTCCAATTCGAATCCAACGTGATACTTAAAAGCTGTAATTTCAAACCAACGTAAGCCTAATGGAAGTGCATTGTGGGTAATACTTCACTCGATTCGGATTTTAATCCAATGTGATATTTCAAAGCTGTTAATACAAGCAAGTGCAAGCGTAATGGTTAGTGTGTTGTGTATACTCGAATCCAGTTTGAATCTAATGTGACATTTCAAAGCTGTTAATTCAATCCACTGTAAGCGTAATTCAAGTGTGTTACACAAAGTTGACATTTGACTCGAGTTTGAATCTAAAGTGACAATTCAAAGCTGTAATTTCAAGTAAAAGCAATCGTAATTCAAGGCTTGAATCAAGCTTACGTGCTATCTGGGAAGGGTGTCCCGGAACTCTCTACCAATATTTTAGGGCATTGTTCCTGGGTAAGAAACATATCTAAATATCATATTTAAATTGTCCGGAAGTCCTTATTTACTCAGATAGCCGCCATTTTGTTTTTTTCACTTATTAATTTTTTTCTGAAGATTGGTTAAACATACGAAGTTGTAACTTTGCACAAACCTATATGACAACTAGACAAAGCTACAAAAAAATTATGACGATTTTTCAAATTCATATAACAAAATGGCGGCTGTTTAAAATTTTGTTTCTTAAATTACTCAAAAACCGTTGATGTTACAAACTTTACAAGACTAACTTTTTTAAGACAATTTTATTACAAATCGATCGACACCTTAATCTTTAAGATCGGACGAGTATTAACTGAGATATGGCAGTGATACGTGACCGCTTTCAGCATGCGCTGCAACTAATATCCGGCGGTCACGTATCACTAAAACTGCCATATCTCAGTAAGTAATTTTAAGACGATTTTATTCTTGTGATTTTTTTCATAAACCTAACCGTTTCAAAGATAATAATGGTTTAAGTTGTGAAATTTTTAATGGTTTTCAAACAAAACAGCTGGCATGCTTGCTTAGGCCTTTATCAAAACTCTTTCTCATGCAGAAATTTCAAAACTTTAACCATTATTATCTTTGAAACGGTTAGGTTCATGAAAAAAATCACAAGAATAAAATTGTCTTAAAATTACTTTTTCTACCAGGATACATCATCAAATACAGGGTGTTCCATAAGAAAAATCAAAGTTGGCGGCCATATTGGAAAAATGGCGGCTAAAATAATTTTTTTGATTTGACTATAATTTTTATAATAAAAAATCCAAGGGACTTACCATTTAACTTTTTTTGATATCTCTTATAGTTTTCGAATAAAACGGCTGGCACACTTATATCAATCACCCTGTATGGACAATCATTTCATATATAGAAAACATGTATGGCCATATATGGCCAATAATTCCATATATAGACTACATATATGACCATATATGGACACCACCATATATGAATACAACCACATCTGGCCATATCTGCTTCCATATATGGCCATATTAAACCATATATGGCTTTATAAAAACATATATGGAATTTTGATATAGCCATATATGGCCAGAAATTACTTTTTTATAGGGGAGCCTCTAGGCGGGGCCTTTCCCAACGCTGGCATTGGAAAAAGGTATGTTCCACGTCATCGGGAATGCCTGAGCAGTATATGCAATTGGGTGACACGGCTTTGCCCATCTTGAACAGGTACGACCGGAAAAAGCCGGAGAATACACGTTATATAGCGGACATGTTAGCTACAGCACTAACGCTGCCTACTCGAGTGGCCCTAACTATGTGACGGTATTACAACTGCCACTTATTAACATAATTCCTATATAGGATTCCCACATTTTACAGTACTAAAGCTGAAGGTGTATTTAATGTATTTTAATCCATTGTATTTTTATGGATTCAGGTGTGTCTCAGTGTAGACTAATGGAATTGACGTAGTCCCTACTGCATTTTGGGCACGTCTACAGGAAACCTGATGTCTAAGTCTGGACTTGAGATGAAAACTCTCCTACAAAGCATTACATGTCCGCTCTACATAGTGTCTTATCATAACCGCTCTATTGTCGTGTACTGGTTTAGGAGCTACCATATATGCTTAGTTGTGTTTAAAAAAATGTTTAAACCATCGCATCTCCTGCCACGTGCGGGATAATGTCAGAAGGTTCATGATTACGAATTACATGATGCCGACATCCATCACCAGATGACTTAAGGCTATGGCCCTAACACAATCAGTGAGATAAAATTGCGCGCATGGGTAATGGAGTGAACATGACCGTGAAATCCTTTTATGGGGATAGCCCAACTCTGCGCGGTGGTCAAATTTATGCCAGAAAAAGTTTCATGGTCCCGAAGGGTCCAGTCCAACTCCGCACGGTGGTCTCTTTTAGTGTATAGTATAACTCCGCTCGGTGGCCACATCTAATCTCTATGCTACCTTGTGATTTCTGATGAGATATTACGTGTTTAATACAGGGTGACACAAAGGAACCGGACGTTTTTTAAACAGCTGTTCCATTGTTGTCGAACGTGGTAGGAAGATTGAAGTTATGTCATTGCCTTCAGTGAGGCTTGCCATTTTTGTTGAAATAGCTCAGTGGAACCTAGACCATTACGTTTTCGCATACGATAGTTTGGTCCGAAATGGTGAATCCGTCGTCAAATCCAGCGGGAATTTAGTCGAAATTTAAATATTGAACGCCATTGACCGGTTCCAAGCCGAACTACGCTATTAAGATGGGTTTCAGGGTTCCGAACAACTGGGAATACAACAAGAAATAAACCACCAGGCCTTGTTAGAACTTCGAGAACACCCGAAAATATCGCCTGAGTGAGAGCAGTATTGAATGAATGTTTCCTAACAAGGTGATTTCTCGCTTTGGTGACATACCGTGGCCACCAAGATCACCTGGCTTGTCCAATAGTGATTATATCCTTTGGGGGTTTCTTAAGGAGCGTGTTCATGCTCACAAACCACACACTCTAGAGGATATGAAGTTTGTAATCATAGAAGATATCAATGGCATTGAACAAGACCTCCTGACCCGAGTTTCAGATGATTTTCAGGCCAGAATGAACATTTGTAGATAAGTACATGGCCGCCATATGCATGACGTCATTTTCAAAAAATGACTGTATTGTAACAAATGGCAAATGTTAACCTCACTATGTACAGTATTAAAACCAGTTTATTCCTTTTAACTACTGTGTACTGCTTATTTAAAAAACGTCCGGTTCCTTTGTGTCACCCTGTATAAGGTATTCCATATACATACCGCGTGTCCCCAATGTTACACTTTTATTTGTTCTTAGCGACTGTACTCATGTGACAAGTTAGGTTTGGTTAGGTTCATTATAGGTAAATTCAAATGAAACATAAGTATTCTATTTTGTATTAATTAACTTTATTCTATTAGTTACTGTGGTTTCGTACATTTTAAAGTGTACATTTGTAACAATTTCGAACTTCAAATACAAGCCTGACGGCTGTGAGAGCCAAAATTGACCACCGTGCGGAGTTGGACAGTCAGTTTTGACATATTTCTGACCACCGCGCGGAGTTGGAAAAGCCCCCTTTTTCTTTAGTGGTCTTTGGTGAGAAGTTTGAGTACCCAACAAAAAAACCAAATAAACCTCAGTCATTTAGCAATGAATATCAGCTTTCTATACTTTAATACTTTTTGATGAAATGGCGACCATACAAAGTAGGTATTTTAAGCCAAGTATGAATGGAGATGAGTGTAGGATGAGTGGCGCGATCTTGTAGTCTTGTTAGTGACTAAGGCCGACATATTCCTTAGACACAGCTGTTAATTAATAGCCCATACAGCTAATGGCAACTAAGAGACCTACAGTTTATAGTGGAATCCGAACCACATTTTCGCCTTGGTATATACAAATTGGTCTAACTATCAGGATAGTACTGCGGATAGTCGTAGTACTCACTCGTGCGGACGTTACTCCACACCAGAGAGTATCGCCATAGACTAAGCAACACAAGGGAGTATGTTTTATCTATGGTATCGCATCCACAGTGCATGCCTGTAAATATCCACAATTCGTGACCTCCTAGTAGCTGGGAGATTAAAAAAAATATAATAAATCCCAGCACCTGATCCCGTGCTGGGAGATAAAAACTCGCAACGGGAGATTTAATGGATTCCAATTCTTAAAAACACAAAGCGAAGCGTACGCCTACATGTCAGTTACAGAGCTGGAAGTTCAGAAGTTGTATTTCATTTTGTTTACAAAGAAGGTTAATATATGGTCAGGAGACTTGTGTGGCGTACGAAGGAACAATGAATTTTAGTTTGATTTAAACGCATAAAGAGGCATTACTAAAAAAACCCTTTAGGTACCGGTAACTTCAAAATTTATGGTTCTTGCCTAATGACCACATGCATGGTTCTTGCTTTAAGTTTAAACTTTTGACCATCTTTGATAACATTAAACATAAATTAGAGTTTTGTTAGTGGTTTTTCTAATAATTTTAATAATTCAAGTAGGCCCTAACAATTTGTTTCTATGATAAAAGGTTAGGCTATTGTTTATAGCCTACTGGATACTTGCAAAGGCAAATGTACATCTATATAGCCTATAATACGCCTACACAAAATTTGTCCACAGAACTCTACTGCCATTTCATATACAATTTTGACCATTGGTTCACGTATTTTTGGAAAGAGTATGTCGTGTAGGTGTGCAAACTGTTCCTAAATTTTTGCAAAGCCACTGTGGTCATAAGAAATGTTGCATCAAAAGTCGTGTCTCAACGCGGACTAATGGAATTGACATACTGCATTCCAGGCATAACTACAGGAAACCTAATGTCAGCGGCTGGACTCAAATGAAAAAAAAAAAAAAAACTCGCAAACTCTTTTGCAATACATGTCCGCTCGGTCTATTCTCAACATTTAAACATAACCTCCGGGGAGGCTATCTACTGTATTAGACCAAATTTCATTAATAGTGGAGGTTTACATTAAAAACACATTAGAGCTGGGAATATAGGCCTAAATTGGTCATGTTATCTCTAATCTTTCATCATACAATAAAATTGGTTTGATTTTTGATGCAATTTAACAATCCCAATTAATGCATATGGTCTGATAAAGACTGTAAGACTCAACCTGGCGAGGAATTGATATATTTGTATAAAAAAGTAGTAAGTGTCAACCTCAGTCACATTAGAAATACATGCGAACCTGCATTGGCGATTATCTAGGTAACCCTTTATTAAATCCTTAAAAGGGTGGTTTACTAATTTGTTAGTTATTGTAAATTCTCTCAATAAATTCAATAAAAATTAAGTTTAAGATTTTCAGTGTCATATTAACAAACAGCTTTATTTCACCGTCATTTAACCCCCAAACCATAAATTCATTCCCACGAATGTGCGTCTACGTGCATAAACTTTGACAAATTTCATCACAATCAGAGCGTTATTATGCTCATGTTATTGCAATGGCTTAAGTTTTGGGCATCGGGGACCCTAAAATTAAAATATAGAATTCACAAGCTAAGCTACCGTACTTTTATGTTAGGTTACTTGACATTTTCTTTAGCCTACTCTGCAACCAAAACCTTGTTGAAACAAAGTTGGCAATCTTCGAGGACCATTTCTTTAAGAAAGGCAGTTTTTATGTATGGATCCATACTTCACTTCTACCTCACCGCTAACTGGCATCATTTGTAAACAGATTGACACAATTTATAGCTCTGTAGCTACCATGTATGCTTCGCTGTGTTAAAATAATTGTTTAAACCATTGCATCTCCTGCCAGGTGCGAGATAAGGTTAATAATAGGGTTTTTTATATAAGAAACGCCAAACTTACCTAAGTTAAACAAGTTTCTAGGCTACTGTAAGTCCTGCTACAAAAAGTTCAAGCTTAATGTAAGTTTATTGAACATAGCCTTAAATGTTTTAGTGGCTTAGTTACCTAAGTTAGGCTAGTTTTCAAGCGTTCGACTAAAACCTGACTGAAGTAAGTTAAATTCTTAATTTCAAAGAGGCTAGGCTACAAATATATTTAAATAAAGTAACTAACACAACTTTTACAGAGCAACTGAAGTAGGCCTAGCTTAAGTTAGTAGTCAAGCGTTCGACAAAAACATTAAATCAATTTAACTTAACTTAAGCTACGGTTAACTCATTTGTCAACTTGAGAGTGATGTTTTGGGGTCATTATGGATATCAATTATGTTTATTAACAGAATAACCCACTCATTCACTATTTATGGCCTTTTAGGATACTTAAGTTACTTAATTGTCCCTTGTCTAAAAATGCCACCAGTGTCGAAATTGAAAAAAGGGCACAGACTCTATTAAGTTATTTGACAGTTCTAATTGATAAGGCCTACCGACTGGTGTCTACAGTCGTATACCGGTATATGCTAACTTAACTTAATCCCATTTAAAATGCGCTCTGTCTCCAAATTAAGTTTAATCTGTTCGACCAACCTAAGTTACAACTCCCTCATTTGAACAGAAGTGGGCCGTAAAAATGTTGGGGGTTTAGCCCTAACTTAACTTAATATTTCTTAGGGACTTAAGTTAAAATAGGTTAAAAGTATGCCCCTCAATTTAAAAACATAATGCTATGGCCTAACTTATATAAAAATTAATTTGTTGCCTAATTTAACTATGCCCCTATGCTAGAGCATAGCCCAGTCTAGGCCTCTAAGTTAGAGGCCTAGCTTAACGTACCTTCTACATTAGATTTTATGTAGCTAACTTATGTATTTTAAAATTGACAAGACCTATTGTATTTTGTAGTTACTTAACGGTCAATAAAATGTCTTATTTTGTACTGAATCTATGTTTGAGAGTGGATAGGTACCTAACCTAGGCCTTTATTGGTACAGTAGTAGTAAGTTACCTTGATCTGAAAAAATGATGGTCCAGTACAACTGACACTGACAACTGGGTTTCTTATTAGGATTAGTCAAAGCGTCAAAGCTAATAAAATCTAAAGAGTGATATCTGAGAATAGATGTTTACAACATTAGTTTTTACATTACCTATTTTTAATGCAATGAATGAACTTAACCCTAAACCCTAGTAGTAGCCAAAAGCCAACTTAATTACGGTTTCAATCATAGAGTAAGTTGAAGAATTTAGAGAGGTAAACTTAATGTAACGCATGATAAAAAAAGTTTTTAATAAAATAAAAGCTTAAATCAAGGCAAATAAATAAATAAATTTACTAAAAGAACACAACAAACAATTTTGAAGTTTTTCACTGCTGACGACGGACCGGACGGACGGCTGATTTCGCTAGTCAAATGAACAACTAACCGAGTAAAAAAACGTGTATCAAATAACTAACTTTATTGAGTTAAGTTAAATCGAAAGCATTCACGAAATTTATTGGAATATAGTTTATTAAGAACTACACAAAAAAATAAATCCGTGGTACAAGAATCAGATTTTTTAATGCTGTAATAAAAGAGCCTTTTATTAACATATTTTTAGCATGGAATTTTTATAGGCTGACAGTGAGGACTTCACTTCGTTTCGTCCAATTATTTTGATGGGGTGCATTCAATATAGGCTCGCCCATGTAACCCTTATTTTTTGTTTTATCTAAGACTTCAAATTTGACTAAAGTTGGTGAAATATTTGTGCTAATTAGTGTAATGCAATTGCTAATAATTTTAATATTTCTTTCTACTTGTAATCTTTAGTACATCCAAAAAATGTCTATTTACTCTTTTGTTTGTCCTTAAGACGCTAGACACGAGCCCTTGATTGTTTTTCACATTACTTCAGGCTAGACCTAGGGGTTGTGGCATTATCACTTAGAAAAAATACATTGGTGGTTTGGTGGGATTTGAACCCGGGACCGAAGTCACGTGCTCTAACCACTACACCAGCTCGCTCCCACAATTAATTCTTGGGGCTAACGAACATTTTGATGTTGTGTTAACTAAATTAATCGTATTCTGTTTTGTATTTATTTTCGTTTGGCGTACTAAGTGTATTGTGAAATATGATTACTGTTACAGTTTTTACAGTGGAACTTGCTGAATATTTGTAATACTATACAGGGTGTCACAAAAAAGTGTGATGGGCTATACAGGACCTAATTCTACATGCAAAATAAGTCAAAAATGAAGAATAAATCTTTTTGGATTTCGGCTTAGTTTAGCCGTAATACGCCATTTTGTTTTTTGGGGAAAATATTTATTATTTCAAAATTCCTTTGAGATATTTTTACGAAACTTGGCAAAATTGTTTACACTATAGTAAGTAACATTTATAAAAAAATATATTATTTTAACTTTCCAAATTTCAAAATGGCGGCCGTTTGAATTTTTCAATGACAAATTTCATAAAAACCGGTACCTAAATCAAAATTTTGTAAGACACAAAAGTTTTAGTATTTATTATGACAAATCCAACAAAATAAAAATGAATAAAATCGGTTCATAAATAAAGAAGCTGTGTTTATTTTAGTAATTTAGACTGAAATTATTAATATTAAAATGTATTAAATCTAATGTAATAGTTTATGTAACGTATTAAGTAATTTCAGTCTAAATGACTAAAATAAATACAGCTTCTTTATTTATGAACCGATTTTATTCATTTTTGTTTTGTTGGATTTGTCATAATAAATACTAAAACTTTTGTGTCTTACAAAATTTTGATTTAGGTACCGGTTTTCATGAAATTCGGCATTAAAAAATTCAAACGGCCGCCATTTTGAAATTTGGAAAGTTAAAATAATATTTTTTTTTATAAATGTTACTTACTATAGTGTAAACAATTTTGCCAAGTTTCGTAAAAATATCTCAAAGGAATTTTGAAATAATAAATATTTTTCCCAAAAAACAAAATGGCGTATTACGGCTAAACTAAGCCGAAATCCAAAAAAATTTATTCTTCATTTTTGACTTATTTTGCATGTAGAATTAGGTCCTGTATAGCCCATCACACTTTTTTGTGACACCCTGTATATTCTCTTAAAAGTAAAACAATTTTTTTTAAAGCCACGAGTTACGTTAACAAGTAATTTTAGATAGACCGTTGTTAAAATTCAGGGTACAACTTACAAACCTTAAAGAGTGCTCGCTCGCATTGAAATACTGCTGGAAAGTGAAACCATGCGTAGTGCACTATCTGCAGTGGTAGAGGTCGCCGACCGTCAGATCTGCGATAGCCGCTGATATGGACATTGCCACCTCGCTATACAGTCACAGTACACGCAGCTTTCGCCTCCCTGTATCCACGTATATCATACTGAATACAATGCAACTAGGTGTATACGCATAAGGGCGACCGTGCAACACTAAGCCGCTTTATCTGAAGTGTCATCGTACGTGGCTTTGACTGTGGCACAGGGTAAGAAATTCAAAATGAACAGCATCGATTACAAAAATCGATGTTAATAACAATCGATGCAGAGGTAGTAAAAAAGTCGTGATAACCTGTTGATAAAAAATAAATTATGATATTGAAATTTTGTAATCTCATCTTAACTAACTAATTTTAAATGTTTTGAATTTGGTGAGTATCTCACATTACTCAGAGACTCGCATAAAAAATACTGGACCATATCAAGTGAAACTTTACAGAAATATGACCAATATTACTACCCCTAAAAAATATACCACCATTTTATTTTGAAACTCTCTTACGCACTACTAACTTCCAAAACTGCTATGTTATTTACAATTTACACATTTAAATTGTAATTTCAAACGGTTAATAATTTCATGCAACAAGGTATAAAGAACCCCATTGCGCTACTATACTCTTCCTGGTGCAATGCACGGTCATAGCAGATAGTCATCATATTTTATCAATGTTGACATGATAATAAACATTTTGAGCATTTTAAGCTGGATCTCTACAAGTGTTTTGAGGTTTTTAAATGTTTATTTAATATTAAGTATAGTTAAACGTTAAACGTGTTAAGTATTTAAGTAGTTTTAGTTTTAATTTATGAAAGAGACTAGTAAAACGATGAACTATATCATTGACTATATACCATAACTTTATGGTTCACCACATTCACCACATAATCTGACAATCTAAAACATAGTCAGGCATTGTGTGAATACCAAATCAAATAAAAAATAATATTTTCCAATTTCCAACGTCTTTCAAGCGACAATCGAATTAGAAACCGCAAACTAAACGGCACTTCTCAATGGTAAAGAATGCTCGAGAAAGTTAATTCCCTACTGAGGTTAGTTTCTAACCACTACTAAACTACTCACTGCGCATGAAATAGTTCAAAAGAGCAACTTTTTAACGAGAGAACAGAAGAGAAAATGTGGTTCGGTCAGACAGTTATGGCTCTATTAATAGTTGCCATAGAACACCTTGTTACAGTAAAACAACGCCAATCTCTGCGCGGCGATTGCGGGGGTGATTTGTAACAGACATGCGCGGTGGATTAGTGCGTCGTCGTAGTGTTGTATAAGAGAATGCTTCACTGCGCCAATGATAAATGATTGATGTAATCACAGGATTGTAGAAATACTCTAAGAACAAGAATTCATATTATTCTTGATATTTGTTTGGCGCAACATTTTCCACTCTTAGAAGCACTGATACTCAATAATCAATAATCAGTTTTGAAAATAATCATAAATATGTACAGCAGAAAATAATTATCTATGAACATGTGGAATTTAAATACAAGCAAAGATTTCTTAATAATTTAATTAGCTTTTTTAAAAATACTCAGGACAATTACATTACTTCTCAAACGTAAAAGTATTATTTTCGGAAAACAACGACACAGTGCATCTGGTGTAAAATACACCTTGTGATCTTAAATGTTTTCTCTCCTAAGAGTCCTAAGGAAATCCAATCACATTCAAACATTTATTACTTAGTTAATGTTGACCTGTAGCAAGCCTAATTCATAAAAGTAGTTTTTTTTATCATGCATGAGAATAGGCAATTAACGAGTATAATATGCGTATGCCTCTACCTCAACAGAAACGCGTTGGTTGTTTTCACTGAAGATGTAATATAGCCCAATCATAACATGATTTTCATGCGTCTTTCAGAGATCCAGACTCAATACTGAATGTCTGTCATAGACAAGTTGAGCACTAAATTGCTTGTAACCATTACGGACATAGTAACATAATAAAACCCATCCCGATAGATTAATTAGTTTATATTATTTTGTCATTGCTTCTTAATAATGCACAAAAGACTAAAAACTATAAGTTTGGTTCTGTACATAGGAGGCTCTATCTTTTAAGACCCACTATACTTAAAACATGTATTTGGTAATGTAATAAAGAAAGCTGAAGTATTCCATCAGTGATTTGTACCTTCATCACTGTCGAGCCGCGGGCAAAAGACACCTAAAACTCATCAGTTTCATAATGGATGGTGTGAAGTAGCAAGTATTGAGGAATCCATTAAAAACCAAGAATGGTAATCGACAGAGTAAGCACAAATACTAATTAAGGCACTTTCTTGTTTGACAAATGGAACCCAATGATTGATCTTGGTCTTTAAAATACGCCTCAACATACAACTGGATATTTGCTAGCCCCTGGAGGAAAAATGCATTTTGAATCTTTCAATGCTACTGAAAAAATTCGAGGAGTCATCGTCCACTTGAAAGTATTAAGTATTCTGGACTAAATCGCAATCACCTGTATAAATATCACAACGATAATTTGACCGTAACGGCTGTAATAGCGTGGTGTGGCGGACCGGGCGTCAATTCATCATCTGCTCGTGTATTTCCAAGTGAAGACCGGTCATTTTCCACTCGGAAGCTGTCGGACTAATCACCAATACTTTACAACCCCGACCTACCTACAGGTGTACACTGTACAGTCTACAGTCTACAGTCTACAGCAAGCGAGACGCTGATGCACCTGGTTTGCATCAGGAAGAACGACGCGTTAGGAAAAATATTACCTGAAAGCAAAAAAATACGTGAAAAAAACACTTATATAATAATATATTTACACTTATACTGTTTACTCACAAGACGGTAAATACATATAAAAGATGGTTGTTAGTGGTCAATTTCGATTGGACAATCAAGACATCATCAGACCCAATAGGCAAATACATGTATTTACCGCCTTGTGAGTAAACAGTATAGGTGTAAATATATTATTATAAGTGTTATTTGTCGTATTTTTGTGCTTTCGGGTAATTTAATAACACGTACGATGCTGATAAAGAAGTTTTTAAAAAAATATTATGCAAAATACGAAATAAGGTGTATCATAAATGAATGATGATTTATTCGATGAAAATATACTAAGCTGTATGTGTGTGGTAGACACGCTTGCTTGAAGCAAAGGGTTGTCATTGGTCCTAGATGAAAATACTTTATTAAAAAAACAGTCAAACCTATGTGTTACTTGTATTACTGTTGGAACGATCCGTTGCAGTATAGATCAACCATAGTTATTCCGTGGAGTTGATAATGGAGATGAATGTTCTCTAGATTAGAATATTTATTTTTTAAAGATCCATCATGGTTGAGTGTGTAGAACGTTTCAAACAAATAACACGGAAAATAACGATTGCAAACGAAATACAACATTCAACAGTAACCAACCATACTCTAACTGTACCCGAGATACGCCGAAGGTAGATAAGTTGAGATGGATTTTATATAGCTAAAAATTCTGACCTAGAGATGTGATCCAATGTCACACTACGAAACATCTGTAATTTTCACTACTGAAGATGATCTTAGCATTGATACTAGAGACATAAGTTTGTTTTGTTATTTCTTGTAATCTTGAGGTCAATCTATTAAAAGTTAAAAAATACGTATCCATATAAAATTCTCCGTTCTTCCGTATAAAATGTAGTCTGCAATATAAGACTACACATGTGTAATCTTATATTGCACAATTAAAACTTTTAATGTTCACTAGAATATGCATAGAGAGAATATACGGCTAAACTAAAGACAGCTCGAATTCATCTATAAGCATCACTTAGGTTAAGGTTATCATTGCTGTTCGATTAGACAATCATATACATTGTGCTCGCGGTTGAACGAAATGCATTGTTATTATATTAGGATTGGTTCGATGTGACCAGGGTCAGACGGAGGAGCCTCATCAATGTGGAGCAAAGGTTAAGTATGGTGTACCACAAGGCTCTGTTCTGGGGTCTATTCTTATACCAACATTAATATAACGGCTCATTCAAGGATATGCAAATATTATCCCCACGATCTTTAATAAACGATATTGTTCAACCTCTTGCATTTGCAATGTGGTTGAACATAAATATCAATGACAAAGATTTTTAAAATTGTTGTTTAAACAGCTATTTTACTAATCGGTTTATTAAAGAGCAGGTGTGCATGTCAGGAGAATGCTACTTTATACAATTGTCAAAATACATACACACGATGCAAAGGAATTCCGCGTACTTTAACTGCAACATATCATACGATACACCAGTAGTATAATTACAAACTGTCGATGTTTGGTAAGACGCTTAGCCAAGATGTTTTATGGCTAAGTATGTACATTGTACATATTACAATATGTACAATGTAAGATATTGTACGCAGCCATCACTTGATTACAATCATAGGCAAATTCGTCCACTTGAGATGGCCTCTTTTTAAAATTCTTGGAAGATTCACAACTTTTATGTGGGTACTTTATACTATATTACAATTTAAATAAATAGTCTTAGGCATATTTCGATGAGTATGACTGACTCGACGCATACATTGCCTTTATTAGGCTATTGCTTGGGACTGTTGAAAGTATTTTGTACGTTGTGATTGTTTATGTTTTACACTAAATAGAAAACCAGTGATTTAGCATAAATAAAATTAATACAATTGGTTTTTCTAATGTCTTTTTTTGTTTCGGTAATAATTAAAATAATTCCATGCCTTATTGTCCGTAACAATCTTCCTGCCAGCAAATAAATTGTGACTGTGCAGCCAGCATTGCTACTGTATTATGGTTCACATACAGGGTATAATAAATTGTTATAGCGTCACCATAAACAAATATCGCTACATACCTGTGGTGGAGCTGTACTCGCCGATGTATCTCTTCGTCAGGTAACGGACAGTCACAGCTGAAACACAAAGTAAGAGTTAGTAATATAATTGTAATAACAACCTTTTTCAGAGAATGATTGGTTTAAGTGGAATTAAACATTTTGTATATTATAAGCAAAACATAAAATAATTTTGATTTGAAGTGTATGGTTGATGATTGCAATAAAAAAGTGGATTAGGAGGTATTACAACATATTTATTCTTAGCCGATTATATAAGATTGTTATATCGTAATGAAGACACATTATTAGTCATTTCAATCATCTTTCAAGGGATGTTAGTGGCATGTGGTTCATGTATCCATTAAACTAAAAGATTGTAAAACACCCACACGATTGAAATGGCTGTTACTGAAAAATTATCATCATTCAGGGACTAGTCAAATCTCAACTTTGTCATAAATTAATAATTTGTAATTATTCACGAAACCATGTAGTTTTATTATTGGTTAATAATCAATTTTAACTACCCTACACATTCAGACTCGTGTCTTTAGCTTGGTCGAGAATGAGAACCAAAATTTTCTGTCATTTTGTTTTCAGTATGCCTATCTGTACGGGTTGCAATGAGGATAACATATTTAAAACCTACTTTATATAAATGGATACCGTTTGGATACAAATATGGTTCAAGAAAATAATTATTTTTGTTAAGTTTTTTACTTTGGCCACTGTCTACAGGATTATTAGGCATTTGTAATTTATTTTTAAGAAAATACTGCAAATATTTTAAAATACGTGTTGAGTTTATAGGAAAGCCAGTTAATGGAAAAACACATGATATGAAGAAAACTATGCTGTTTAATCAAATGTATAAAATACAAAAAAGGGTAAATTTTGCTTATATTATGAGCTTTACGATACACCTATAAGATGTCTTGAAAACGAATCAAAACCTAAATGTGTAAATAAAGGCCAGCAACATCTCGTAGTGGGAGTGATATGAGAGCGTATGTTACACTACTGATCACAGTGTTGTCTACTCAGCACCAAGCAGCAGGTGCGAGATGCAGCGTTTACGGACAGTGAAAGTGATCTTCAACTTCCTCGACAACCGGTCAACGGAGTCGCGGTCAAAAAACTGTATTTATTGGACAAGTCCAATGTTAATAGGTTTCTTGCTGAGTCAGTCGCCGGCTGAGAAAAACACGGGTCCAGTGCGGCTGTAACTAATGTTGACATAAGACAATAATTTTGTCGTTAATTTTATACACAGTAGTTTAATGCGCCTTACTGGTTCGTGGTGTTTCTAAAATTATATCACGAAGAATTTATATATTTATAAGATACACTTTACAAAATATATAAATACATTACCTTATTAATATCGTGCACATTGGGTTGATATTTAGGTTAATCAGTATTTTATTGTCACTAACTCATTGGCACCGCCGTATAATGCAAATTAAAATGTTTGTATTATATTAAATGAATTTGATAAAACAAACAATGAAGAAACATGACAATTAATTTTCGATAATCTTCATAAATCAACCTCAAACATGGATGTTCCTTACGTGTGTTTTGTAAATGCAATTACATTGTATTCTTCCGGATAAAGACTTTTCCTTTGTCTTTTCCAGTATTTTTAAAATAGTTGTTACTTAGTGTTTAGACATTTGAATGTTTCTACGGCTTAAAGAAAAATACTTCTCTTCCTCTATACCAGAAATAAACTAGCATAATAATATCAACAAAATCAAATTAATAAAATAGACTAAAAACTTTTGATTATATTCAGATATTATATACAATCAAAATTGAATACTACTACAGGAAACAAACAACTAATCTGTGATCCAAAATGTCTAAAACATTTACTTTTAATTTAAACTACTAATTATTTTGTGTAATAACAATGGTCAATTTAATACTGCAGCCATTATAATTTTCGTGAGTATAAATACGTGTTCAATGTAACTTCTATGGAACTTTAAGTAACCTATTTAATTACCTTTCACAGAAAAAAAACTACATCAGTTTGGAACTAGGTTAATGTGTCTCAAAAGGATAAGATTGACGATTTCTGTTTTTTACGAGGTTAGAAAGTGATTGATTAAGCATCTACCGGAGACGTAAAATATCCATTAAAAGTGCAGGATGCCACAAATGAGTTTCATCATGTTCGAAAAAGGTTAGGGTTTCAACGAAACTACCATGAAATATCAATAGATTTATTGGAATTACAATCAAAACTAACTAAAACTAACGACTCTTTTTAAAGATAAATTTATGTTCTTCTTTGTTATTTTAAGAGTAATTTTCTAACATGGTTTGGTATGATTTTAATAAAAAAAACCGCTTTAAATACAAATGAAACGTTAATATTAAAATGTTAAAAACATAACAAAACATTTTTCACAATTGAATCTAAGTATGTTAATTGGTCATCACCATTAATAGTCATCAAGAACAGATGGAATCATTAAATTATATTACAGGCAGACATATGTACAGTTGGACTTAACTTAATTTTAAGCAGCCCGGGTTTTGAAAGTAATTAATATGTAAATATTTACATAGATGATTTATGAAAATTTAAATATCAACCAAATAGATGTTCATTAAGTGATTTATCAGGTTACAAATAGGGAGTCTGGTGACTACCAATTAAGTCACAGGCCTATAAACACATATATGTTTTCCTTCTTAAGAACTAATTTGGTTAGAATTTTGAAAATAAAAAACCAAAGAAAAAAACTTTCAGAAAAATTTTACAGATTTATGTCGCAGAATATGCCATAAGGCCATTCAGTTATCCTGATACGCAATTTGACATACTTGTATTTGATTAAAAACGGCAAAATTGTATTCAGATTGACTTTAATAAGCCCTTCAAGTAATTTAGCTGTGCCTAATCCAAGACGACGTGACGCGGTGACACTTATCCTGTAAGCGACATTGAGCAATACCAAAGTGACACATGAAGGCCGCAACAGCTGGTCCTGGCAGATACCAGACATTATCACACTTGTAGCAATCAACGCCACTCGTCACTCGTCACTCGACACTCACACATTAGAGTGAGGCGATGAAATGATTGATGGCTCTGACTGTAATGGGCCTGCCATTTGATAAATGATTACTGTCTCAAACAGTGTCGCAACTACAACAGGTAGCTTCGCAGACGCGGGAAATATTATCTGTTCACACGAAAAAACTAAGTTATTAAAGACTTTTGCATAGTACAATGAAAGAGGTCCACAAAGCTAGAGGGTATTGAAGCAGGTAAGATACGTGAGAGTTGTTAAATGTCTATGTTATTGACCTGTGTGCTAAGTCTTATAACTCGTTGATGGTTACCACTTGATGATATGATACATATTGGCATAATGCATACATTGGCGAAGATAAATAAACAAATAAACCGTATTTTTATATCTAAACACGCTTGAACTATTAAGACGAGAAATTAGGGATGACAAACACAGCACATTGACTATTTAACATTCAGTGTACAGGGACAATTGTGTTCTATCTTGCTAATACACCAAAATTACTCTTGTAGTTCTACATTATACACGTCTTACAAAATACACGCAAGTCCTAAATTTGCACTCATATACCTAACTTGAAAGCATGAACTCAACTAATGCTGTTATACTCTGAGCTCAACCACACCCTTATAACAACCATGTTCTTACCAACTTAAACGGAGTATGTTTTATCTATGGTTGCAGGAACATTTACCCTAAAAACAGGATGAAGGAAACTGCTCACACGAGATAGCTCTACAAGAACAGAGGCGCGATCTCGCACTAGACACGAATACCTTCCACAACACACCTGAAGTCACGTGTAACTAAATTGCTGCGACATTGAATCCTTGGCAGCTCTATTTATAATACCAATAAGACACTTTATCTTGTATGCCTCCAAAACCAGAACTAACCATTCTTCTAGATTTATGAGGCAGATGTTCATGCAGCACGCGCAATAGACAACAATTTAGAGCTTTGGATTTTTATAGAACAATAGAAGAAACGCAATAATAAATTTGAATACAGCATTTACCGTAAACCCACAACATCAGACCAATATTGTCGAAGAAAACAATTTATAGCACAACTTGTCAACGATAATCTGAAAACTGGCCACCTACAACTCAATGGTCTACAAACTTCTAAATGTCCCACTAAGTCCGAAAAATTACACAAAGGGACATAATATAATCAAGCACATTGTCGTGGCCAATGGAAACAGATCTGATATTTTTATAAATTAAAATAACAATACAAGTCACAAGTCAACAAATATTGATAATAATTAAGTAATGTATTGCTGGGTTGAGTATAACCACCAAATAAACAACTACTTGAAGAAAGATCTGAGTAAACATGGTGTTAAACTGACTTTTAAGACTTCTAATCGGCTACGAAACATATCTTAAGGTAGACATCCACAAGTTGATAAATATCTATAGCCCCAGGTGTATACCACATAAATAAAATGTTCCGACTGCCCAAGAATCAATGCAGGCCAAAGTAAACTTTTACAAATCAGGTAAAAAAGCACCGATCGAACTAAAAATACCCCCGCCGCAGCTAACCTGCTGTCTAAGCGAATTTCCATTTTTCTGAATTAAATTTCAATTGATCTATTTAAATAAAATTAGGTTTAACGAGTACCTAGGTTTGCTGCTACAAGGAAACTAATAAAGTGTGTGTTTTAAGTAAAATAATTATTGCTTAGTATAAAATGAATATATTTGCCAAGTTTGATCAAAAGATATCCAAAAACAAGCAAACTACAACATTTTACAATATTCTCCATAAGAATAACATGGGGATTTTAAATTTACAATTTTTTTAGTTTTCTCCGTAACCAATAACCGTAAAAAAACACTTTGATATACTGAATTGTTTGTTTTTTTAAGCTCTTTAAGGAGGTTTAGAGAAAAATTGGGAAATTTTGTGTTTTGAGGGTCAAAAGTGAGAAAAACCAACTTTTACCCCATAAAACCCTGTTCCCATGGTCCGATCATGCTGGATCGCGAACTCATTCAAGTTTATCCCGCCTTACACCTTCAAACCAAATTTCATCAAAATCAGATAAAAATTACTCAAGTTATCGCGTTCACGGACACATATATATATAAATCTATATATGTATATATATATATATCTAATATATAAAATTCTCGTGTCACAGTGTTTGTCTGCAAACTCCTCCGGAACGACTTCACCGATCGTTATGAAATTTGGTGTGTAAATTCTGTAGGTATGCGAATAGGAAGTAAACTATTTCCCGTTTCGAAATTCTTAAAAGGGCTCCGCCCCAGTGGCTCTGGAGTTTCCCATGTTAACCTTATGAGAAATGGAATTAATGAATCTTAACAGCTGTTTCAATTAAACAAGTTGGTTCTGTTCTATGATGTTCAATAGCATTAAAGTTACAAGGATTACCAACAGGGTGCAGCACTATTATTTCTTTTACATTTATGACAACAGCTAATTTGCAACCAAAAGGTGAGTGAGCGTAGCGAACGAACTTCAACCTGGAGGCGAGTGAGCGTAGCGAACGAGCTAACCTGAAGGCAAGTGAGCGCAGCGAACGAGCTCCAACCTAAAGGTGAGTGAGCGTAGCGAACGAGCTCCAACCCAAAGGTGAGTGAGCGTAGCGAACGAACTTCAACCAGGACGTGATTGAGCGATGCGAACGAGATCATCTTGAAAATTAAACGTAACGGTACTTTCTTTCCATCGGTCTGTCTTAGGGGAAACCTATAACTTAGGCGATACGAAGTTCGCCGGGTCAGCTAGTATATATATATATATATATATACATATATAAAAATTTGAACGAATGGTGTTTTTGGCCTCTGGGGACATCGAAATGAAAAAGTAAATCGGTCCCGGGCCTAAGTCTTACCATGAGACCTACGGTAATAGCTACTTCCCTATAGGGAAATTCGCTAAAACAGAAATCTTAATTCGCTCAACACATCATCGACAATAAAAATGATATAATAGATATAAGTGATGGTCTTGATATTCTACATTACTATGGGAAAGGAAATTTATTAAATACTTTGGAAGAATTCGAAATATACAAAAGTTATGATAGGCCTATAATTAATCATTTTTGTGTTTTGTGTAAAATATGCCTAATTTATTTTGACGGCACCTGAAGAAAGTTGATCCTTTTGTAAGTCTGACGATGGTGGATAAAAAACCACCGAATCATATTTAGCAAGTTATGATTTGTTTAATGTTATTAATGCAGGAAAAGTGTGATTCTGATATCATATCCAACAATGGTACAGGAAAGGTCATGATGACACAGATGAGGTGACCGGAAATGTGATATCGCAGTTACTTGTGACGGAAGTGAGGTGGGATACAGACGCAGACACCGGACGTGGCCCACTCACACACTCACACACACACACAGCAGGGATGGACCACATACCGGTGAGTGTTAGCACAGAGGAGTAATATAAATATTCCTTCTCTGAGGTTTAAGTCCACTAAGTGTACCGACTCTCGTCTCGTGCAAGACTTAATATTGTTTATGTTAGGTAAAATACTACTAATTAAATAACAACTTTACAAATAAAGATTTTTTTAGATAGCAATAAAAATATGCGTCTTGACAAAGGACTTAATTTCTTGTTGACTAGTAAACAATTTCATTCTATTAGAGTTTGATATAGATCTTATACTTAGGATATAATTTACTCAATAGTACCTTCAGTAGTTCAAGGTATAAGTGTGTGAGATATAGGACTAAATAATACATTGTTGGTTATAGTGGTTTTGTCGCTAAAAAGTACTGCTACAGAGAAACCAGTAGTCATCTCATAAGGACTACTTGTTTGTGATACAATACTACGCCGTTACTCACAGTGCATAAACTAATTTGATATCTATAGCTTTGTGGCTCAACGTAAATAGTCCCGACTGTGGATGAGAAAACGACAAGTTATTCAAGATTGATATCAATATATATGTAAACTTCGTCCATAGCACACAAATGCTATGGACGAATCCTTTGGTACATATGCTGTTACTTATGTTGCGGACATATAGGTCCCTATGAAACTTATCAACGTAATAGTGAAATGAAGATTATCTTTTGCCCATTGTGATTTAAGAATTAGCACATGTCCTTGTGACAAAATGATCCTCGGAGATTCTCGTTACGAAATTTTTTGTACTATTCATTACTCTCCGCTCCTATAATCATGGTATTAAAAAACAAACAGACGAATCAGATGAAAAGGTTTAAAGGAAATTGATGATTATATAACCTGGTAATTAACGATTAAACGTGAACAGTACTGTAAACACTCATAACGGCGTTTCAATGTTTTTCGATTAATAAAAATATTTTTATTTACGCCATTTAGAATATGAGAATTTGGTCTAAAACTTAGCCTACACTTTTTTCATTATTAATCCCAATATTATGGAAAGTATTTGTGAATCACATACATCGTCATTGCTGCCTGACGAGATATTGTATATCTAATATTAAGTAAAATAATTTATGTTTTTATCAAATTCGGAAGCAATAATTGGCCCTTTCCTGTAAAATCAATAGTTAAGTCGATGCTTGCATTTTACTACCTATTTCATCTTCCTTATTAATTTTATTCAGAACTTTTTTTAGAAACGCCTAGAAGCTGTGACCCGTCGAAAGCAAATCGTAAAAACATTACATGAGAATTTGACAAAAAAAGAAAAAAAATTATAAAACATCTTCTAAACTACTGTATAGTTTCAAGTTCGGCCAGTTCGGCACTAGACTCCATAAAATAGTCGTTTTTAAATAATTTCAAGTTTACTGGATAATTCACTACTCGTCCAACCCTTTTTTATTACAGCCTACTGTAGGATGTTTGACATAAATACAAACATACCCGTGAATTTCGTTAAAAGTTTTCTTCATGACTGGGTCAATAAGTGTAAAAAAGCAATGGCGTATTTTACAGTTAGTTATTAAAACTTAATTAATTGTGTAAAACTTAACTTAAGTTCTTGTTTTAGAATTAGCACTTTTACAGAAACATTTGAAATCTAACTTAGCTGAAAAGTTTGATTCAAAAGGGCGAAACCCACGTTTTCGCAGAGTACTGTTACAAGAAAATTCAACGATATCCATTCTAACGGAAGGATAGGTATATGTTAAACCACAAATTGGGGGGGGGGGAGTGGTGGTCTGTAACATTGACTTTTGGGGTAAGATGAAATAACATAAAAATTAGGTTAATATTCCTTAGAAGTTAAAAGTTACATATCTCGTTTGATATATACTCGTAGACGTCCATGTAATTATGTCTGTTCCAGATTATATTTTTTGTAGCTGTTTTTCTACCTGAAACTTTACCTGCGCTTGTTACAACATCAATCCAAGAACATTATCTTACAAACTCTGGTGGAACCCTATCCGAGTCTATAAGAAAACTCTACAAAAGACAAGCGGAAGATTTTGGACCTACAAATGACGTCGGAAATGGTACCCAGACCGACGTCGAGGGCAGCAGTACAATCAGACCGGACAGACCTGGGCGTAGGAGGGGTGGTGGTCCTCGTAGACATCGCGGACACCACGGGTGTGGCCCGGGTAGAGGTAAAGGCCCTATGAGACCTCCAGGAAACACGGACGTCAACCGGGGCAGGGACATAGAGGATCTAGCGGTAAAGGGACTAGTGACTGACCAAGAGTTAGGGGTGTCATCACACAGAGGCTACAGCAGGAGATCCAGGGAAAGAGGAGAGTGTAGGCCAGATAGATGGGAAGGAACTGGCAACGAGACATCTACATCTACACCTTCAGAAACCTCACCCTCAGTAAAAATGTGAACCAGTCAAGTAAATTAACAATTAGTGTATATAATGCTTACATATATTGGCATAAGTAAAAAAATCTCTCTGCAAAATAAATGGGGTTAAAACGTAAAAGCTAAGATTTAGTTTAAAAAGTAAGAAATTGTCAATTTATTAATAATTATTGCTTTATCTTTCTGGAATTATATATAAAATCTACTTATTGCTATTTACTGGTACCTAATCCTCTTGATCATTTTATTATTTATATCAAATGAGTGTGTTTGACAATTAACAAAAATATCTCACCTTTTAAAGTGTTGCTTCAAAATAATACTAACTAAGTTTACATTAGGCTTATGTTAAGATTAAAGGTACGTTTGTTCATTAAATAATGGATAGGTCATACATACACTTAATTCGCAAGGTCGGGTAACTAGATGTGTTAACAGCTGTGGAAGACCAACAAAGTGACATACAAGTGACGTGGTTGTCACTTCTGAGATCATTAGCTGTCAAAGATTGTAGGTATAAGAGGCAACATGTGGCAACTGGGGGACAGTCAGTCATGGATTCCCGTACTTTGGTAAGTTTACTGCTCGTAATACTACGTAATACGTTACAGATCAGATATCAGAACCCCTCGAAAGAAAGGGTTAACCGTCATTGTTGATTCACCCAGTTATCAGCTTATTAGACAAAAAAATTGCTGATATAACCAATTACCCTTAATTAAAAGTCTTAAATTAAATTTGGAATTCGTTGTTAAATTAAAACCTAACTACACATAAAATATTATGTGATAAACCTAAGCTATACAATAAGATATCGGGTATATGGTAGTTATTCAGTTTATGAGAAAATGTAGTGAACGAGATGAGTTATCTGTATTTACACAATTTGGATAATTTAGGATTATCAGGAGTCAAACAGTTGCTCACGATCCTAAATCAAAAATGAAAGTAATATTTGGTTATATTGAATACAATGTGTTTTTCTAAATTTCTCAAGCTTGAAAGAATTTTCATACTAATTAAATTACTCAATAAATAATTTAAATTTTAATGCTGTGTTTAAAGCCGGTCAAAAGAATGAAATGAATGCGATCGCATTTTGACTTCAGTCCGATAGAAAATACTTCTTACAGTGATGTTTCTTTCCAGAAAAACTTGGATAGATAACCTATAACTAGGTAACCTATACGTTGTCACTATAAACATCTATAAAGGCGTTGCTTGTTCATATTTCCTTATGAAGTATGAACATAATAACATAACATAACCACAACATTTTATAGTTAACAACGGTATAGTAAAATATACATCTTACATATGTTACTTCTCTGTGGGTTAACTAAGCAATTCTATGAGAAAATGTTTATTTCATTGTCCATCCAGGCCTTCACTCTGCTCTTGGTTGGGTTGGTTGTGGCCCCTCCCCCTGGACCCGCCCACTCACAAAGCTCTAAAGGACCCTACGATGAGGATGCTGAACCAAGCCAGGAGCAGGACCAAGAACAATACGCCTCAGAATACTTTCCTGAAGGTAAACCATGCATGCTAGATTGTTCGTGTAAGGAATGTAAATGTTTTGTGCTCCTATGTTTTAGTCAAATATTATGGATATTGAATTGTAATATATCTTCAACAAATGCCGACCATAAAGTAATAGATATGACTAAATCAATCCGTATTATTTCTGTTTTCCTAAAAGAACGAATCCAACATGTCTGAAAATAAGAATGGCACTTACATATGGGGATTGACATAATGAAATGTTTACAGGTCAAACTCAAGGATTCCAAAACCCACAAAACTATCCGGCGCAAGGCTCTTATCAAGGATCTTTCAATCCTCAAGAAGGCTTCGACAGCCAGGTGTCTGTAGGCTACCAATCACCGGACTCTCAACAGAACCAATTCCTTCTACAGCAGCAGTTCAAGCCTCAGCAGCAGTTCAAGCCTCAGCAACAACAGCAGCAGTTCAACCCCCAGCAGCAAGCGTACTTCCAGCAACAACAGCAGAGTGCCAAGCCTTACCAACTACAGCAGCCAAGCTACGGCTACATGCCTCAGACTAGTATGGGATACTTGCCCAGCATGTACAACCCAATGCCCATGATGATCTCCCCTCATGACTTCACACCCTCCTTCCCCAGTTTCCAAGGTTTTCCAATGTCTGTCGGAGGTTACGGAGTGCCTCAGATGTCCAACCAACCTTCCTTCCAACAAGGAGCTCAGGGCTACCTCACAGGACAGCCCCAAGGACAAGTTGAAGGTCAGGTGAAGTTTTCAGCCCCGAAACCTCAACGAAAAGGAAAGAAGCCCAAGCCAAGCCAAGCCCAAGAAGCTGTCCCTATTTAAAATTATAGAGAGTTCTACGCTCAACAGTAGTTTACAAATATGATAAGATATTAAACATTTTACTAAACATTTTAATGTGTAACTTGATTTTCTCATATAATACAGTTTTATAGAGTGTGAAATACGTCGGAATAAAAAAAAAATTATTCTTGAAGAGTACAGCAAAACCAGTTGACTCCACCAATTACGTTAAGTGGGCCAAACCATTTGAAAACGAAAATTGGGTTGGCGTAAATTGATTACCCACAGAGGGGGGAGGGGGTTACTTCCGACACACCCGGGCACTTCAACACCAACCACACGTCGTGTGAAGACCCGGAAGCCATAATTTTTACAACTTTGGCAGTAAAGCGAAGTGTGACCGACTTTCGCCCTTTGTGGCCCGTGGCCCGCGAGAACCCCTGCCCGAGCAATCCGACGACCAACAGCTTTACGGCTCTTGTCATTGCTCTCCTCATATCAACGTAAAAGCTTATCGAGCCCTTTGAAACATCCGCCTGGACCTCGGGCACGCCTGTTAAATTGTTTTGAGATGTCCGACTAGTTTATTACTAAAGCTCTGTCAATGTTACTTGGGTACTAAAAATGTTTAGAACAGTTGCACAGCTGATGTGTTTGTTTATATGCTATACTGACCGTGCGTCAATAACATTGTCAAACTCCAACAATACTTAAAACTGGTACCTTTCACCACTAATGCAAACAAGAAGAAACGTACTATTGCATGGTTAAAGTAATTAAAATATATTTTGCTGAAAATGCAGTCTGTAATATGTAATTTTTATGATATAATGTTATTTTTACTTTTCTAACGTTAATCGTGTTAAAAACTACACAACACTTCTGGAGGTGGATCATTTCCCAGTTTTTTAATTAAATTTAAAAAATTTGGTATGTATTGTTGAAATAGGCTGGATTTGATGTGCAATTTAGAATAATTTTTTTTTATTAGAATATACTACTTACGTAGTTGCATTACCATTTTCGTAAAATATTTAGGTTTTTACCTAATTATGAAATATAAAGCCCAGGTTGGTTTTAATTTAGTATCTAGGTAAAAAGTCAGGAATGAGGCAATAGTCAGTTAGTTGCGTGTGAATCTAAAAATAGCTGATTAACAGTACTGAAATGCCACTTAGCCAGTTAAATTTTAATAGAAATTCATATACACGAACCTTCATAAGCACTGCAGCAACCAGAGGCAGGTCTTTATATTTTCGCCAAATGATCCGTGACGTCCTTGATTTATCCGGTTTTCAATGATGGAATAATCAATATTAATATTTCCCTAATAATAATAATTACCGCGATCGGCGATTGATTAGAAGTGTTGAACGTGGTAGAGGCGGGCCTGATGATTGATAGGAAATGTCAAGACCGTGTAGTGGTAGTAGACGAGTGTACTGTGTTGTATAGTGAGGTGAAGTAGGACAAGGTCGCGGGCAAGCTGTGTCGTTGACTCAGCATTGTCATGGGACCTCCACAACAATGATCATCCAGTTCATCAATTGTCCACTTGCCTTCATTAAAAATTCGTTTATACGAGCACTTCAGCTATAAAGCGATAAAAAGTGTTGAACGCTTGTTTCATGATGGTAAGAAATAATTAATCTCACTACAGGACCTACACTTTTTAATTATATTAGATTATTTACGTTAAGCGTCTTTGTTAGAGAAATTAAAATTATGATTTGCCGTGGATCCAACCTTCTAAAACGCTCGGGAATTTCTGGAGACCTAAACTGTCCTTCCCGCACCCAAGTCTGAGTCGCTAACCACTAAAAATATCACCAACCCGATGCTTAAAACCGATTCAATGCCCATCACTGGTGTGATACTTAAAAATTGTAATTGAATTAAAATACCGTAAAACTCACCAAATAATTATTTTGACACGATTACGGAAAGTAAATAAAAGAAACGTCTAATAACACTTAAGACATATATTTACGCGTATACTGTTACTCACAAGACGGTAAATATACACAAAAAATGGTAAGTGGTGATCGATTTCGATTGACTATCGCCTATTGGGTCTAATGATGATTGGAGTGTCCAATCGAAATCGATCTCCACTTACCATTTTTTGTGTATATTTACCGTCTTGTGAGTAGCAGTATAAGCGTGAATATATGTTTTAAGTGTTATTTGACGTTTCTTTTATTTACATTTCGTAAATTTAATAACACGTACAATGCTGATGAAGAAGTTATTTGACACGATTGTAAACAAAATGAAATGTATAAAACACTATTGTTTGTTGCTTAAGGGCAATATCGATATTAAAACAGATTAAAACCCATATGAACCCCTTGTTTATTTCATAGTTAACGTTTATTAGTGGCATTTAGGTTAATATATCGTTTCCAAAGGTACAATTCAGATTGTCTTTAGCAAAACATTGTATAACAGATTATGTAAAACTTTGAATGGTATGCGTAGTTTTTACAATAATTTTGAGTATAAAGATTTTTTTAATGTTTAATTAAATTAAACAATAAAACAACAACAACAAATTAATAAACAATTAATTTAACAATTATATTATTTACATGAAATTATTAATTTAATTGGTAAATTACAAAAAAACTCCTAGATAATACTGATCAACATCAATAATTGAGTTCAATAAATACTAACTCCAATAATTAAGATGTTACTAGCATTTGTTAGTAAGCTCGGTCTAATAATTCTTAAGTTATTTCCCAGCTTCCAAATATCCACTTTTCAAATGATTTTATTGGCCATTCAGTTACATACAAACAATAGGCTACGTCAAACAATAACAATAAAAAATAAATAAATAAACATGCCAAACTTCTTCTTGCACTCTTGACAAACAAGATTAAAAGCTGAAATGAACACATGCAGGATCTCACTCAATACAAAACATGCAAAGCAATGCATGCATACTAAAAATGAAAAAAAAAATAATAAAAACTACATGCTGCAAGCTATGCAAGGCAGAGAAAAATAAATTTACAATTTTGTAATACCTCTGCTAACTTTTTCAGGCTATAATGTTTAATGAGATTAATCTATAAGTATAAAAGAGGATGTTTGTATATTTGGCAGTGATAAACTCAGACACCGCTGAACCGATTGCCACGAAACTTGGTACATACGTGTAGAATGTCATGGAATAGGTTTATACACCATCAATTTCGTGATCCGTCCAATCGGCTCCGCCCCAGTGGCTCTGGAGTTTCCCATGTTAACCTTATGAGAAATGGAATTAATGAATCTTAACAGCTGTTTCAATTAAACAAGTTGCTTCTGTTCTATGATGTTCAATAGCATTAAAGTTACAAGGATTACCAACAGGGTGCAGCACTATTATTTCTTTTACATTTATGACAACAGCTAATTTGTAACCAAAAGGTGAGTGAGCATAGCGAACGAACTTCAACCTGGAGGCGAGTTAGCGTAGTGAACGAGTTAACCTGAAGGCAAGTGAGCGTAGCCAATGAGCTAACCTGAAGGCAAGTGAGCGCAGCGAACGAGCTCCAACCCAAAGGTGAGTGAGCGTAGCGAACGAGCTCCAACCTAAAGGTGAGTGAGCGTACCGAACGAACTTCAACCAGGACGTGATTGAGCCATACGAATGAGATCATCTTGAAAATACTGTCATTAATAACCATGAATAAAAATAACCATTAATAATAAGCTAGCATAACCTAGCGTTAATATAAGAGCAATAATAAAGAATCGGTTATCCTTTGTACTATATGTGTTTCATTAGTTGTCGTACGTATTTTAATTTAGTTATAAGCACTTCATATACAATAAGACAATTAAACGTTACGGTACTTAAATTATAAATAGTCAAAGGCAAGACAACGTCTGCCGGGTTCAGCTAGTAGTTTCTAAACTTATATGCAATACGTACTATCAATATGACTGTGTTTAAAGTAAAATCGTTTTCTTCTATGACAGAGAAGCTCTTTTCACCATGTTTGAGGCGTATTTTCATACTCTTTGAGTCGAATCTTTTAAAGTAATCAGAAATTATGACTGTTTTTCGTTTTAAAATAACGCCTGTAATACTTAGCAATTGCTCGAATTAGAGCAACAGGGACACTAGTAACATTAAATACGTGCAATATTCATTTAGAATAAAACATTGAAATATGTACTTTTCATACTTATAAGATCTTTATCTAGGATATTTCTTGTTTACTTACACGTACATACAATTTTAATGGATCCATTACGAATACTGATTCGACACAAAAACTATAAATTTATCCAATTACTATAAACACAATCAATAATCCCAACTGAGCACGATTGGTTCCGAACGATTGATCTTAAACTGTACATTAGTTATGGGAAAGTGTTAAGTGGAGGGTCGGGACATAATTTGGCGCTAAACATAGTTAGTTGGGGTTAACACGAGTCTTCAATAAAGCCGACCAATCATTCAACAAATTACCCTAAACAGAGTAATACTCCGGTTCTCACGTCTGCAGCAGTAAAAGTGAGAGAAACGAACCGCTCAACTTTCAATTAGTGTTTCACACGCATCCGACAACGAATGAATGCACCACTGCATTTATGGATCAACTTTTACCGATAAAATCATCACGGTAAGTGCTGAGTATTATTTTCACTTTCACATAAATTTATATCGAGGATTTCTAGTATTAGATGTTTACATTTGTTTCCTTACAACTCTAATTTATTGTTTTCAGTTTGTAAAAACACCGCAGAAATGGAAGTACCTTCTAGATGAAAATATCCGTTATGCCTTCACCTCGTCGCTACAGGGTTTCTTAAACAGTTTTAAAAGAAAGCTTTGTTTTTTGTTTAACCCTCTTAAACAAACTTACAGCTTTGAGTAATAAAGAAATTTGAATTTTGGGTTCTTGGTAAGTTAGTGGCTTATTTAGTATTGGGAAAACTGTAAAACCAATTTAGTGATGTCGTGGGTTTGCGTCTCAAATGTGCCATTTAACATTATTATCATACACCTTACACGTGTTGGTAGCCTACTGGCTAACTGCTTGCTTTGATTGATACGTTTCACGGCCACCAGGCATAAAAGAGCTAAATAAAAGTATTATAGCTAAAAATGCTTTATAAAACATGTGCAATAAAAACTTAAGTAAATGAGTCACAAAATTGTTTAGTTAATTAATAACCCAAGTATCAAGTTATAGATTATATTTTCAAAACTCATCTCTTGGCTTATAACAAAGACTAGAACTGTTTGCCCCGAGTTGTCTGTGATACGAAGTAACCTGATATATTGTGATAGATCGCCCGATCATGTTGACGGAAGATAACTGACCTGTCCAACTGCGGTCCTATCTCGCTACATCTCCAGACAACCACAGCTGTCTCACCGCACAACCACACAACCACACAACAACCTGCCCTTGGACAAACAATCATCAGTCTACCGTGTGTAACAGCTTGTGGTTGTTAGGTGTTGGAATATGTTGGTGATTTCTGAAATAAACTGTACAATATTACACGTTTATGTTTACATTATAGAAAATATAATGAGTTGTTTAACAAAGAATGGTATTGTAATGGAGTAAGTATTACCCAGTTGTGTTATAGGACACCGATCAAGAATTTTGGTACTGGCATACTTCACTCTAATTCATTAAACACTAATGTATTAGTAAATAAATGATAATAAATTTTAGAATATCATACATAAGTAGTTAAACTAGCATTTTTCGTTATTCCAATGTATATTAAAAAGCTTATTCATCGGCCCTACCAGTCATTACTGAACCATTTACATTAAATTCCTAAGTATACGTAATGTCAAATAGTCCTAGGGACCGTTTGATAAATAACTCACCATTTGTTGTAAAATTAACAATCTTAACTAATGTTCTGATAAAATATTCATATTTTGATTAGACCTAAAATGATTTTATAACCGTCCAATTTTTATACGTTTAGAACCAGTTTCAAGATTAAAAAACACAACAAATATTTTGAGAGTACTTTTCAAATAATACATCTAAGTTATGTCTGAAATCTATACCATCTCATAGCGGACCATCATAAATTGAAAAGTAATTGTTAATTTTGATTATTCACCACACAAGGACCAAATAATGGAACTAGAGATGAGTCTCTCTCTAAGAGAAATTAATACCGTTGTAGGTCAGTGAAAGTTTATCAGTCATGGTCAATTAATATAAAAGGTAGCTATGGAAGAATGGAACTGACGCGTTGTATAACAATCAGTGAGAGAAGACCGGTCAAACAAATGAACTGATCACAACTGAGTAGAGAAGACCGCTGTCTACGAGCATCCCTGTAAATTATACTTATTATAAGTGAGCTCTATAATTGACAGGATAGCGATACATTCATCTTCCTCAAGCAAGTCATCTCTATCTTAGGGTGGCTCTGCTTTTACTGTTACAATTACGATTAAAACTACTTTGTATCTTCTTGCTATCAATGAAGGTGTAGTAGTCACGTCGTTCAATGACGTTACTGCACCTGACTTGGACTAGGAATGCTTTGCTATTGCACTAAATGCACATTACTGGAACGGTTAGCTTGAATCAGACATAAACTTGCACAAACCTACAATGACGGAATTAAAATAAATTAAATTCAATAGTTACCAGCCATCCTAAATTTCTCAACAATTGACGAACTTAAAAATTGCAACAAATATTGTTTAAATTTGCATTATTACAACGTTAAATTGGATTTTTTTTTCAATAATTCGTTGATTGGTTGATACATTTTATTTTCCAGTTTCTAAATAAAATTTACGATAATTTGTCTCATAAGTACAATTTATTATTTATAGTTCAGTAAACGATAATCTTTAATAATAAAAAATAATGGCTACGAGTCGTTAATAACATGTGTAATAAAACTATCGTTAATTTTTGTACCTATACTGGATTTATATTAACTAGTGTCCCTGTTGCTCTAATTCGAGCAATTGCTAAGTATTACAGGCGTTATTTTAAAACGAAAAACATTCATAATTTCTGATTACTTTAAAAGATTCGACTCAAAGAGTATGAAAATACTCAAGATGTACATAACAGATAAATATAATCAACATTTCTTGTAAATATCTTATCATTTTTCAAAAGCTGATCTTGTTTTTTAGTGTTTTTTACAAATAATAGCCTTACTCATAGCCACATTAGATTGTCCATGTCCGATTATAAATTAAAAAAAAAAAAAACATTATTTCTATTTCTTCTCCTTGGTGGTGTTCTATGACTTTCCTATGTCTCCATAGTTTGCAAATCGGCTCTTTAAATGATTACTAAGAAATGCAGCACAGTGTTAATTCAGTTTTCTTTTTAGTATATAAATCTATCCAGGCCCTCTCGCTTTTTCCATTTTAATATTTACGCCAACCCTAATTCAAATAGTAAATATTTCATTTCAACCAAGTCAGTAAATGTTTGTAGCAAACTGTTAAATTAGCAAACTTATTTACTGTTTACAATTAACCTATGTTCTTCTTCACACTTTTAATTTCTAACAACAGCTGGATTTTCATAACAATTTTTGTTTCCCATGTTAATCTTATGGAGAGATACGAAACTTTAAAGGGTCCCAGGGCCTCACTCTCTAATTATTTCCCTAAAAAGAAAGTTTCCTGCACAACTTCACGTTACGCTCTTTCCAATGACACCAAAAACATGCCAATTGGTTCAGTAGTTTCGGAGGAGTAATTGTCACAAAAAACCTGCTTGCGTATTAAATAAGTATAGATTTACTATTTATTTGGCTATAACATAACGAAGAAGTTCCTTTGCTGAGTTCGTTAATTTTAATCCTTAAATTTTCTAATAAATTTGTATATCTGTGTTAACGAATTGTATGGCTAAAAATGTATGCATCATCATAAATTTGGTACTGTAAACTAATACTCCACATGTCTTTTGCCTTGTCCCCTTTACTTTGTACGATTTTAAAATACTTTAAACTAAACTTAATAAGAAAACGAAGTATGAATTTCCATATGTTATTTTATTTTGTTTGATATTTTCTTTTCTCTATAATAGGTACAAGAGATTTTTCCAAAAAAGGTGAGTTAGCTGAACATTGATAGCTACAACTCATTTACTCTTTTACTCAAAGCCAACCCCAAGAAATTTTCTTCAATTACATTCTATGCCAAGACGTTTTTATATCCTTGAAATTCTCACCCAAAATTTATTGAATTGAAAGACAATATAGTTCGTATATAACCAACCTCTACACATTTTGTTATGTACCATAGAAATAAATTAATTTGTAATACTAACAGTTAAATTAAATTATTTTTTATTACTTACAGTTAAATTAATTATACTCTGTAAACAACTCAAGATTCTAGATTTAGTTGTAAATACTTCATTTGATTGGTTTTACTTTAATTAGTCATATTTACATTCATGAGTTAATAAAACACACAAGATATCAGTCTGAGAGAGGCTATTACACACGTCAGTTAGCCACTTACATCGCGAGCGGACGTGCCACTGTCATTAGCATACTTTAGCTCGTAAATTAACTAATTAAAATATTTCGTAATCAAGCCTTGGTGAAATTCCAGTCCGCTGAAAGAGAAATTTCGCATCGCGTTGTGGTATAAAACCGCCAAAACCGGTGGCTTGCGAGGTCATTTGACTCTCATTCATTTGTGTTGAATGATTTTCTGTTATTTAAATCACACAAGAGGTAAGTATTTATATGAACAAAAATCAAACATTGTACGGTCGTATTGTTTATAATTTAAATATACAACTAACTGTTCTGCCCTTTAGGACCAGGTTGTTAATGTTTGATTACACACTAAGTTTGTTTTGCAAATAAATATGATTATTTTTTAGTCTCGACTTATATAAAAGCAACCTGGTGTTTTTAAATGTTGTCGCTTAATCTTGGACTGCGTTTCTTTTGATATAATTTCTGGTCGGATTCTATTAAGAAAGAAAATGGCAAAATGACACAATTTGTACATAGACATTGTACACATAAATTAAAAATTTTTGGTGGAATAATAATAAATATTAGCGAATTATGAAGACAATAGAAATAACACAATAGAGAATAGTGAATTAATTAGCAATTAAGAATACTAAATGGTTAAAAATAAACAAATATGTACGGTATAGCAGACACAAATAGTAAAAAATAAAATACTACTCTAAAGTAGCAGAAATCAATAAATAAATAGGTTGTAATATCAGATATAAAGAAATATTATGTATGTAGATCAAATCAATTTATTGCAAAAATACAATTATTAAGTATTACACATGCACTTACCAAAAGTAAACTGTGGCAGAAACTACATCCAAAAAAATTTAATTGGCTAAAAACTCGTTGTATTAGTGTTGACCATTGACTTTATAGGTTAAATATGGAAAGATCACAACATCCAATACCGGTCTAGACAGTAAGCCCAATTAAACTGTTGACTTACAGTAGCAGATTCTATCCAATCTTGTTTTCAATTAACCCAGTCTGACGTACTGTAATGTAATCAGCTGTTTGCAAGTGATACTGCAATAGGGCGTGAGTGTGAGGCAATAGATGTTATCGCGAGGTTCAAATATTGAAATGCCAACAATCCCAATCTCGCAAACACCGGACTGATCAACTGGATCAAATATCTAGTACAACAGGGTCTGAATTTATACCTTCAGAAGGACCCAATAAACTTAGTTAACACAGCGGTTAGTAAATGGCATTATAAGTTATCGGAAATTTCATTCTGGAATTACTGGCAAGTTTGATTTTATACACCCTTTATACTGTATAGTCTAGTCAATGAAGGTAAACAAGTATAAACTATGCACCAAAAAGCACAGATTTTCATAAAAATTTGGATTTCGTTTCAAAATATCTTCCATTAAAAAGTCTACCCTGTTGCGGGTTTGCTTTTTCCCTAGCGGTGGATGGCATCCCTTCTAAAGGGAGAAAATCTGTTCATTAAAAATAAGTAAAATCATTCGACCAACTAATTCTAGAAGGAATTTTTGTTGTATATATTTTTTTTAAAGACAATTGATACCTTTCGACTTTTCACTAGTGAAATTGTAGGTTTTCAGGCAAAAACCTCGTTTTCAGACGAAATTTAGCGAATTATACTACGCTTTTTTATTGAAAAACATGCTGAGAGCGAAAAGTTTAGCTAATAAAATTACAAACGAAATCGTGGATCTATTATATATGCAGAGCCAGTACAAATGGAATTATTACTGTTGAGAGTTAATTGGCATTTTCAAACACCAAAATAGAAGGTTAGGCTACTCCGTACAATAACCAAGAAAGAAAGCATTTTTCACGGAAAACTCATCGAAATCTTTTGAAATCCTTTAAACCTTTTAAATTTTTTTTTAAATTCCCTAGAATTAAATTTAAGTTTTTTTAAAGAACAATATAGATTCCTTTTTATAGTAATACTTATAATCTTATCATATCTTCCACCTCATTTACAAAAACAGTTGCCACTTTACAATCATGTTCATTCTTAGTATACCTTCTGAGTGTTTGATTAGTTTAAGTACATTTTTGTTTTAAAATTGAGCTTAAAATTATAAATCATTTTTGTAATTTAGCGCATTGTGAATTGCACTGATGTAAGTTTAATTGATGCAAAAAATTTAAAATATCATCAGTTTGAGAGAATTTCATGTATAAGCGTGTAAAAGTTATAATAAAAATAATATACTGTAACTTACTGCTAAATAATCGATTAAATCCGACTTGTGTCAAGTATAATAATAAATAATGGTGCATGATTAAAACTGACATCGATATCGTATACCTCCACCTTATGCACCTCCCTGCATGCACCAGTAGAGGTAAGGTCAGGCACCTCAGCCAGGCGAGTGCCCTCACATTAGCAACTGTCCGATTAGGAAACCAATTGATTTGGAGTCCGGAGATGTAATCGTCGCAATTATTCCGCTACTTCCATGGACCAATAACTCAAATGGTTATTACATATAATTAAAATGAGCACAAGGCGTCGGTCTTGACATGATTCTATTGGCCATTCTCGAGCTATAATGAACGGGTAAACTGCGCCTATGTAAATGAAACAAGCGGCTTGGCGCCGTCGCTGGTCGACTTCGTGTACTTCCGGAACTGATCGGCACACTTCGACCCAACTTGGTTTCTCACGTTACTTGACCTTTTTATTGTCTCTTTACTGTCCGGATTTAAGAGAACGCTTGAAAGTAATCCGACAAAATATAGCTGTTGTTGGCTTTTACTTTCTATCCTTCTTTTTTGGAATGCGTGACTAAGTATTATACAAAGTTTATTTGGCATTGTGACATAAGGAAGAACGTGGGTTGTTTAACATTTAATGCCAACTCCATCATAAAAATTAGTATAATCTTATGAATATTTAGTAATGGATTTTTTAGGCTTAGAAGGAGGGGATTCAATTAAACTAAATAATATTAAATCATTTGTATATATTGTCATGTCCTGTTGTATCGACTGTAAAATCAACCATATTCCTAGCATTAATAGTACTAAGAAGTAAAATAATAGTTAAAGGCAAAGTTCATAGTTTAGCTGCAAAGGCTAGTAGCCTACTGTAGAAAAAAAACATGACAAGTATCCATAAATCCAGATGTCCAAACAGTTCACAAATAAATTTACTAAGACTAAACTGTTTACGAAAAATCTAACTTTTATGGTTTTAGAATTTAAATTTATATTAACAGTTTGCTTAGTAATCAAGTTTTATTTTACCTGAATAGTAATTGTAGAGTTTAACGAGTCAAAAAGCATTAAATTATCTTCGGTGGCATTAATTTACATTTTTGAATTGTCAAAGTATTTTGAAATAGTCAAATTTTCATCCTTCAATACGTGTAAATAATATTTAAACGTCTTAAAGCTTTTTTTTTTGGGATATCTTGTGAAAAATCTTTCATAAAAGTTGTCTGACTGATATGTTAATAATTTATACATGCAAATTATGTCTGACTGTACATTTGCTGTTCATGCAGTATCAAACTGTTCATCTGATTGAAGAAGAATCCAGGCAATAATATATGCCTAAGAACTAACTATTTTGCTTCGTTGCCCTATAGGTTTCTGTCTCAATAATTTTGATACTAAATATCCACCAGGGACTCTGTCCCCGGGTCTTTGGAATAACACTATTAAAATTACTAAAAATTCGTTTAATCGGTTGGCTTTTATGGAAACAGTAAAACAACTACACTGTTTTCTAGTAAATAAAAACTTGTACTATTTACAGATACTCATATTTTACGTCTGATTTGTATTTAAAACTAAACTCCGTTCAAACAGCCGTGGCACTTGAGGGATTAGGAGACCCCAAGGGTTTCCATGGGGTCTCCTAATCCGTCAGGTGCCACGGCTGTTTGAACGGAGTAGTGGTCGCCTCGTGGCTGAAAACTCGACCTAAAATATGTATAGTGCAAACTTATATTTTTTCACCCCAAAATGTAAATAAAACATTTCATTGGAATTTATTTAAATTGTTTTGATTTTCTGTGAATATTTCGTGGTTATTTCGTCACTAGCATAGCGACCTATAAGGCCCATGCTTTTTTCTTGTTTTAATTTAAAATAATTTTTTTTGTGTTTATTGTTTAGCCTGTTTCAATTCATAAAGGGATTTTGCACATCTAGAGACAAATATCTTTCTAACAGTATGCGTAGATTTTCCCTGCGATGCACACGAGCTGAGAAAAGAAGCTTTGAAAGAAACATGCTTGCCTATTAATATATAGATAATTGAAAAAAAACCGCAAAACATTTAGAAATAAGTACTTATGCATTGGTAATTATAAAAAAAGTTAAGTTCTGCATTTATTGGCGATGAAATCTTTTTTGAGGTAGCTTCCTGTAAAGAACATCTATTCAGTAGCCATACCACATATATCCCAAATTATGAAGCCCGAGTAAGCTAAAAACCCCATTGCTGCAAGGACCGTTTATCACAAGTTGATCTGCCCAACTCGTCTTAGTGATGTGAGAGGTCCCGGGCACGCTCGAGCGATCCATCGACGCCGTACCAGCCTCAGTCAACGTAACGGTCGTCAGATTATTGTCATTAAGCGCGATCGCCGATCGCACGGGACACGGGTAATGACTTTATACCGGAGACAATCCGTCCAACCCAACACGTGTGCAATTACAAGTCGTTATAATGAAATGGTCGATGACGGGCGTAACCACGCGACGCCGACGCTGCATGGGATTGGTGTACCTGATATGAGTGGAGTAAACTAAACGCTCTCCAATAGATACAGTACCATGGTCGAACATAACCACGTGAAACCGTCAGCACACGACGAGAACTCAATGACCGGTATTAAAAACTGATCTTAACTCTCTGCAAGAGTTACCGGAACATCTACCGTTAATGTGCGTCGGTACAAAGTGTATTAGCAAACTAGCCAAAATACCATGATGAACCTAGTTGATAGTTTTATGAATAATGAATTGTAACATTGTCAACCTAAAGCTGTATAATTGCAAATGATATTTCATGTACAGCATCGTGGAGTGTAACGAAATGACTCTTCCATTGTGATGGGGTACTTCAACTGCGACGTGACTTATACAACTCACAACGAATACAAACGAAATGGTATCTAGCAAGGCATTGGGGGTAAAACAACCAAAAAAATAAATATGCAAAACTAAAATGATTCTAAACGCAACGAGTCTTGACACAGTATCGCTGCTGACCTAGCAGCAGCATCAGTATTCACTCAGATCATAGTATAACAGCTGGAGAGTAGAAGAGCTGGTTATAAAGTGCAATCATTGGCCATTGCTGAAGCCACTAACAAGATTAGCTCTCACCAATAAAACTAGGACTACAAATATTGTGTAGTGCAAACTAACCACTCTCTAGAGTATGTAACTAATTATAATGTGCAAGTCTTAATTGTAAACAGGAAGATAAACAATTAAAGTAATTATTACGTTTAAAAGCTATTGACTTAAGTTACTGTGATCATATATTTATTTTAAGTGATTAGTTTCGACTGTAGAGACGATTTATTTCAGTATTAAATATTTTCTTTGTCTTTGTGTAAAACAATTAGTTCAATCCGTTGACGCATTTATTGTTGTTACACGTTAATATAATGTGAATGATTTTATTCAGCGAAATCATGAGACGAAATTCCTAAGCCAGAAATGTTTTAAAACTGATTAAGTTGGTTTTATCTCGTTATTTTCCCTCCATAGATTGAAAACAACTGTAGACGCTGCCGTATGACCTAAACACATTAATGAATATAATAATGAAATAAATCTAAGCTTATTTCAGGGTGTGTTTCATAGCGAACTAATGCAATAATGTTCAAAAATTAATCACAGAAACGATTCATAAAGTCCAAAGCTAAACGAAAGCGATCATAATGCCCAAGTGGAATAATGTATCACAATCGACTAGTACCATAATGTAAGAAGAGTGACAATATAAAACATTTGAGCACTACAATACTCATTTATTTAGTTATGACACTTAGAAAAAATATTGTTTTGGACACGGGTCTAGATGGTGGTCATAGCTTATCAAGGCACAATAACTAAATCTTTTACAGTATTTTTTTTTTAATTCATTACAAAATATAACTCCAATTTTCCCTCGTGGGTGGTTCTTACCTGATTTGCCGACTTTGGAGCTACCCAGGACGACCACCCGGATTCTGTTTAGGTTCGTCATGGCGGCACCAATGGTGACACCTGCAACATGGGAAAACAAAGTGCTAGTAGTTATAATGAATATACTATGTGCACAAAAAAAACTCTGGAAATAAAACAGTTCACGATGTCTAGAAAAATTGGGCAAAAGCGATTATGGCATTGAAAGTTATAACTAAACAGTGCTTCTAATTCAGTGGTCAATGTATCATACTTCAGTGAGAAAGGGACGGACTTGACGCCTTGCTTCTGATTACTGTAAAGTTTGGACCGCGCCGCATTCCTTTATTTTTTTTTGGTTTTATCTCTAAAAGACAACAATGGGTTTGAAAGCTTGCTCGCAATAAACCAATCGATTTTCAAAGTATGTTTATATAAATAAAAAGAAAAACAAACTCATTTTCTTGCTACAAAAATAAAATATAATACATTACAGTATTCCTCATTTCAGCATCGAGACGTTTTTTTTTTAAGAGGTTGGCGGCCTCTTTAACCTTGCATTTGCCCGTCCACATAGACTACAGATCTGTGCGTGGAACGTATCCAGCAAAACAAGGGGTGAGCCGGTACAGTACAAAGGTCAACTGTACTGACAAAAGTTTGTGGCAATTCCAGGATCCGAACCCATGACGACACTACTGCCTTGGGCCCGAAGTCCGCGACGATACCAACGAAGCCACCGACTCACCAGTTAAATCTTTGTAGGGTTTTCACCCTACTTAAGTTGTTATTTATAGTAACTTATACTTTTATTGAGCATTTTTTATTCTCTATGAAACGATCCCAAGTTCAAAAAGATCGAATAAGAAGCGGCTGAAATATTACTATTTTTAGATGTAAAATGGGGCAAACCTGACTAGTTTCTGCCTTATTCTAGCCCATTTTACAATTAAAACCGTAATATTTAAGCCATTTCTTATTCGATCTTTTTGAACTTGGTACCGTTTGATAGGGAATAAAAAATGCTCAATAAAAGTGTACTTGTAATGTCTTCATAAAATTAGCCGTTTTTAAGTAATTTAAGTTAAAAAAATTAAAATGACTGCCATTTTGAAATTTTAAGTTGAATCAAGATGATTTTTTCCTAAAATGGGGCTCTTCTACCTTATCCTACATCAAGTTTTATAAAAATTGCTTGAAAAAATCGAAAAATCAAAATTTTTATGTAAAAATACAAAATGGCGGATATCTAGTCAACGAAGCGATTTTGGAAAAAATAATATTCTTGATTTTCTCTTTATTTTCACCCATATCACCCTTTCCCGGAGTTTGGCTGTTTACTTACGGGACTCCCTGTATAAATCACAAGCAATACAGTTTAAGGTTTAATTTAATTTTTTTCGCTTTGGAGGATAATTTAAAGAATACCTTATATCCATCCGACACATCAAAGTAATAAATTATTTTCTTGATTAGGTACTTACTACATTTATTTTTAATAAGCTGTGTACTATGCTATAATTTATGCCATACAAATTTCCATTGTTGCCAATAAACAATTAAAATAATTAAAAATTCCTTTAGCTTGTCTATAAAATATTAATACTATTATACAAATAAGATAAGTTTTAACGAAGCTAATACACTGAAGACTGTGCACGGACCAGAAAGATCACCTTGAGTCAAGCATTGAACATTTGCCATTGAATATCTGATATCCGTACCAAGACCAAATTATTACTCGACTGTAATTCAAAATTTAAACATCCAATAGTCATATTAACCCACGTGATTGTGAAAGTTATCAAACCAAGTATTTTGTAGAACGTTCAATCTACTTACTCTCAATAACAAGTTTAATGAAGGCATCCTGAAGGTAGACCTGAAGAAAAAGATTTCTTCTCTATAAGCCGAGAGGATTTTAGAAATGGGGCGTTTCTTTATAAATACTCATACACTAAGCTTATACTAAAAAAATTCTATTAAATATCATATATGTATACAAAAAATGTTTAAAGCTAATAATAAAAAAGATATAAATAGAAATTCCAAAGATTAAAGATTGTTTAGGTATTATTATTTGAGGTATTGTTTATATATTGTTTAGGTTTGATTGATTAGGCATTTAAAGATTGTATTATTATTATTATTATTATCATTATGAGATGGGGACGCCACCTATGTGCGTATTTTAACCCAAATATGAGTGTAGGATGAATGTGGAATGATGTGAAATGATCTGAGTGGCTTTATTACTGACTAAGGTCAGCTGTTTCATTAGTCGGGATCATTTATTTAAAGCCCAATGATCAGGGACATCTGGGTCTAGTAACGAACCTTCAAAATCTATTTATTTTTTCAGGATCGAACCGGCGACCTTTTGATTGTTACAATAGCACTTTAACCCCTCAGCTCACCCAGATAAAAACTATAAAACAAATGTGTTACATAAGTTTAACCATTTTTGGCCCCCTTTTCTCTGAACCATTAGAACATGGTGTTAACCATATTTTAAACAAAGACTTGGTTTGAATAACAGCATATAACTCAACACTAAATCTATGTTATCAAAGCTATATTTAACAATAATAAACACTTTTTGGATTGAAAATAAATGATAATACAATAATATTTTTTTAAGTTTCTTAGATAAAGTTAACACATTAACTGTTACCAAACTGATCTGCATATAAAAGGGGTTTCATTACGGAAAAGAACATGAGTATTCATTGTTATTCGACACAACGTGAGTTAACAATGAACATTTTAGATTGGTTGTTTGGTCAGCTACTTTTTTTATTGTATACTAAAATCCAAGAATCCTACGGTAAGTAAAATATTTTCCAACAAAAAAAATAGTTTGATGTAAAATTCTCTATTAAGCGAATACAGCAACAACTAAAATTTATAAAAAAGTACAAACCCCTTAAATAACCCAACGTCAATATAAAACCTGAATAAACATTTCCAACCGGATTTATTATAAATAATCAAAATCCGGTAATTTTTTCCAAAAATATTTTCCAACATATAATAAAACAAAATAGTTAGATGTCAAATCATCTATATTCTTAAACGAATACAGCAACAAATAAAACTCAGAAAAAAGTACAAACCCCTTTAAATAGCCCAACGTTATTATCATACAACTAGAATAAACATCTTCAACCGGATTTATTATCGTTAAGAAAAATCCGGAAATTTCTTAAAACATGCTGTTAGCTGCCAGGGATCTGACAGTAAAAAGAGCTAAAAGTTACCAAAGAGACTATAGTAATAGCTACTGTCTTATATTTAATGTTTATTAGCCTACATTGATTATCTTGCATGTTAATATGTTATTGGGTATAGCTCATATAACCCGTGTTTATAAAACCTATTCTGATCGTAAAATTGAAAGGAATATAGTATTTTTCATCATTAGTCTAAAATACATTTATTTATCAATATATGTGTTTGGCCATAGAATCTAACGACTGTTGAATTTAACATATCATATCACATCTAATACTTCAACAAATTAGTTATAGCTAGCTACTCTTATACTGTAGTGGTTTTGTCATAAACATGTTATGATAATGTTTTATGGCATAATAGGACTGAATAGGCGCAAAACAATGAATAGCAATCTTCTTTACAAAGGTGTTTGAAAAACCTCATTACAATCGTGTACAAAAAGATCAAATATACGTGGACAGTTTTACTAACTTTACAAATTCAACAATTTAATCCTAGTTAATTGTGTGATAAACATTGAGATTACCCAAAAAGTACTGAGAATACAATCAAAGATACAAATGGGACGAAGAGTTTCAGGCAATCTCCAATAAAAGTACACAAGATACCTCTACGAGAAAATAATGATTTGAAACTTTAGAAAATTGGTGTAAAGACGTAAATTATCTGTATTATATGATGATATCAGTCTATACACGATTGTAAAATCTGCTAATAATACCATTCAACCTTTTGATATATTTGAGATGTGAGAGCCTGTGAGAGTTGTGAATCCATTATCTGACAAGCTCATGTTTTCAGACTGTCAGTGTTAAGTCAGTGTATAAAGTCCTAGTCTAAAAACATACACGTCCAATGAGAGGGCACGTTAAGCTAGTTAAAGTTATTAAATTTATGGAAGTATATATTTTTTTACAGCTAATATACTATTATGGTCTAAAAGTAAGATGAACGATTAATGTACATGAACACAATTAAACTCTTTCTTATTAATAATGTGAATGTTTCCCATATAATTAGTTTACTCCTTAATGTTATTTACAAACATACGTAAGTTATTCGAGCCAATTAAGCTATACAGTTTTTCTAAACTTTAAAATGTAAAGTTTTGTATAAAAGGTGGTGAATATACAAACTATCCAATGAAACAATTTGTAATCTGATAAAAATTGGTCGAGAAAAAGAATGAACCTTAGCTGTTTGTATTAATAGCACTTGATAGATATGGTTGGTAAACATTTACACCAAATAAACATGCAATTAACTGGAATAATGTTATTACAAATAGATTTAACATTAAAATATATATAAGAATAAAAAAAATCAATTATTTTCAAGCTGCATTGATGAATTCAAAACAAGCAAATATTTATTTGGTTTAAATAATATACACTGTCGTAAAACCAGATTTGTGTTATTTCACTACTTACCTTTATTTTTAAGCTTTATAAACTATCCAAGTCACCGGCGTATCGTTCACAAGTCACTCACATAGCACAGATCGCTCCACAACAGACAAACCGCGCGTCAAAGTCTCCGTAGCAGACGACGCGACTGAGCACGTGCTCGTGGTACACTTGTGACGCGTGCGCTGCACTACGACCACCACGCATGCGTACATACGCCGACTGACTGACGCGAGCTAGCAGACGACACTGGCTCTACCTCCCGCCGCTCAGCGCTCCCAGCGGCAGTACCATCAACTACATGAGACCAGTTAACCAGTTGCACCTCAGTTACGACTTCGTACAACCTCCAGTTGCGCTTTTTGCGAACCGTTCATCTCTCGTGTTATTTTTGCTGAAGTTAATCATCCGTTTGTCATGCCTCGTGTCCCGCTGAGAGCGTGACTGTAGTGTAGGCCTCCGTCACAGGCGGGATTGCTTCATGAGGTCATGAAATGGGATTTGACCCGGTAACGGTTGTCGACAGATCATTACCAGAGAGCAATAACACAGGGGTTGGCGTGTGATCATTTTAAATTGCAGTATAAACGATTTATTGATCCTGCGGAAGGGTAAAAAAGTCCCCATCTCCCCAAGCTTTTAATAGATTTTTTAAAGTGAGGCTTTCCTAGCTTGCCGAGCTACAAAAATCCTGATAAACAAAAAAAAAATTAAAAACTACCAAATGCCAGTTGTAATGCACACCATACAAGTAACCAAATCTGAAAAATCCATTGCAAACATGTACATTTTAACGTGTTCCAGATAAATCTTTTCTAACAATTGCGAAATTGTAGTCAAGTGAAATTGTTATTATGCAATTAGTACCATAATCACTTAAGTTGATTTTAAACATAAGCCATATAGGTTTAGTTTAGATAACTTTAAAAGTATCTCAATTTGGTGGTATTTCTATATATACAAATTAACTTGTTGCGCCAATATATGTAAGAACCAAGAACACTTTACTGCCATAGATGTTTTAGGGCCTAAATAGGAGTAGCCTACTGAATTTTCTGACTGGCCCAAAAATTATGAATACAAATCTCCTCTGGAGGGACAACATTAGTTTATTATCTAAAAAATATCATGGCACTGAAGCAAATACGTTTTAGCTGAGGAGACAATTTGAAATAGTTCGATTTATTGATTCTGATGTTTGATTTTCTTAAATGAATGTATTATTTAAAACTTTGTTATTTTTTAACCCACTCTTTCTTTCGATAAATAACCTTTTCTTTGTACCTGTAAGAATAATTAACCATAGTGGTAAAAACTAAACATACAAGCGGCTTTAATGCTTTGTATTACGTTACAGAATTGTAACTTGCCTAATCTAGTATTAATACACTGAATTTTCCTTTAGTACTGGTAAAACATTGGGAATCAAGTTTGAATTACTATTTTTTTTAAATGGAATGGACATATAATCAATCCACGAGATCGACTTGTGTTTTTCATGTGTATGAAGTTTTTATACTTTTGAAAAATTACATAAAATTAGGTTACTAACCTGTCGCCAATCAGTCTTATATTGTCGTAGATGACTATAGTTTCGGGGTTAAAACCCCATTTTCAAATCTTCTCTTCAGTTCTCATATGTCAAACAACATATTCTCTTGCACAAGCCGTCGTCAAAATTACTTTACACATACTAAACTCATACGAAAACATTTATAATTACTAATCATGTACATGAATCTGGTGTTGTCCTTGGCCAGCCTCACGCGCCAACATAACATGATTTGTAATCATAAATGTTTTCGTATGTGTTTAGTATGTGTGAAGTAATTTTGACTACGGCTTGTGCAAGAGAATATGTTGTTTGACATATGACGACTGAAGAGAAGATTTGAAAATGGGGTTTTAACCCCGAAACTATAGTCATCTACGACAATAAAGGACTGATTGACGACGGGTTAGTAACCTCATTTTATGTCAATAAATCAATCCTAGAGGCAAACTATGTATCAATTTAAAAAATTGCATGTCGAAATATATCAATCAATTTCTCTACCCCTAATAACAACTGACACAGCGTATGCATATGAATAAATTTTTACCGTTATTCAGTAACACGTTTTTATGACCTTGAATTCAATCGTGCTAGAAACATCAAGAGATTTATAGCAGATTTGATTTGCTAATCGAGTTTCCCGGCAAGGTCTGTTGTGGGTGGCGTCAGCGTCGCAGGAGTGTCGAGGCTAGAACTGATGGATAATTCCACAGAAAATCGTCAAAGCCGCGTATATAACGCTGTAGTTGGATTCATGATTTTCTCTGCATGTATGAAAAAGTTATGATACATAAATCTAAATCGTGCTCTGGTAATCACTAGTACGTGTATATTATTATGTACGGTATTTCTATATAGTTTTGGGCACAGTTTTAGCGAATTTCCGACTTCGATACGACGAATGGCAAGAAATGTTAGACATGAATTTAACTGGAACTTTACATTCCACCACTTTCAATTCTTTCATGGCTGTAAATTTTCAAATAACCTTCATTACGTGACCATGCACTTTTTAACATGATTTTGAATCTCATCACCCACCCCCAAATAGGAGTTGGTATTTTAAAAATAAATACCAACCCCAAATAGGGGTTAGCTGCAGCAGCCTGCAGCTAACGAAGACCCATGTGTTAGTTGTTGTACTCGCATGCCTGAGTAGTATCTAAGCCGTGTCATATGGTATTGTCTGTGGCCAGTGTCAGTGCTACCGTCCAGTGGTCTGCTTATCTGGCCAGGTTATGCAAGCTGCTGCAGCTAACGAAGACCCATGTGTTGGTTGTTGTACTCGCATGCCTGTGTCTAAGCCGTGGCATATGGTATTGTCTGTGGCCAGTGTCAGTGCTACCGTCCAGTGGTCTGCTTATCTGGCCAGGTTATGCAAGCTGCTGCAGCTAACGAAGACCCATGTGTTGGTTGTTGTACTCGCATGCCTGTCAGGTATCTAAGCCGTGTCATATGGTATTGTCTGTGGCCAGTGTCAGTGCTACCGTCCAGTGGTCTGCTTATCTGGCCAGGTTATGCAAGCTGCTGCAGCTAACGAAGACCCATGTGTTGGTTGTTGTACTCGCATGCCTGTGTCTAAGCCGTGGCATATGGTATTGTCTGTGGCCAGTGTCAGTGCGTTACCGTCCAGTGGTCTGCTTATATGGCCAGGTTATGCAAGCTGCTGCAGCTAACAAAGACCCATGTGTTGGTTGTTGTACTCGCATGCCTGTGTGGTATCTAAGCCGTGTCATATGGTATTGTCTGTGGCCAGTGTCAGTGCGTTACCGTCCAGTGGTCTGCTTATCTGGCCAGGTTATGCAAGCTGCTGCAGCTAACGAAGACCCATGTGTTGGTTGTTGTACTCGCATGCCTGAGTCCAGCCCGACCGTAGCCTCTGCTACCTCAACAATCGCCTCATTAACCAGCAAGGAACTTGTTTAACTACTTTTTGTATGTTAGAATTAGGAAGCGTGCAGGAAATAATCGATAGTTCAGACCAGCGTTACACATTGTTGTTTCTGATCCAATGATAGTAGCGATTGTTTACATGGCGTAATAACAATAGCTACTCTGGTTGCGAAATGCAGCAGCCGATTAAGTACGCTGCTTAGATTTATCCACAGATATAAAACTAGAAAGTTAGAGAGTCGTTTTCTTAATATGAACTATATTTTAAACAATTTTGATGTATTATGTATCCCACATGCTAAGAGGTTCTTAATGTTTATTTTTAACGGTACATATTTTTGGGTACTTTCATGCACTATATTCGGGAATTATTTACAAATTTGTCATACGGATTTCAGGACTATTTTAAATCCTCACTCTTATCTCAAATCCTCATTGCACGCAAACGTATTTCCTACGTCAAATTAGAACTTCGAAGAGACTTATCATTTGCTTATTACAACCAGCTTTGAATTGCATAGAGTTGGTGTTAAATTCTATAGTTTCAATTTAAGAGCATGAAATATAGTTCATACAAACCCAACACATAAAGTACTATTATAGCTCTTAAACTTCATAACTTCAATCACTAACATAATTATTTAACTTTATTTTTTCATAAACTTTTTCCATAAAGGACTTTATCTTATCTTCCAAATGTAATTCTTAAACCAATTACCACCTAAATTGTGTCCTGTACATGCAAGAAAAAGAAAAAAAATATTCCTCCAGGAAGAAATTTATTTCTCAAATATGTTTAACGATAATTTATCTTAAATGAACGAAAAAGTAATAGTTCATCCATTTTGCATGGATTAGGTGTACAGTTCTATCACAACTACATTGTTTAACCAACTATTTACATTCTAACATAGAGTAATGCTCTTTAAAAATCAATAGAGTTTATTTGAATGACCATGTACAAGAAAATTGAATTTTGTTAAGTATGAATTTAATGAACCCGCAATAGAATCTAGCCTGTAAATTAAAGTAAATTAAAGCATTGTTCGTGTTGTATTGGCATTCACGTGAGGCCATGCAAGTGGCGAGTGACACTAAACACAACTATGGCTCCCGATCTCCTAAAATATTGACGAAGAGACGCTTAAAATGTAAGATTGTAGGTTGATAGCCAAAACTAATGTTCTATACTTTGGTAGATTTAATTTAATGCCATAGGCCTACTATTGAAAATATTGAATGTTAAATTGGTCGTTTGTCGCAGTTTATTAATAATTAAACAAACATAACTATGCCTGCTTTTTTATGGCCCTACTCCTCGAGATGAACCCGCAAGGAGTTTTTTTCTCAAGGAGGTAACTACAAAATGTTCACCAACATCTAATAAAATCAGTTCCATTATAAAACGACAAATTGTCTACACCTAGAACATTTAATAAAAAAAAATGTTTCCTTTATACTGTTACAAAAAAAAATTCGTGGCCTGTTTATACAGATTGTGTCAATTCTAAACTACAGAGATCCCACCAAAACACCCTTTGTCAAGACAATGGTCACCGGTCATGTGACCGAACGTTCCACACAGATTTAAGTCGGCCTTAACGCGATTTCTTTATATGTCCAGTATTATTGCAGTAGGAAAAATTGTATAGTACGGCCCCTTGATACACCTGTAAGAACTAGTGGCAAGGGGAGGGGCTTGTATTGTGACAAGAGAAATGATTTGAGGTTAAATTTGTAAAGGTATATTGGTTTTATAAATAATATTATGGGTATTTTTCATCATCATACTAAAGTGGTCGATTTATGAAAAGGCTTCAGAAGATCCACTGAACTCTTATATTGTATAAACAAGTTTTACTAGATTATAACTATCAGCCAAACCTTTACTTTCATTGAAAAAGTTTAAATAAATTATAATTGTAAACCAAACCCTTATTTTCATCGATACACTTTTAGTTAAAACTGTTAGAGCGTCAAACAAGATCAAAATAAGAGTTACTGATATTACGAAATATATTTATATAATATGAATGTAGTTTATTCATCTGAATGTAGTTAAGAACCCGCCATTTTAGGTGGTTCGCTTTTATAATTTGTTTCAGGAGACTTATTAAAAAAAAATATGCGAAGAAAGAACAGAATAAATATCCTTTATTGTTTGTCAAGATCAAAGAACTAAAGACAAAAACCACAATGAAGTTTGTTCTGGTCATTTAATATCAGAACCAAGCCATAATACATTAGTAGATAATAATTTCGTAATTGTGTTAATATGAAATAGTTTTTAGTTATTAGTGAACAAATCATTTACTTGGGACCATGAAGGTAATTTTCAAATGTATTCGTAATATACAACATAAACTATAAACTGCATCTAAGGGTTATCAACAATTTTTGCATTACTAATCCTTTGCATGATATGATTATTATGATTTTGACTACGTGCAAAATCCAAGTATTTCTGCAGATTATATGGTTATTTTTTCAATGCATACATTTTTATTGAAACAATTTTTAAAATTAACAGAAATTTGTCCCGCAATGTTGATAAATAACATGTTTACAGTTATGATAACAGAAACAAAGATACATTGTAACCTTAGAAAGTTCAATAACATGTTATTGCAATCTCCAGGAAAAAAACATCCATTGTTATGAAAATAAAAATATATGTGTTTCAGAATTAAGTGAAATAGTTGTTGATATCCAAAGTCAATTATAATACAAAGAAGCAATAAAATTTAATACATTTCCAAGAGTTGTTAGCATTCGGATTACGTTTGAATATTTATAATGGTTTAAATACAGTACCTGCATTCAGTAATGCAAAATGCTGCTTGTGGCAACTATAGCTTCAATTCACAGAGAATCATCTTCAGGCCGTACAAGGCGTCGTTATTCACCTCCGTATATGAAGGTCGTCATTTAATAAATAAATACATAGAACACGAACACACACGAAAACACACGAAAACACACATTGATAACGAACATTTATCATTAAAAAGACCCAGTACTCGGAGACACGAGACAGGTGACGCGACTGGGTGGAAATTGTAGGTCAAACTCTAACTTCGAGCAATAACTTCGACCCTAGACACCGTGAATAACGTGGTGAATAACGACGCCTTGTACGGCCTGAAGATGATTCTCTGTGAATTGAAACTTTAGTTGCCTCAAGCAGCATTTTGGATTATTGAATGCAGGTATTTAAACCATTATGAATACATTTGTTGAACTATCATAGTAAAAATGCCACTGTTTTATATGATTATTTTTAGTCCAAATCTTCAAACTCCTCCTGTATCTCAATTGAGCTGGTTTATTTGTGTAATGTAATATGGAGAATATTTGGTTCCTAATTTGACCTGTATTTTGCTAAGTGTTAAAAGTTAAATAGCTTTACAAGAATCCAAATTTCATTTCTTTAATAAATTTAACGAGCAATTAAAGCAATTAGTCCCTGTTGGGGGCGGGTTCAAAGGAGAGAATGAGAAAATTTTACTGAGTAGCGAAAGAGAAATTCAAACTTTAATTTACAAAATATATCTTAAATATGGGAACATGTCAGAGTAATACCAATTAATTAAATGAGTATAAACACAGTTACTTGAGATTTGAGTCCTTTGGTTCGGAAGAGATGCCTGACGGTAGACTGAAGCGGGGAGCGAAGATCACCAGGGGCGGACAGTCTTTGAATGGGTGAATCTTCTCCAGGAGCGGGTAGATGAGGGGATTCTGCGTAGCCGTAGAATCCGTAGATGGTAGAAGGTCACAAAATCATTTAGAGGTCTTCCCGTCACAACACTTTGGTATTTTTACAAATTAAAAGGCACTCTCTGACATTTAGAAGGGGGAGATATTATAAAACACATACTTTAATAATTACATGTTAAACGTTATTAGTTCACTTTAAAACAGTCAAAATCTAATCTACTATATACAAGAGAATGAGCAAGGAGTACATGTTGACTCTGGGTTAACTAAGGCAAGAGTGGACAGTGCAGACTGGAAAAGTAGGTCAGATAAGATAAGCTATCTTTGGAAATCCTGGTACTAGTAGAAAATTTAAATATATTAAACTAAAACCAAACATACCGCCCACCTAAATGCATATTTACAAAATGGTACACTAAGAGGAAAATCACACAATAAAAATTGATCGCAAAAACCTAATATTCAAGCGTTAAGCTAGGAATAGGTATCGGTAGGAGGTAAGGGTACCAGCTTATGGACAGGTCTCACATATGTTCCATGAGGTGTTTTAACCTTTGCGGCTCTAACTGTAGCATCTGGTCCGGGGTATGTCTCAATCACTCTTCCAATAGGCCATTCCAGAGGGCTGCTGTCCTTGTTTTGAAGGTATATAACATCTCCGACTTGAAGATTTGGCTGTGATGTAGTCCATTTATTCCTGGGTATCAATGTTTGTAGGTAGTCTTGAGACCATTGCTTCCAAAAAGATTGTGCAGCTTGTTGTAGGAGTTGATATCTTTCCAAACGATTCATCTTAGTTTCCGTGAAGTCCTCTTCAGGTGGTGATAACAACGGCGTTCCTACAATGAAGTGTCCAGGGCTTAGGTAGTCTCCATCATTTGGGTCAGTGGTCATTGCTCCTATTGGGCGACTATTTAGAATGGCTTCAATTCTTGTCAGTAAGGTGTACATTTCTTCATATGTTAATATCAGGGTACCGATAGCTCGGATGAGGTGACGTTTTGCTGATTTGACTGCAGCCTCCCAAAGGCCTCCAAAATGGGGTGCTGCCGGCGGGATGAAATTCCATTTAATTTCTTTTGAAGCTAGGTGATGTGCTATGTCTTGATTGTTGTCTTTTAGAAATTTCTGAATTTGAGAAAAATAGTTTGCGGCTCCTTGGAAATTGGTTCCGCAGTCACTTGTTATTGATTGGCAGAGACCTCTTCTGGCAACAAAACGATCCAATGCAGCAAGGAATGAAGGTGTTGATAAACTCGTTGCAAACTCAATGTGTACAGCTTTTGTCGAAAAACAAACAAAAATTACAATATATCCCTTTTGGCAGGGGGATTTTCTTCTATTACTTTCTTTAAATTCAAACGGTCCAGCGTAGTCTAGTCCAACATTTAGAAACGCACGTGTGCTTTCAAATCTGAGTGATGGTAGATCCGCCATTTTAGGCATTAAAGGTTTTGCTTGGAACATATAGCATCTTTGGCATTTAAATATACGCTCCCTCAATAACTGCCGTACTCCTACAATCCAAAACTTTTCTTGAATGAGAGACTGTGTCAAGCGGGGTCCTGAGTGTAAAGCTAATGAGTGATAATAATCACAAATGAGTGTCGTAAGGCGTGATGAACGGGGTATCAGAAAGGGGTGTTTCCTGGAGTAAGTTAAGTTAGCGTTTTTCAAACGACCGCCCACCCTGACGAAATCATTTTCATCAATGAATAAAGCTAAAGAGCGATATTTCTTAGAGCATGGTTTATTATTTTTCATATCAGAAATATCTTTTGAGAGATAGCGTTGTTGTGTAGTCTTTACACAGAGAGATAATGTGTGTTCCAATTCCTGAGGTGATATTGGTCCTTGTTTCTTAGCTATACCTTTGGCGTTACTTTTGACGTTATTGATGAACCTTAATACATAAGAAATTACAAATTTAGCTTTACTCAGGCTAGAATATTTTTCAAGCATTTCTAATACAATGCTGTTTTGGTTATCAACTGTTGTAGATAAACATTCTTTTCTAATCTCTGGCAACTTCTCTACTTCTTCTTCAGATGAACGGTGTAATGACCACGAATCAAAGGGAGTGTACAGAAATTGAGGTCCTTTCCACCACAAGTCAAAATTTACAAGCTCTTCAGGTGTCAAGCCGCGGGATGCGCAATCGCAAGGATTTTCTTTAGATGATACATGGTGCCACTGTTTTGGATTAGTTGACTCAAGTATATTTACAACCCTGTTTGCGACAAATGTTTTTAACTTGTAAGGAGGAGTTTTTAACCACATAAGAACAACGGCTGAGTCAGAAAACAATATGATATTCTGGGGGTCAACAGTCTGGGTTAGATGCGTACTAGATAATACAACTTCTGTTAGTAGTTGAGCAGCAGAAAGTTCTAATCTAGGAATGCTCATTGTTTTGAGTGGGGCAACTTTACTTTTCGCTTTGATAAGATGTACTGATATGTTTTCCGAGGTTTCAGTTCGTATATAGATATTTGCTGCGTAGCCCTTTTCAGATGCGTCACAGAATCCTATTATCTGATTTGTGCTGTGAGGAGTTGTAGGGATGAATCTAGGTATCTTTAGGGTTGAAAGACTTGAAAGGGTTGAAATAAATGTTGTCCATTTACTGCGAAGTTCATCTGGTAGGGGGTCATCCCACTCTAGTCCACATAACCATGTGCTCTGCATGATATGTTTGGCGTAAAACGTAGTGGGTGTTATCCATCCTAAAATATCATAAATTTTAGCAATCTCAGAAAGCATTGAGCGCTTGGTACAAACTACAGGGTTAAGTTTAATTACATAGAAAAATACATCTTCAGCGGGATCAAACTGTAATCCAAGTACTTTAACAGCAGAGTCGTCTTCGGAGCGTAGGGCGAGGGGATTTTCTCTACAATCAAGCGGGACGCTGTCTAATATTTGGTGGCAATTACTGGCCCATTTTCTTAGGGTGAATCCTCCCAATCCCAGAAGTGTAATTAGTTCCTGCTGTAACTGAAGTGCTTCTTGAGGAGAATCAACACTGGTACAAATATCATCCACAAACGTTTGATGAGTGATAGCTTGAGAGGCGAGTGGGTATCTTTTGCCTTCATCTTCAACCAGTTGCAGTAATACTCTTTGTGCCAAATAAGCACTAGATGTTACACCATATGTCAATACGTTCAGCTCGTACTCATTTATATCTCCATTGGGATTTGTGCGGTAGAATATGTGCTGAAATGCTCGGTCTGTGGGATTCACAACGATTTGCCTATACATTTGTTTTATATCGGCACACACAACAATTTCATGTAGGCGAAAATTAGTTATTATCTCTCCTATGTCTCTTTGCAGCTTTGGTCCACTATACAGGATATCATTGAGGGAAGAGGAATTTGCATAGGGCTTAAAAGACGCATTAAACACTGTTCTCAACTTTGTTGTACTACTGTTCTCATTTTTTACACAATGGTGGGGAATTATATAAGGTGAGGGGTTGCTGGTGATACTCATATGACCTTGAGCTAGGTAATCATCCATAAACTCTCTATACTCCAGATAGGTTTCTGGTTTGCTTTTTAATCTGTTCTCTAGGCTGATAAGTCGTTTCTCTGCCTTATCTCTTGTGTTTGGTAGGTTGGGTGCATCAGGTTTCATTGGTAACGATACGACATAGCGGCCTGTTTTATCTCTGATATGTGTTTCTGTGAAATGTGATTCAACTGCAATATCATCTGGACTAGGATACTTCACATTTTGAACAGCTTCTACCTCCCAGAACCTTTTGAGAGTACTATCAACTGATTCACAACAGTTTAAAAAATAAGAACACTCACTTTGACAGGAGGAAGTGGCCACTCTACCACCAACTATCCATCCAAAAATAGTGTTCATTGCAGAGGGTTCACCTTTTATGATATTATGCGACTCTTTTATTATATCGAAATACAAATCTGCTCCTATTAGAAATTCAACAGGCGAGCTTTCATAGAACGTGGGGTCAGCGAGCTGTAGATTATCAAATCTTGAGATGATTGTAGGGTCAATATCAATGTTTGGCTGATCAGATGATATCTTTGGGACTACAACTGCTTTAGTACTCAAAGAAATATTTGAGTTCTTAAGAGGACTTATGTTACATGTTACTGAACCTTTGTTCACTGGGACCTGGGTGTCTGCAATACCTTTGATGGTTATTTTATTTTGATGTTTGGTGAGACCTAACTTGAGAACACATTCTTGAGTAATTAAGCTAGTTTGGGAACCACCATCAATAATGGCTCGGACTGGTGTCAGTTTGTTATTTTTATCCCTTATGCCGATAATGGCTGTGCTTAACATCATGTTTGAGGTGGAATTTGCATCAGCAAAATTACAAGTTTTGGATGAGGAAGGATTATGTATTTCTTTCATGTCATTGGGTTTGGTTTCTAAGCTCTTTTCTCTTGAGAGATAGGGGCCTGCAGTTGCATTAGTAGCTGGACGATGCAAAAGGGTGTGATGCTTGCCATTGCATTTAAAACATTTGGAGGTTGATTTACACTCGGATATTGTGTGAAAACCAAGACAAGAAAAGCACAAGAAATGCTTTTTAACAAAATCATTTCTGTCAGATAAACTTAGTTTCTTAAACTTAGAACACACATAGATCTTATGGTTGGGTTCTTGGCAACAGGGACATACGTGGCGCTTTGCAGTTCCAGTTAAACCTTTTTCATCAACAGTAGACAGCATGAAACTTTTAGAACTACTTGGCTTAGGAGATGTATTAAGTCTATTTTGCTTTAGCTTTCCCTTGGATGTAGTAATTTCTAGGATTTTGAGTTGTTGCTGTACAAACGAAATTAGATCCTCAAATTCTGGTAGATCTTTATCAGAATATTCATTTTCAAATTCTTTGCGGGATGACGATGTTAGTGCACGTAAACCAATGTGTAACATTGTAAAATCAAATAAATTTGACAATCCAAGAGCCTTTAAGGCGCACATATTTGTGCTAAAAATTTCCAAAAAGTTTGATAAGGTAACAGTAGAATCTTCAGTGAGAGGGCGGAAGGATAAAATCTTATCGAGATAGTTTGATGCTAAGAGACGTTTATTTTGATAACGATCAGTGAGAGTTCTCATTGCAATATCATAATTCTCATCACATATTACCAAGGTTTCAATGAGTGAAAGCGCATGTGATTTCAATAGACTGCGTAGATAAGTGAGTTTTTCACTCTTAGATAAGGATTGATTTTTATGAATCATAGAAGTGAATAAAGCATAAAAATTAGGCCAAGCTGATAAGGTTCCATCAAATGGTTCAATTTCCAATTTAGGAAGGCGAGCTACCTGGGGACTATGGACAGGAGATTGCTTATCAGCAGATAAGTCAGTCTTTGTTTGCTGCAAATGCTTATCTACATTCAACTTTCGCCCAATGGTTTTAACATTAAAATACAAATCATCATAGGACATTGATGCACTATGAACCTCTACTCTATCTCCTTCATCTACTTGAGAGTTTAACAAACTAATACTGTCACTTGTTTGTTCAAACACAGAATAATCATCCTCTAATCTTTGATAACGTGATACAAAAGAATCAAACTCTGTATTAAAAGATTGTTTTTGCTGAGCAAGCTGGATACATTTTTTACCAACGTCATAGAGAGCTTGTAACCTTGCATAATACTTTTCTCTCTTTTTGACTAGAGAGTCGATTTCGGCTTTCTTTAAAGCTGCCATTTTAGCTGGTGAAGGAAATATAAGGGCTAAGGTTTAAGATAGGAATGCTACAAAAAAACCTAAATACTGTAAAACTTTTACTTAAATAAATTCTCTCCTTTGGTCTAACTTTATAAATTACTAGAAATTCAGAATCCGGCTCGAAGGACCATTTTGTTGGGGGCGGGTTCAAAGGAGAGAATGAGAAAATTTTACTGAGTAGCGAAAGAGAAATTCAAACTTTAATTTACAAAATATATCTTAAATATGGGAACATGTCAGAGTAATACCAATTAATTAAATGAGTATAAACACAGTTACTTGAGATTTGAGTCCTTTGGTTCGGAAGAGATGCCTGACGGTAGACTGAAGCGGGGAGCGAAGATCACCAGGGGCGGACAGTCTTTGAATGGGTGAATCTTCTCCAGGAGCGGGTAGATGAGGGGATTCTGCGTAGCCGTAGAATCCGTAGATGGTAGAAGGTCACAAAATCATTTAGAGGTCTTCCCGTCACAACACTTTGGTATTTTTACAAATTAAAAGGCACTCTCTGACATTTAGAAGGGGGAGATATTATAAAACACATACTTTAATAATTACATGTTAAACGTTATTAGTTCACTTTAAAACAGTCAAAATCTAATCTACTATATACAAGAGAATGAGCAAGGAGTACATGTTGACTCTGGGTTAACTAAGGCAAGAGTGGACAGTGCAGACTGGAAAAGTAGGTCAGATAAGATAAGCTATCTTTGGAAATCCTGGTACTAGTAGAAAATTTAAACAGTCCCCCATATACAACATGTATATAACACTATGTGAGTCACGCCTCCGGTAGCATTGTTGTGTCTTGTTATCAGCACAACACGTGTTATCACCAGGCGGATATCGAGGCATTGTTCTCCTGAACTAGAGACACACAGTGTCTTGTGACACGAGATATTGTGTAGTCTATCAGTACCAGGGCTGCCGGAGTCCCACCCAGTATGACGTCAACTTGTAGGTTGAGACAAAAGTATTATTATAAATCGTCTATTATTTTTAGGGGACTTAGTTACTCAAGAAAATTTTCTTCATCCGAAAGACCCGTCGTTTTTTCAAGCAGGCGGACTTACAGTTTTGGTTAGTCGCTAAACCACCTGCCAAAGCTTTATTATAGAGCTCTGAGATATAAATGAATCGCAAGATTTTAACTTAGGACTTCATTGTAAAAGTCTATTGCTGTAACATAACAACTCTAACAACCCCCCCTCACTACAACAGCTGGGTCCTTAACCTTATTTTAAACGATTCAAATGGTTATTATCGTACATACCCCACATCACTTTTTTACCAAACACTATGTTTGAGGCTGCCCACGTTGTTTTACATACGGTATTTTATTTGTGGAGTGCAAACTGTTTTCTTTTTAGTTAGTTGCACTGATAGTCAATTCATGACAATTCATGGGTGGTAAAAAATTTAACCCAACCGCAAATCTTAGATTATCCCATGTTAGGTGAGTTTTTGAAATTATTTTTTTAGGATTTTACTATTAACTACCAAAGTTGAGCATATCTCATTGAAATTTTATGCAAGTCTTTTTAATAGTTGGGTAGCTGAATAATATATGTAGTGACAACACTTTTCAAGAAACTGCCGTCTTGACTATGACCAAAGTAATCTCCTTGAAAGGCAAAAACTAAACTAGATATTTCATTAGTTTATCAATGGACATTTATTAAGGGCCTTGACAGAAGAACCAGGTGATCTTCGTCAGTTAAAACTCTATAATGTTATCCACTAAACCTCCATTCTTCGTAAGAGTCTGATCTAATCCCATTTAAGTCTAAATATAATTTAAGCTATTCAGTATTATAGCTTTGAACCTTGTACCTTGTTGTCTTGCACCTTGTGGTTTGAACCTTGAAAAGCTCTTGTTCATGCCATGAGCAAAGGTTATTCGTAAAACCTATCAGATGCAAATACAAATCAATCATGTCGTGGGAAATGTTAAAGGGAATCAGCTTTCCTTGTTTTATTCGTCAACCTAGATGGACAGCATTTTGAAGCGAAACCCTTCTCCGTAAACATTTATATTTTCCAACTCAGCATCAATGGATGTGACGACGGATGTGTCGTCTGTAAGATGATCCCACTGTCCACCTCAGCTCAGCACAGCAGATGTAGGTCCACAAGTGCTGATGACCGCAGTGCAGAGGAAACAACACGTACCAAGGTCATTCACAGTTTCCGCTGAACACCTTCAGCTAACTTAACAGATTTGCAGCATAATGAGGAGTCTTTAGCGCATTGTCTTCTTACAGTCGTAATACATTTTGTTCTCTTTATCCTACAGATTCACTTTTTTCCAACGTATAGAAGAATTGCAATTAATTTATACTTAACACTTCGAACCTTAAAACCACCACTACCCTAGAGTAGTTGTTTGAGTTTTATAGATATATAAATATGTTTAAGAACACACATAGATATAACGGATTCAGTTTTAAAACACGTATTACCACTATATTACAAAAAAAAATTCAAGATAAACAAATTAATTGTAACATCCTGTAAATAAAATAAACCTTATCCTTTTAATAAATATAACAAATAAATAACTATTGCATCTACATAATAACTTAGAACTTATTTTTTATTTTCCCAGTTATATTAACGGAACCTTAAGGTTGTAATGGGTTTGAGCAACTGTCAAAGTGGTTAGTAACTTGTCATTTAATTTAGGGGCTTGTTCCAGCCCTTCATTCAAAAGGTGCCATTTTGAGTTACTAATATTGGTTAGGAATAACAAGTAACTAAATTAAACCTCAAGCTGTTTCTATTTTAATTCGACCATATTGATTTAATATTTATCAACCTAATAATAGAATTATGTATTCGAGTATCTATATTAAGGAGTCAATTTTAGTGGCTTTAATGAACCATATTCTTTCGTACTTACTATGTATAGGCAAGTAAGAAACTTAATTGTCTATCATTCGTCTACCATTGAACATATATCGACCTTGAACTACTTGAACTAATTTTAGTGAAAATGTAATATTTTTATACATGATGACTATAGGCTTATTACTGTTTCGATATCAATCACGAAACAGTTAAAGATAACTTTTAAAGATACGGCTTTAGGGAATAAACATCATCTCTGTGTGGCAGAAAAAATAACGTAATGTTAAAATTTTCTATGTGATTTCATAACCTTTGTTTTACTAAGATTTATTATTATATTTTGTTCTGTTCCTCAGCTGATTGAAACAAACATTTTGCTTGTATACTTGTGTGGTTATATATTTTTTTTGTTTATAATCAATTATGTTACTGTAGTATGTTCTAATATAACATGTCTTCATATCACCCTCGAAGCAAAGTTAACACGGTTAACTCAAATTTGTTTAGACGATTTTAATTATGACGCAACAATTTGTGTTGGCTAAACTGTTCTCTGTATAGTTGAACCATCACCAGTTCTCATAATCCGCCACTACGGTCCAGACAGCAGCACTGATCACATACTGCATTACCGACACACAGTACAAGGTACAACCGTTGACTGTAAATCCTTAAGGATTTACAGTCAACGGTACAACCAAATATCATGACCAGGGAGAGAAAACTTTATCTCAGACTCATTTGACATAGAAATAAAAACTAAACCTTACAGTAGAATTGCATTTTCCTTATTATAATGTATTATGCGATTTTGCAATAAATAATTCATAATTTTATTTGAAGTTGCCTAGAGACCAACCAGCATCTCCTTTAAAAATATAAAAGAACAGTGCATAAAACCCATCTTGGAATATTCCAGCTGGTGTCGTAGTTGTTTTTTCAGTAGTCTTTGTAATAGGAAGGAGTTAGTTTGGGTAACAGCATAGATTAAAGTAGTAGTAAATGGCAAATGAACTGTCATTGTTATTATTTGATGGATATAATTGTTCGGTTTAGTTGTATGACCTTTGTACGGAAAATAGTGGTGTTGATTAACTAGGTTCTTTACCGAACATTCTGTTATCCTTCAAACATACAAAGCCAGTTTTCTATCATTTACTACTGTTACCCAAACTAACTCTTTACCCTCACAGACTACTGAAAACCATTTTAATTTTTTTTACGCATAGTTTGAGTTGGTTCTTTAATATTTTACGAAACCAAAAAGAATAATTCCAAATGAAATAACAAATCTTGTAAGTTTTCTAAAGGAAAATTACCATAATATTTTCCATGATAAAGGAATTAACCTTTCTACACATGTAATTTTTTTATATCTATAGTTGTTCAGTCACTGCAATAGCACTCAAATTACCTTCTTGATTACAATTACAAAAAAAAAAACCAAAACACAAATTACATAAACTAAACCGATCACAATTTAATTTGTTAAAGACAAGGAAATTCAACTGCGGACGAAATGTAACGTTAATAATAATTCGAGTACAATCGGTGCTTCGCTGCTTTGTCCGTTGGAGTAAAGTTGAGAACCACTTTCAATATAGAACAGTAAATGTACCGTGAGAATAATTTAAGCATTTACAGCAACACACACAATTGAATATTTCTGCGTACCGTATATGTTTCATGACTTTTTAAAATACTTGTATCATTATATGAAACTATTTGGGGTTTTTAGTATTGAACATATTATTATAGATGTATGATCACTTAATTAGGCTAATCGTAATAAATTGAAATACAAATTTTATCTTCGTGTAATATAATACTGTGACCAAAAGGACTAATGTGGAAATGTCATAGGTGGTAAATAAGTCTGTTCCAATGAAAAATATTTTAAAATATAAATATACCTAGTTTTGGATCAGTTGATGATTATTAAATGTACCTCACCAGTAAAAATATATTTGAAACATAAGTTTGAAGAACAAATAATCTGAAATATTAAATGCTTACGTTTAAATATTTAACACATTTAAGAGCTTAACTGTTGGATACGAACATAAATTAATGATATTTCTAACTCTATGCTGAACGCCAGACAATAAGTCTGAAACAAACCGCAGATATTGTGCACTTGTGATAAATAATTGGTCTTGTTAACAAGTTTGTGATAAAATGAGCAAAGTTGCAAACCCATTCTAGATTGCTGCCAACACGATATTGTAATGCATTGTTGAAAACTCTCAAGTGATTATTTTTGTGATTTAATCATAATAGTTTATAATTGGTAGAGCTAAGGTAAACTATAATTGTGTTAACCCTACATTTGAATTATTACTTTTCATCTTTTTATTCTTTTGGGAACTAAGCTAAGCAAAGTAGGGAAACAAATATAGAAATCCATAAATTGTAAGACAAAATAGTATTAGTAATTTTTCTACATTAACTTTGAGAAAGACTATATTTAATTTTATATCTCTTATTGTTAGTAATACATTTGGCCAAACGATCGAGAAGTCTAGTCTAACTGCTTTATAGATTCATCAAAATAGGTAGGTACCAAATATAAATACAACGAAGTTCTAGAATGAACAGCTGGTTTATTTTCAAGAGCCCAAGACCTCTTCCATGGAAGCCCTAGTTCGAATCCCGCTTATCACAAATGACCATGAGATAATACCGAAGCCCGGTCGTTCTGAGTCAAACTTATCATCCATCTCAAAACTCTTCACAACAAGCCATTTGCTGATATAAATTCATTATATTAATTACAGAAAAAAACTTTATTGTTTATACGAGTTGATAAAACAAAAGCAATAAAGTTTTTCAACACAAAACTTGAGGATGGTTTTTGAGAATGTGATACGTAGATTAAATGTACAAAGAAGATTATTTTAATCAATAATGTTTTTACAGTTTTTGTATTAAATTAACAATAGTGCATCTTAATAACCTCTTAAAGTAGATCAACCTTTTTTTGGCTGTTTTAAGAGTATTTTCTTACAGATTATCAGTAGCAACCAAGACATTTATTGACAAAGAACTTGTTTCCTCTGTAAAATCCCTTTTCAACGTAAAGATCTGTTTCAGGCACAATGTCAAATGCGTACGCCTTATAAAAGTGGAGTAAGCAAGATTTGTACATTTATAATGGCGGCCTCTTGAGGAACGAGTTCTGCGGAGATAAGTGGACCATTCACAATCTGAACGCTTATATTCAGAAAGAAGAACTCACAAGTGGGGCAGCGAATTTATGTTATTGTACACGTGGCTCATAGGAAAAACGTTTATAGTTAAATTTTGTACGTTCTTAGTTATCAGTGGGATCTATGTTTTAGGCTTTTTGGCAAATTGTGCTCATATTTAGACATCTCGCTTCAACGAAATATTTAGTTTCATACTTAAGCGTGGATAAGTGATACGAGTGATAACAAACCCCATGCACATTTGTATTTGAAATTAGAGGCATTCGTATTTGGATAAATTAATGATATTACTTAGTATTTGGAAGTCTTTTGTTGGAAGGAGAACATCACGTCAGTATTGTGTTGATAACATGGTAATGAACAGTGTCCAGTAAACTTGAACCATTTCATATAATTTAACACTCTACGTTTTCTTCAATGTACAATATCTTTTCCTTGCAACATGTGCTCTTAATCAAATTAAACTATTCCCTATTTTTAACGTATGTTGTGTATACAAATGTAAATAAAACAGAGTTCTTGTTCTTCTGTAACCATTAAATGTGTGTTCATTTTTCCTCCCTTTCATAATCTTAATTTAATATTTCCATTTCTCTACATTTCTTACCTCTGGTCCTTCGAACTAATTCTCATTAAACCCTTTCTCATTTATATTCCCCTTACTCACTTGTAATAATAATTCCCTAATATTTAAAATCATTCTCTCTACAAATCATTCAAACAGGTATACTCACTAAACAGTAAATATTGAAAGAAATTTAGAAAAAGTAATAAATAATAGGTGTGATGGATCACGATTATCTTTAACTTTTAGTTTAAAATAAACTAACGTGTTATTTTGCATTTTTATAAGCACAATACAGTACAGACCATCCTTTATCCAAGGGTAATTAGGCCTATGAATACAGGGAGTTATATCCTAGTAAAAAAATACAGAAACATATTTGTTAATGATTGTGATGTATATAAATCTGTTCATGATTTAAAGAAGGGGGAGGAATAAATAACTACAAAACTCGGAAATCACGCGCTGTGGTTTAGAGGAAAAATGAGACGCACTTTACACAATTCTCTTCACTAAATATACTTAATGTGCCATTTGATCATTCCATCCATCCACTCATTCCATTCTATTTTGTTTTATATCTTTGACATATTATCATGGTTATCTTATATAATTTTCTTTTTGATTAAAGGTAATAATCAAATGTGTGAGCAGTTTTAATGATTTTATTATTAGTGTTAAAGGCCTACCACTGATTATACAATACGTAGGCTACTTGGAAAAATTGTTGAACAAGCTGTGCGACGTTCTACTTAAAGTTTCAATATTGTTTTTACTTAAAACTTATAACAACTGTTTATGAAGTATGTAATTTGTTTGTTAATTATTTTGTTGTTATTATTAACAATTTCAGAAGGATTTGCAGGTCATATTCTCCTGTCCTAAGATAATGTGTGGGGTGGTATGGATTAGTCTATACCCTACCAACTAGCCACAGCTCTGGTTTCTGATGACGTGTTAGTTCTTGTGTCACTGTACATAAGGCTATGTTGTTTTTTAATATCCAGTGTTTTAATAAATCACTTTTATTTTTATCTATTTTATAACGGAAGTAAGCTTCATACTTTCGTAATTTTTGAGTTTGAATTTCAATAATCAAACGAGTTCTGTCACAAAACATTTTAGTAATATTTGTATTTTAGTAATTATATTGATTTTACAATCTTTAGTATAACGTGCCATATAATAACGTTTCTTGTTTGAGTTATACTTATAAGCAATTCCATTCATTACAAAGTTTGAAGTAAACAGGTTTTCTATGATCCATTCAAAAAGAAGAAAAAATAACTGCAAAAAAACCAATCATAAAGCTAAGGTAATTTTTTTTACTGCTCGTCAAATGACAAACAAATTAAGTATCTTAGAGCTTAGAACAAAACATTGATGATTTCGTTTCTTTTTTAGTTTTTTTATAATTTTTGCAACTTTTAAAATCTTTTTTCAGTTACTGTATAAAATCGCTTTAAATTTACTATTTAATGAAATCATTTTCATGTTTCTAAACCGTCTGATTATTTATTTATTTAATCTTAAAATGTGTCCAATAATATCAATTTATGACCACCATGTAGATTACATTTAGATATATTTTTGATGATTTTCTGTCACAAAACGTTTCAGTAATATTTGTATTTTAGTAATCATGGTGACTTTACAATCCTTAGAATAACGTGCATATGATAAATAGGTTTCTTGTGTGAGTTATACTTAAGCAATTGCCATTCATTACAAAGTTTGAAGTAATCAGGTTTTTTATGATACATGAAAAAATAAGGAAAAATAACTGCAAAGAAAGATAAACATAATGCTAAGGAAAATTGTTTTTACAGCGCGTCGAATGAAAAACAAATTAAGTTTCTTTGAACTTAGAACAAAACCAGGCATATCTTGAAAATTGTTCCATGCGCGCAATTCTAGCCGGAGTGACTAGTATAATTAATCCCTCTTGATTGTTTTCTACTTTTTCTTTTCAAACCCCCACATCACGTCCCCAGAAACAGAGGTTTTTAAACAATTAATTATCACATCACTTATTAACTAGAAACCTCGTTTATTAGTTAAACAAATGTATATTCATTTAGTTGGTAAAAAAGTAAAATAATAAATTGTCTTACCATAAAAACAGTTTGTCTACACAAATAATTTTTTGTGTACACAAAATTTCTTTTAAACTTTGTGCATCAATACTTTTCTTGTGTTAGTTGTAGTGTGTATGATTCTTCTGTCATCGTGATATTACATTGATTAAATCGCATCATTCGTGAATATTTTATTTAGATATATAAATTAAACATGTAAATTTGCACTAGAATGTGTCATGGCCTAAAACCCAATATAAATGCAAACAGCTTTTATAATCTCATAAGGTGGCCTAACTGTGTTAAGGTATTTCGTTGAGTATAGGTCCGAACCTTAAAGCTAAGTATATTAAGTTTCATATTTAGTTTTCAATTAAGTTAATATGTTTGGGCCGTCAAATAGATTATTCAATCCTGCAAGCCCGATTCTGGGTTTTAGATACCATAAAAAAGAACGTATCAATTAACAATTTAAAAACAAACAAACTTCATTATTCTTATTATAACATGGTTCAAGGTGTTTCGAATAACAATCATTATTTACAAATTTGCTTGTTTCATTAATAAAACATACAGTTCATGTTTTAAAAGACTTTACATATTTTTGGAAATGTGTATCAGTGTTAGATTTGTTTTACAAAATAGTCTACTGCCAAAAAGACAGGAATTGACCTTTCAACTTGCAAAAACATTTGTCACGATTAAAAACAGAATGTCTTTTCAACCCATAGCTAACTCAGTACAGAATACGAAGAGGTAATTGATGATTTCGTTTCAGTTGGTAATTTAGATTAATATTAAATAGTTTATTAAAAATTAATAAAATTTTAGTATGAAAATACTACATTTTATTATTTATAGAAATAAACTTCAACCAAAATCTTTAAAACAAATATTATAAATTTTGTTTGTTTATAAACCGAATTTAAAAAAGAACTGAATTGTATTTTTAATGTGCACAATCTGTAAACATCTCAAAGTAATTAATAATTTGTTTGTATCCAATGTTGAGTAATTGTAGTCTTAAAATCAAATATAAGTGTCATTATAATCCTTTAAAGGTATGAAAAATGAATAAACATGTCAAACTATTGTAATAAATTGTTATTGTTGAAAATTACACCGTTTCATCAAACGAAAAAAGGCACTTTAAGCTCTTGACGGTTAAATGTCCCTCAGTTTTAATATCTGCCCTCTCATCCTGGCCCTTCAATGAAAACTGTAAAGTGCACGAGGTTTAAATGTTACATTTGTAAAAAGTGTTTAATAATTCCTTCTCTAACGCTAAACGTATGGTTTGTCATTCATTAAGTTGTATGCATGTTGTTTGCGATTTTTACAACCATGTTACAAATTAATTGTAAATTATAAATAATAAATTAGGAGAGTCTACAAGATCTGGTTTATCCTAAAATCGGTTCTAAACACCGGCAACTTTATTTTCTTTTTCACTAAAGCTTATAAGTTTACAAAATCAAGTTTAGCCATATTCTTGTGTAATATCCTTGCGTTTTGAATGTAGGTATGAAGTCAATTTTAACGATTTTATTTGCCCCAAACAATGTCATTTGGAAAGCTCTGTTAAATTTAATGTTTGATGGACCGTCTGAAAAAAATCCCCTCTAATCAGGCTTAAATCCTAACCTATTAACGTTTGCGCGCACAAAAAGGGCGTTAACGATTTTCTCTTAATTGTTAGAAATATCTTAGTTTTGGATTAAACACAATATCTATGATAGGCTCTGTTCGGATAAAACTGATTTTTCGTCAAAACTTTAATTGAAATTTCAACATTATAACATTCTTGCCCTTAGGGACATACACTAGAGTAAGCTATTAATCTTAATAATTGTCATTCCGTTCTTTTAATTAATCTTATATTATCTTATGTGTTATCTTATAGTTAAAATGTTGTCTGTGCGTATGCGTTGCCAAGTAGGCCTAGCTATTATGTTCTTACGAATTAAAATGTAAAATGTAAACAAAAATATAATAAACGGATATAACAAACCATCTACAGCATACTTAAATTCATTGTTAAGCCCCTGAGCTGTAGATATTATTGTAAGACTAGATTACTTACGTCAATAGCTCATTGAATTTCATTTCATGTTTCAGTACATGTTTCGACACATTGTCATCTTCAGCTGAGTACTAGTGAAGTTTTTATTCACCATATGGTTTCGTCAATGTTCAATTAAATAAACACGTAACACAAATACGACACGACACGGAACATATACATTTACAACACGTAAAGCTTTAGACATGCAGGCCTGCTCGAACAAAACACACGGTCACGCCGCGGGTCGGGGACAGACTGACTATTTGTTTATCCAGGCTTATCATTGTTATCACGGAGGCAGTGGACAGCTGTTTCTTTGGTAGGAATGATAGAATTGAATATCGAGTTGGAGCTAAAATTTAGTTTTTCGTTCAGAACAAATTCATTTTCGTTGTTATTTTTATGAGCTCTGTATATTTCGTATTCCTCCAACGTGTCCAATTTTCTGCCCTTTTCACAAATGTGGAGTATTTCTAGACTGTCTTCTATTGTTCCGAATGAGTGGTTATTGTCGATTATATGTTGGCTGAATGCTGATTTCTGTTTGTTCGTCCTAGGGTTTGGTCGGTGTTCTTTAAATCGTGTGTTAAACCCGCGACCAGTTTGGCCTATATATATGCTCGGACAGTCAGCACATTTTAGTTTATAGACACCAGTTTTGTTATTATTGTTCATTTTTGCATTTGGCGTTTTGTAATTCAGCAAGTTTTTTGTTTTATTCTTCGTGTTGAAGACTGACATGACTTCCGGAAGACTGAATGACTTCCACTCATTCGGAACAATAGAAGACAGTCTAGAAATACTCCACATTTGTGAAAAGGGCAGAAAATTGGACACGTTGGAGGAATACGAAATATACAGAGCTCATAAAAATAACAACGAAAATGAATTTGTTCTGAACGAAAAACTAAATTTTAGCTCCAACTCGATATTCAATTCTATCATTCCTACCAAAGAAACAGCTGTCCACTGCCTCCGTGATAACAATGATAAGCCTGGATAAACAAATAGTCAGTCTGTCCCCGACCCGCGGCGTGACCGTGTGTTTTGTTCGAGCAGGCCTGCATGTCTAAAGCTTTACGTGTTGTAAATGTATATGTTCCGTGTCGTGTCGTATTTGTGTTACGTGTTTATGTTGAACATTGACGAAACCATATGGTGAATAAAAACTTCACTAGTACTCAGCTGAAGATGACAATGTGTCGAAACATGTACTGAAACATGAAATGAAATTCAATGAGCTATTGACGTAAGTAATCTAGTCTTACAAAAATCTACAGCATACTTTCAAATTCAAAATCAAAAAACGAATCTAACGGGCCTATGATTTTGTGACTCTGATATACACCAAAGAGGCCGCTGCTGAAATTACAACCACTTGATTTTTAGGCAGTATATCGAATACTATAGTTCTCTACCTGCAAATAAATGTAATTATTTGTTTTATCAAAGCATTTAAAACAAACAAATAATCGATTCAAACATAATAATCAATTCGCAGACTAAACTCTAGACTGGCAACTGCGTCCGTTGTCTCTCTCTTTCAAAGTTGTTCAAAACATGACAAACCACTCTAGGCCTATGTTTGAAGTGCTTGAACCTAAAAACCAATGTTTGGAAACTTCTGTATAAGACATTGGCACCACGTGGGTAGTGGAGGTGAATAGTCTACAAAGCAAAATAAAAAAGGCTAACATGAAGGGCAGAACCAAGTTAAAACATAATAAATACCTACAAACAAGGAACTGTAATGAAAAATATACAAACCAACAAAAATAAGTTGTAGGGTAAAATATAAGTGATAAACAGAATAGTATAAAAAAAACATTTAAGAAGTTAGTTGTTTTATATGCCAAGTAAGCCTAGAATATTTAGATTTTAGTAACAAATAAACAAAAACTAACATTTTCAAACATACGGTATCATAAGGAGACTATGATAATACACAAGTCCATTTCAAATAGATCGTAAATGATAAACTAAAACCTTAAATTGAATGTCCTTAAAAATAACATTGAGGGATGAAGGGAATTCGGGGTGAAACTCTGTGTTAAAATAATTGTAATAACTATTTAACTTTCTCTTTTTTATCCAAATAATGAGTATATCGAAATTCACCTTCTAGCTATTCGGGAAGCTAAAACTTTGTGATAAATGAGTCAGTGAGGGAGGACATAAGGGAAGAAGTGTTTAGAAGAAGCCAATTCCTTCAATATTACATGGATTGATTAAATTTTTAGACAAACTCTACTGACAAAGCACACAGAAAGGTCAGCATGATTTGAAAGTTCTGCTGGTAATTCTAAACGTAAAGGGGGTTGAATTATTATTCCCCCCTACGATGAGGAGTATGTTATCCTAGTAAATTACATGAACAACTAAAACACTAAAAGAGTAATAATTATTTAATCATTAATCATTTAAGAACTTAAAAAACTATAATACTCTGTTATCTGGACTAGTTTGAAGTCTAATATTTACCTCACGTTGTCCTGGGAACGCACAGAAGTAAATCACTGTGATGATAAACTGCAGTTCTCTACTCTAGGCTCAGTGTCACTATGTATCATCACCTTATCATAAAAAAAACATTCGTTGAGTTGAAGTTTCTTGGATGTCATCAACATTCAAGATGCAATATATATTTTGTTTCGTTAGTAATACGCCATAAATTGAATAATTTATCATAACATTTTTGAATACAACATCTGAATGTAATTACTTGGATTGAAGTAAACGTTTAAGGAAAGACATTCAACAAAACGGCAGAGGGTTGAACTACAAAGGGAGAAGTGATTTTATAAAGGTTCAGGTAACAATTGTCTTTGTTATATGTTTACATTATGACCGGCATATTTATTGTAGATTCTTTATCAATAGCATGTAAATATAAATGGATTATTCTACAAACGGATAATATGGTAACAAATTGCATGACGAAAAATACTACTCCATTTCTGTAGTTTTATAGTAGTTACACTAGGATGATATTATTATCAGGATAACATTATGCATTTCTCAATAAAATAAAACCTTTTAACATTAATAAAGAATAAGCTTGCTATTCACTTACATTTTATTTCACGTTTGCTTGATTATCACATGATGTATTTTATCAGACGAAAATACAAGTAAGAGGTTGGACGCAACAATACAAGTCGCGGAAACAAGTTTGGAGAAATGTCGACTTCTGACAGGTGTTTTATTTGGCAAAGAACAATAAATCCTACAGTTTCGAACATTATTGCAACGTTTAAGTTTGGTAAGGAAAATTGGTTTGGATTGGGAAAACTAAGTTATTCGTTCGAGTTTTAAATGGCTTTACTAAAATGCATTGACAGTGTCTTGGAAGACCAAGAGCAAGTGGTGATATCGAATTGGCTAAGGGAATTTGATACTATTAATAATAATTACGAACCTAATAGTAAGATAATGAAACGATGATGGGAAATCACCAAAGTTTATATTCTGGTAATCATCCAGAACTATGCCAACACATAATTATAGTTTATAAAACTTAAATTGATTATGCGAGTAAGGCTGGTAAAATAGAGAGAGTAATGAGCTGCAGTTTAGCGAGACAGTGTTTATCCAGCATTACGTGATCTTGTATTTAGTCATTCTACTTTTTAAATGAATAACTACACGTCTGCGAGTGGTGCTGGGACAACTACACGTCTGCGAGTGGCGCTGGGACAATAGATAAGAGAGAGTGATGAGGTACAATGTAGCGAGCCGAGACTCTTAGTCAAGCCTCAGCGGAGTGTTTATCCAGCATTACGTGACCTCGTAAGCTAATCATACTACTGGTTGACTGAATAACTACACGTCTGCGAGTGGTGCTGGGACAACTACACGTCTGCGAGTGGCACTGGGACAATAGATAAGAGAGTGTGATGAGGTACAATGTAGCGAGCCGAGACTCTTAGTCAAGCCTCAGCGGAGTGTTTATCCAGCATTACGTGACCTCGTAAGCTAATCATACTACTGGTTGACTGAATAACTACACGTCTGCGAGTGGTGCTGGGACAACTACACGTCTGCGAGTGGAACTGGGACAATAGATAAGAGAGAGTGATGAGGTACAATGTAGCAAACCAAGATTCTTAGTCAAGTTTCAGCGGAGTGTTTATCCAGCATTACGTGACCTCGTAAGCTAATCATACTACTGGTTGACTGAATAACTACACGTCTGCGAGTGGTGCTGGGACAACTACACGTCTGCGAGTGGCGCTGGGACAATAGATAAGAGAGAGTGATGAGGTACAATGTAGCGACCCAAGATTCTTAGTCAAGTTTCAGCGGAGTGTTAAATAGCCTAACGTGACCTCGCATTTAGCCATTCTACTTTTTAAATGAATAACTACACGTCTGCGAGTGGCGCTGGGACAATAGATAAAGAAAGTGATGAGGTACAATGTAGTGAACCAAGACTGTTAGTCAAGTCTCAGCGGAGTGTTTATCCAGCATTACGTGACCTTGCAAACTAAGATATTCTACTTATAACATTTATTTTCATATAGTTTAAATGTTCTGAATGACAAGTTATGCTATTTACTGGAATTAGTATTTTCACTAGCTTTTTTACTAAAATATTCGTCGTACGCTTTTATTGACTTTGAATAGAATTATATTAATATTGTGAGTAACAACAGACACAGTTACAGCAATAATGTAAACTGATGAATAAATGTAACCACTTTCATTTAGCTATTGAATTGTCAATTTATTTTTACCATGAAATAATCTAATAATACACTTTATTGACATTAGGTAGAAAAGAATTATTGACTTTCTGATTCTTGAAATGACTGTTCGAGTGTGATTTTAACCAGATAAAATCAAGTAATATGCAGGTAGTACGAATGTTGAAAATCCAAAAAAAAAAAAAAAAAAAAAAAAAAAAAAAAACAACAGTAAAACCAACAGAAACATATAAAATAAAATTTTTATTTTTAATTTAATTGTTTTTTAATTTATTTTTATTAATAACTTTGTATTCTAATTAAGTATAGGTTAACTGTTCCGAAATTTCTTAAACAATGAATAAAATATAAATGTTAAAAGTATTTAAAAAGTTCTGCTGTAATGCAATAGTATTAGTCTACGTACCAATTGGTATATTCCTAGTTTTCCTTATCTCAAACTTCGATTGCTTGTATCTAATTATATTTTAGTGAAAGGATTTACAGTTAAATTAAAAATAATAAATACACACATTTAAAATGTAGAGCTGCTGATTACAGGGGAGTTAAAACTGTAAAAGGTCATAACCATTACATTCTTTAAGTGAATATCTTTTAAGTGTTCATACTTACTTAAAACTATTATATTATTCTACTCAAGCGAACTCTACGCAAAAATATTTTGAATTTAAACTATAGTAAAACATCGCAAACTGTAAGGTTAAAAGTCACACAAAAAAGAAAGCTCAGTAATAAGGGCATCTTCACTTGATAGCTTAATGTTACAAGGCCTTATTACGGTGTCCTTTATCGCAGCAGTTTAGGGACAGTTAATGGACCGTCAGATTAAATGTTCTGTTACACTTTCCGGAAGTTCTTATTGAACAGCTTATTTATATTCTATACAAGTCATCCATAGTCTATATATTTTTACGTAGATATAAAATTTGAATCATTCTTCTTTGTTTGGCAGTAGTATGGTGCAATAAACCACAACCACTCCATTGTCATTAGACAATATTTACAAAAATCCTAAGTGTTTTCATAACAGTAATATTATATGAATAAACAACCCCGTCTTTTATCTTACTAATATTATAAATCTCACTAATATTATAAATGTGAAAGTTTGTGTGTTTGTTTGTTTGAAGTTCAATCACGCATAAACTATACTAATATTATAAATGTGAAAGTTTGTGTGTTTGTTTGCTTGAAGTTCAATCACGCATAAACTACTGGACGGATTGGGCTGAAATTTGGCATGATGATAGCTCATAATCCCGATAAACATATAGGCATATTCTTATCTCAAAAATACTTTTGGGCTCCGCCCCAGTGGCTCTGTAGTTCCCCATGTTAACCATAATGAGTATTTATATTTAAAGGTAATTACAAAATTTAGTCAGCTGTTTCAACTAAAAAGTTGGTTCTATGATATTCAAAAGCATGACAAGTTATAAGATTTGCTAACAGGGGGCAGCACTATATTTTTTTGCATTTATAAAAACAGCTAATTTGAACCAAGGGGTAGTAAAAAACTGTGACATGCAATGAGAACTGTCAAAGTTGTTTACAGTTATGTTTATGGTTTTAATTCCATGAATAATTTGTAATATTTTGCTAATTTTTCATAATTTACATCTCTCTATTGTATAGGTGAAGTGGTAGAGCATTATGGCTATGGTGGATGTGTAATCCTATGGTATACCGTAAGTTTAAAGAGGCAAATTTTATAAAAATGTGTCCTGCTCTCCCATTGCAATCGCAAAGTTTGAGTGACTGCAATATGCATTTTTAACTTATATACCAACCCCGTACGAAGGACGGGCACTCAGCTAGTCTTAATATATAAAAGAAAGTTGTGTTAGTTACAGCGTTTATAACTAGAAAACTACTGAACCAATTGGCATGAAAATTTACAGGGATTTTCCTTAGGTACTAGAATAACATAATAGCCTGTTTCCGTTTCAAAAACCCTTAAGGTAATTGTTGGTTATTTTGGCGTCCTATGGCCCTTTGCAGTTTACATGTTAATCTTATGGAGGAATGTTTTATTTTGTTTACCATGCCATGTTTGCCATTTCTTGATTAAATTAAATTAAGGAAACAGCTGTTGTAATGATAACCTAATTTTTTTAAACAAATATATGAGAGCTATCAAATAGGTTTCTATTCCATTTGTTTTTTACGAATATTTGTTGTAAAATGTAACTGAAGGCAAGTGAGCGCAGCGAACGAACTCCAACATAAAGATGAGTGAGCGTAGCGAACGAACTTCAACCAGGACGTGATTGAGCCATGCGAATGAGCTCATCTTGAAAATGAACGAGCATTTGACATAAAACCACATTAGGAAAGGACGACGTCTGTCGGGCCAGCTAGTTTAAACTGTAAACCAGTTTCATCCTGTGTTTGAAAAAAAACTCAGGCCTACACCAAAAACCAATAAACGGTTTGAAAGTGAAACAAAATTTTAAAAACGCGTTCTACTGTTGAAATACACTTTTTACGTAGAGATAATAACAAATCAAAACCCATAACCAACTTTGGATGTTTGAAATAACTTTACAAGATCTTTGTTGAAAGTATTGGTTGCAAGTTTTTAGGGCAATGTTACCAAACGAAAAAGAAAAGAATGTTACCATACAACTATGATCCGAGGCAGGAAAGACTTAAACCCTCCATACACGGCCCGACATGTTGAAAGACATGTCTGCTGACTCATCCGACTCTGACCACGTCGGACGGGTCGCCGGATTTCTACCCCCGGATATTTACCCCCATGAAAAAACGCCTACGTCACTTTGACGTCACATGTATGGGGGTAGATTTCCGGCCGCGAACTTTTAGGATGGATAAATTATTGTATATTCAATCAACTTGCATTTCACGGTTCACTTAACAGTTGTAATTAATCAAAATGCGTATAAACCTGACACCGGAACTTTACCCCCGGAAATCTACTCCCATACATCCACCCCCGGACATCTACCCCCGGACATTTACCCCCAGACATCTACCCCCGGAAATCTACCCCCAGAAATGTACCCCCAGTGGTCGGACATTTAAGATTCAGTGCAACGCAAATGGTAATTAAAAAGGATATTTTGATAAAGGGCTCCAAAAGTGTAACCCATAAGCATTTGATTTATTTTCAGACAGTGATTTAAATTGTTAACCAATTTTTAACATACGTTCATAGCTAACGGCACATGCATGAGCGCAGATCGTGAAATTTAAATATATCAGTGAAGGAGGTTATTTTCTGATTACTAGTGGTAAAAATGCAATTAAATGTTGATAAAAAGCCTGCCACAGGTTGATTAATGAATTAATAATTTTTCACTATCAATTACCTAATAGTAATAAGTAGTAATTACCTCCTATGTCGTAGACACTTTCCGGAGTTTTACATTGGCTAAAAAGTCTAGTTGTTTACACAAATAATTAATCGTAAAAAATAACACATAAACATATTTTATGATTGGTTCTGGTTGTCAATGCTGGTTGTGAAATACGGAGAATAATGTAAAAGAATAAAATTGGATATTTCGGGATAGGGAAGGTATTTTTACCTCCTGGTTCTTTTGGTTTTACGAATTTATTTTAATGAAATTAGAGTTTAGTATGAACATTGCTTAAAATTATTTATTTTTGTCATTTTTACGTTTTATACATTAAAGAAGCCAAAACAAGTCTTTATCTCAATTTCTATCTTGTCTGTCAAGGCCCAGAAGGCATTTTACGTGGCCTTCTTCTCAAAAACTAGAGCATCGATCGTGATTCGATTTAAGTCTTTTTGGATTCGGTGGATTGACACGAGTAACTTAAGCCATTAAAATATGGCCTCACTACTTTTGAAATAAAATAAATTTGGTTCAAACCCCCAATTTTTTGCATTTTTGTCAAGTTTAGGCTACTCTTAATGTTTACCAGTAATTAATGAAATACTAATAATTTGTTTGGAGAATACGACATCGATGAAATAACGAACAGCTGTGAAAGATGAAAAGCTGGATAAAGATGATTTTTTTCTAGCTGTCACTGGAAATTTGTTATTACATTTAGTTTACAAATACCGGTACTGCAACCATTTCCGATCATGTTTTTTAATAAAATAAAAAAAGTAAGATTAAAAACGTTGTGACTCACGTAAATAAACGAATCAAATAAATCGTAAGTGCAATAATATGTATTTAGTGTACATGTTGCTCGAATTCGAGCAATTGCAAAGTATTAAAGGAGTTATTTCAAAATGAATAACAATGAATATTTACAATGAGTTTAAATGAATGAGTCAATTCAAAGATTACCAGTGTGTAACTAAAACCATGTTTATCTTCGTTATTGATAAACCTAAAGCATTCATCCGGCGGGTTTTCTCCTTCTCAAAATGCCTCGCTGTACAGGCAACACAGGTTATTGATAGAGGTCCAATTGAGAACGAAAAGTCGTTTTGGGGTAGTGTTCCATCTCTTGTTTACAGTTGCAGACGATCTATTCTGGTTTTCAACCTGACTTAAAAATGGAACTGATTAGTAATCTGCTCACATTTCACCTTTATAACTGTTACTGTATAGTGTGAAAGTTGGTCAACCATTAGAAGCACCTTCTAGGAATAAATCAAAGGCTTAGGGGTCAACCTTTTGAAGCCCTAATCGAAATATCCTTTTTAATTACCATTTTGCTCTGCGCAAGATCTTAAGCTTTAAAATGACACCTCAATCGTAACAATCGGCGAAGAAGGTCGGGTGAAAAAAGGACTGTTACAGCTTATTGAATTAGGAAGATAGATAATGTTAAACAAGTCAATGCCATATCGCATGCTTAATACTGGATATTACAAGACAATGCTTAACCGAAGAGCCGTTGATTTCCGGGGGTAGATGTCCGGGGGTAGATGTCCGGGGGTAGATGTCTGGGGGTAGATGTCCGGGGGTAGATATCTGGGGGTAGATGTCCGGGGGTAGATTTCCGGGGGTAGATATCCGGGGGTAGATGTCCGGGGGTAGATATCCGGGGGTAGATGTCCGGGGGTAGATATCCGGGGGTAGATTTCCGTGCTATGGCAAATCACTTTATAATCAAACAATTACATGTTGATTATTTAATAATATATTGGGGGTAAATTTCCAGTCGCGGGCTGTTTCTCGACCGTGTATAGGCCCCGCCCCTCGTGACGTCAAAATAACGTAGGCGTTTTTTCATGGGGGTAAATATCCGGGGGTAGAAATCCGCTACCCCCGTCGGACCGTAAGCCTCGGTCGGAACACTGGTGGGATAGTGTATGGTAACATCCAGACTTGACAGAGTTGGCAGATGGACCACAGACCGTACATGTCTGCTGACATGTCGGACCGTGTATGGAGGGGGGGGGTTTAAGTCTTTCCATTATTTACCAAGATTTAACCTCGCAGTGAAGCTTTGGCTCACAATTAGATCTAAGAGAGATCTCATCACAAAACCTCAACCTCTCGCTCATGTAGCTACCTGAGAGTGAGGACCTTGTACATCAAGGTTAGCAAAGATCCCATACCAAAAATGTCGCCATTACCGAAAATATGACATTTATACCAAAACGCGTTTGTTTCGCAGTTGTTGAACTACTTTTCATCAGAATGACTTCACCGTTGAGACCAAATACTGTTAAAGTGAAGTTTAAATTCCCCGGTGCAAATAATATGCAAAATAATTGGGCATAGACCCCTCAACCAGTGAATATTGTTATATATTTGGTTTACAATTTATGGCTTACTATCCAAGAAGACGACTAGAATTTGTATATTTTCATACTAAAAAAAAAAAAATGGCCATCAAATGAGATTCTTACGATACCTATGCATAAGTATGGTCATACTGAAAAAGTGTAATTATTAGCTATCATCCTGTAGGTGTAAGGTATAGTTTCCTACGTAAATATCATAACAAGATAAGATGCGTACACACCTATGATTAAAAACTACAAGACCAAGTTGGCTCCCTTTTGAGGCACTTCATTATCTTTGTGATGACAACTTGATATCTCACACTCATACATTGTGACCTAACCGATATAGGTCTATAAAGTATAATAAATAAGTCTATTGCTCTAATTTCATAACTATCAGAGGTTAATTTTAGGAAATTATTTTTTTTTTTATTAAGTCAAATAATAACAGTACAATTTTTATTCATAACTGTAAAATTTAAATCTGTTTATGATAATTCTTGACAACTGTAATATCCCTAAACATATCATAAATATATATTTACAACAAATTTCTAAGTATGGATTTATGTAATAAGTAAAATATCTTGCTTGCGATAATGCAAAAAATAAACTGCGGTTTCCTAAGCATTGTGTAGTTTTGATTATACCTAAAAGTGACTCGACAAAATAAAATGTATAATTACTACCAATAATTTACTTAATTACCCTAGTAAATAGTTTTAGTACCCTAAAGAAAACGATACATCAAAACAAACAAAAATAATAACATAAGCTACAAATTTCAGTTGAAGAGAGAGTCTCGAAGATACGACTAAGAGTCCCTTGGTCGTTATTGAAACATGAGCACGCTGATTTGTAATTAGAATCTGTACCATTGTCGAGCTAATTCGTCAAAAAGTACTAATCCAAGCTTTGAGCAATCTTATCCTTTGATGGCAGGTTTAGTTCCAATATTATACAATGATCATTATATCGACTCATCATGTTGTAACACGTCATAGAGAAACTATACGAATTTCGACATTAATTCAATATAGTTGATTGTTTATCAGAAGAATGCTGAAATACAAATACTACATCATAAATGGATTGTTCCTCAATAATATGATATTGTAATATTAATTTACGTTCCATTTTAACCAAACCAAAATAGCAAGACCCAAAAAGTATCTAAAAAAACTATTTCTTAAGAAAAAAACAATAGACTATTACGGATTATCAGTCATAACCAATTTACAGTCCATCCTTCCAAGGGTTTTTATGTTCTGTGTCAACCACACGACCCACAAAATGTTGTGAGTTCTGATTCCTGATAATTCAGATGCAATTGCAATAAGTTATTCGTGTAACTATTAAGGGAAGTGGCACTTTTTTAATAATATTTTATTCTAAAATCAAATATAATATCAACGATGAATGTTTGAAAGTTGAAACTGTGTAAAAAACGTCCAAATCTTTGTTCAAGCCAACGCCAAGATACAAAAAAAGGGGTTTTTAACGGTATAACAAACAGAAATCATTGTGAATCTATTTCCAAAGTACTTACGCATTACCGTACAGTACCACAACAAAAATAGTATAGTATTAATAGTATTTGGTATAAGTCGCCATTCAAATAATCGAATCCAACCTAATAATGTAATGCTTCTTAACCTAAACAAGCATATTAAAATATTGAGATATATATTAAACAAATTACAATTATAAGCATAAACCTGATGTATTATTGAATGATAAGAGACGACCTTTATTGGTTATATCCAAGGAAAACTGCTGAGACGAAAGAACTTTATATTGACTCCTAATTGGCTTTAAACTTTACTCATTATTCCCAAGATTCAACAACGAAATATAAGAAAAATAGCGTTAGAGTACTTTTGTATAAGTTTAGTATTAAAAATTATACTAATTTTAATTCAATACAATTTCGCTGAAAAATTTGTTTTAAATTAACTTCGATATGATTTAAAATCGTGTTAGCAAACTTTTATGTGTGTTGGTTCCCACACATTTGAATTTCTTAAAAAAACTTACAAAAAATACTTGTTTTCATGTTTACACTACTCTTTACTTTCTCCCCCTATACCATAGTATATGGAGAAATAATTGTTTTCGTCAAAATTTTCGAGTTTGAGTTTTGAGTGGATATATTCGTTTTGGGTCCCCCTGGACCCAAAAAAGTTGTTTTCGAAGTGATGTCTGTGTGTATGTGTGCGTGTGTGTGTGTCGGTGTGCGCGCGTGTGTGTGAGTGTTACCAGGTTCAGTACCGGCCATCACACTTCTCTGTACGTAGAGTCTCCAGACACACGGGAGTGAGTGTGTTAATTCAATTTCTTTCCATCCATTCTTAACTTCTGCGTATCACCCTTTGAGTGAGGGTATATTACTGTATTTATTTTTTGGCCGGTTTGTGATAAACCGCTTGGTGTAAATGCGAGGCGATTTGTTTAATAATCCGTGATATTTGTAACTTCTGTGTTTGTCAATGTATGTTATTTATGTCGGCTATTTATTTATTTCAATGTATAGGCAAATTTTTTTTAAGAATTATTTCAAGGTGGCCACCCAACCTAACTTTTTCTTGAATTTGAATTTTGTAACTTAAACTTTTATTTTAGCTTAATTAGGCCTAATAAAAAAATGAACACTTAAAACTTTAAATTAAATCTTTTATGCATTTATATGAAATTTTATTTATTATATTTGACGGCTTTAAATAAATTAAGGTTATTCTTTTGGTTACGGAATTGCCTTGTAGGGCATTCTTGTAAAAAGAATATTTACTTGCTATATTGTTGTTATGAATAATATTATTTGCTCAATGAATTGTATTTTGTGTCCAGCCAGCTCTTGTCTTGTTATTGTTTGGTCCTCCACCTCTTAACAATATTTTGCCGGAATGGCGGAATCCCACCATTGATTTTGCGCTTCCAAGGGCTTCACCCTTTTAATCTACTTTGTGAACAGAACTCGTTATAGAGTGTTTAACTGAGTTTACTCAATTTTGCCCCCCCAAAAATTAAAAATTCAACAAATATTTCAACTTCTTATATTTTTTTCTGTTGTCCAGAGTTGAGATTTGCGGCATTGTGTTTTAATATCAAAGACATTTAACTTTATTTGCATCAACCTATGCTTACCAAAGCTTTTCTTCTGTCTCTAGTGAGCTGTCCCCCCGAGAGGGTGGCGTATCACTGAATAATGTGTTAATATAATTGTTATGTTCAGTGACTCTTTTCATGTTTTGTAGCTCTATCTTCATCATTGCTTGTAATATTTAGCTGCTCCGGAACTTTTTAACTCTATAACCATGCACTTAAACAATATTTTAAAGAGGACCATTCTTGTTTAAAAATTGTTATCGTAGATCACTTTAGTAAATAACATATATAGTGCTTAACCACCTGGCTTCCGATATACTTAACTAAAACAAAAAAAACTAACTGATTTTAAAATTGACTTTCAAAACGGTGTAACCTTTTACCATACATTGCGGGTACTATATTGAGCAGTTCGGAGTCATAAGTTAGCTTTAATTTTGGATGTTTTATGTACAGTAATTATGTTATTAATGTTTGACATTGTAGATTAATGATGATTTTCAATACATCTATTGTCTTATCACACCAAATATTCTTCTTTATAAAGGTTATTTGCTAGGAATGTTGGGTTAAGCACTTCACCATTTAATAACGTGCAAGTGTTCGCAATTAACTTGCTTGACATCACTGTAGCTTCGTACGATTAGAACTAACAGTCGGCTATGTTAAAAACTACAACATTTAATTTCAGCAATTTTTTGTTCACATATCAGTAACACATTTAAAAATATCATGTATAACAATAAGTTTACCGTATCATTCAAGACGAACAAGATACTTGGATCTCTATTGAAAGAGTAGCCAGAAGTCAACCTTCCATATCCGTAAGCCCAAAATTTTACAATTAATTTGTGAGCGAACGGGAGGCCGTAGAAAGCTGGGAGAGGTCTCATTTTTATGGTATGGGCATGCAATTTTAGGAAAAATTATTCATTTTTCTTAATGATGGTGTTACATAACCACAATTATTCAGACATCAATCGTAACATAATATGGAAGTTTTACATTTCACAGAGGACAGTTTAACCAGAAACACATATGAAGAGTTTAAATATGCAGAGCAGTTAAAACTGCTGATAAGAAGACAGATACAGATGTCACAGACCACCTTGACCGCCAGTCTAGACTTTACTTCAGCCCGGTCACGTGAGATTTTGTCAATGTCCCATCGTGTGTTTCGTTTTTTTTTTTTTTTTTTTTTTTGTAAACGTGTGTCCGTTCTATGTTATCGGGTACCGTATATGTTTTATTTATTGAAATCTGTTAACAACCTTCGAATGAAGTGGTTATCTGACATCTTGAGGCCTGATAATGGTTCAGAATGGCCGATACTAGTTGTTAAAACAGCAACAAAGGATTACTATATTCAGATATTTTTAACAATTTCAAGTATAATACAGTAATCCGGAGGCTAAACAACTCTTTGAAAATGAAAAAAGGCATTTGAAAAAGCTTATGAAAATATAATAAAGTATAAATACCCCCATCGCAGCAAAGCTGCAGACTTAGCAAATTCCAATTATTTAAAAATAAATAAATTTGCCAAATTTGATCAAAATATCCGTATATAAATTCCAAAGTACCCATGAACTTTAAAAAAAACTACAAGTCACACCCCCATAAACCATATACTTAAATTGTTCGTCATGACGAGTAACCCTGCGCAAAACTATCCATCATTTCATAAATAGCCCTTTAAGGTTGTCATTCTTTTCTAAAGGGAACTTTCCATATACCTAATGTTAAAAATACCTTAGCTGGACTTATTTGTATGTTATTCTTTCAACTTATTATCTTATTAAAATCAGGTGTAATTATTTGTTTGTATTACTGTATTCTCTTTTGTTTTTTTCAGCTTAACTTAACCTTAACAATGTAATATTTAACACTAAGTGGAACGGTGGAACTCTATATCTTACTTATTACTAATACCTATTATAAATGTGAAATTTGCGTGTTTTTTTTTTGTTTTTTTTGTTTTTTTTTTGTTTTTTTTTTAAGTGCAGTCACGCACTAGACCGATTGGGCTGAAATTTGGCATGATAGTAGCTCACATATCCTATTAACGTACGAGATTAATGTTCTCGTATATACCTATTCGGAATAATTACCACATATTCTTATCTCAAAAATCCTTTCGTGCTCCACCCCAGTGGCTCTGGACTTTCCCATGTTAACCTAATGAGCATTCATATTTAAAAAGAATTAAATCATTTATTCAGCTGTTTCAACTATACAAGTTAGTTCTATGATATGCAATAGCATTAAAAAGTTACAAGGTGCAACACGGTTCCTATTATTAGTTATCTTTTTACATTTATGACAATAGCTAATTTGAACTAAGCAGCAACAAAAAGCTGTGATACACAATGAGAACTGTCAAGTAGGATTGTTTACAGTTATGTTTATGTTTTTAATTTGTGATATTTTGAAAATTTTTTATAATTTATTTTCCTCTATCGTGTAGGTGAAGTGGTGGAACATTATGGCTATGGTAGATGTGTAATACTTTAGTATAGCGTAAATTTAAAGAAGCAAATTTTATCAAAATGTGTCCTCGCCCATTGCAAACGCAAAGCTTGAGCGTAACTGCAATAAGCATTTTATACTTACATGCCAACCCCGTACGAAGGACGGGTACTCTGCTAGTTAATACATATATGGTACCTAAATATACCTGAAGAACATGTAGAAGGATCAAACAGGAGTTACAGACAGCTTCGTATGGATAACTTTTTGAACTAAAATTCCAAAGGTAATGAGTTGCTAATTAGGATTTTATTTTAAATGACAGCTAATATGGTTATATTCCTAGTGACTTTTATAATGTACATGTAATGAGAATGTTTTATAATTTAATTCTTTATTGTTTAGGTGCAGTGATAGAACATTATGGCTATGGTAGATGTGTAGTTATACTATAGCATATCGTAAATTTAAAGAACCAAATGTTATCAAACTGTGCCCTCCCCCATTGCAAACGCAAAGCCTGAGTATAACTGCAATAAGCATTTTATACCTTATATGCAAATTCCGTACGCAGGACGGGTACTCTGCTAGTATTCATAAACAAGTAAACTACAACAGCTATTTTTCATAAAATGGGGATGGGAATTTTGAACAGATTTTTTTTAAATTTTCTCCACACCCAATTAAAGCGTTTGAACATTATGTACATACATAATGTTGTAGCATAGCATAGTTGCTATAAATGTTATACATTATTGTACAAAAACATTTTAATGTACTAAGTTATTCGTTTTTTTGTAAACATTGTTTCATTCCACTTATGTTAAGTCTGATTCGGGTATTGGAGCAAAAACCATACTTTTTCACAAGCACACTTGCCAACATGTTACCGCGCTCATTAACTCGTCGATTATAATTGTAATTAATTGATGTAATAGGGCCTAAATCGAAAGCTGTCGATGCTATTGTATAAATTCGCGTACGATTCAGTACAGCTCCACTGCTTTCAACATGAAGATCTTCCTTTTTAGTTTTGAGATGTCCGTGCTGGTAAGTTTAGACATCCTTAGTCTTTAGTTTGCTCGATTTATCTTAACAGACTCCCATGATTTATATTTCCGTTAATTATTTTATTACAAAATCTAATGTATCTCAAGAATTGATTTAAATTATTTGTTACAAAATATAATCGATGATATGCTTTGTAAAATATAATAAGTACCAAGTAATCACGTATCAAGGTAAACTGTAACTTCATGATCCAGTGGTTGTTTTTACATATTGTTCTCATTGCTTTTGTCTGCCCTGTGAAAACCCTCTCCGACATACACCCCTCCTCATCCGGAACTTTCCTGAATTCGCAATGCCATTTGGATTTGGGCTTTAACTATATGCTATCAGAATAAAGTTAGATGTTAGACGTAAAGAGACCAAGATTTGGAATTACAAGTTTTACAAAAAAAGGTAATAGATTCTAACGCCACGTGCCGTAGACATACACAAAATTGAAAAATAGTTTTTTTCACTAAACAAGTAAATTTTACTAGACCTAAAACGAATATTTTTTCAGGCATGTCTAGTATGGGAGATAGGTGCAGAAGCAGGTGCAGAGGTGAGGAGCTGGTTTTATATTAAGTTTTGTTCAACTATTTTTGTGTGTAAAAATATATTAAATATAAACAGAGCCCGTATCAGTTTATGGGGTTAATAAATGTAAAAGTGTGTTTAATCAAGTGTTTCGTAACAGAAGAATATTTTTTAATAGGAGAGTTATATAATTTTCCATTTAGGAAGTTTTAAATTAAGTGTTTATATTGTTTTTTGACATATCATATTTCAGGATGTTGCTCAGTACAGTTTTTATTCAAATCATAACTATTTCTAGATCAGTGTTGACACCCTTGAGTAATTTGTATTTTCATATTTGTTTACTAGCATATCAAATATTGAGTTTTTATATCCATTACATATGGCGAATTATGATGTTGATTTCTTTTTTAGAGATATATTGATTAGGTTATAGGGAAATTAATACGTAAACGAAGCTATTACAAGCATTCGGGGTTTTAGTAGTAGTACCACAACCCTTCTAACCTTTCTCCCCGTGTTGCCACGTCGTGCAGCGCGGGGATCCCGGCAATCCCCATTTCCCAGAGAGCGAGATAGAGTTGCAGTGGGCCTGCACTGCAGCGACCACCGACCTAGGAGGATTCTCCTAGCCATCGACCACCAGTCCATGTGTTTGTAGCATCTGCTACTCTATTCTAATCTAGCATCCGTCTAGTCTTTTAATCTCTGCTTAGACCTACCGGGACTGACTTACTTTTTCGTGTTTAAGTCCCCATAGGCCAAAATCGACTACGGTTCAAAATACTATAAACAGTTATATATTTGTATCCCCCCCTGAACCCTAAAAGTGGTTTTCGAAGTTATGGAAAGTAAATAAAAGAAACGTCTTATAACACTTAAAACATATATTTACACTTATAGTGTTAATCACAAGACGGTAAATATACAAAAAAGATGGTAAGTGGTGATCGATTTCGATTGGACACTCCAATCATCATCAGACCCAATAGGCGAATGATAGTTATAGGTTCGAAGTTATGTCTGTGTGTGTGTGTGTGTGTGTGTTTGTCTGTATGTGTAGATGTATATAGAGCTACAGAATACACCTGTGGTCCAATTTTGATCAAATCGGGTTAGTAGGTAACATTCCATGGTATCTCTAGGAGTTTTATCTTTTTTATTTTTATTTTTAACGAGATGCTAGCCCATCCTACGTACGGGAATTGAGTAGTCAGTTAAAACTATGTACAATTCAGTACAGCTAGTTTACACGCATAAATACAAAATATTTTCTTGCAGTTTTAATGTGAAAAATCATCTTGTAAGCAAATGTTGCGTGGCCAAATATGTTTTATTCCATCATAGGCCTATACGATATGCATTTTAAATCCGATAATTTTACAATAAAACAGCAATTGTAACGATGTGAAAAGCGTTGAAGTGAGATTTGCGGCCGATTTGCACACTGATTATAAGTAGCCTACAGTAAAGAGTAATAGCTTTGACTATTAAGATAATAATTCAGTATCCAATAGTCCAATGGTTATAGTCAATTGAGAAGTGTATAGACCTAGTCAAAAATACCACCTTCCATCGCATACCTGCCTCTTCCATAATTATTATCACCACAATACAATTACTTGTACTATACACAATTTCCAGTAGGTCTGAAGAGAAACTGCCTAAAATAAAACGATATTATCCAATAAAATTCACAGTATTTAACAACATAATATAACTTTGGTATCCTAACATCATTAAACGTACCAATTTCACTGAATCAATTGCTAAATAAACAAGAATCAACAAAGAAAAGTAAAAACAATAACAAATAGTTCGTTTTAATTAGCTGTTTGTTTAAAATAACATTCATTTAAAAAAAGAACTTGTCACATGTTGAAGGAATTTAAAAAGTAAACACGCTAGTAAGGCTAGTGACGTAATTATCAATGTTAATAATCCATACCGTTATCAATTCTAATATCTATAATAATTACCCACCTATTGAATCAGTAGAGGCAAAATGATGGTTATAAGCCACTTTAGGCACGTTATCCCCGTAAGAATAACATGGTGGGCTTTTTTAGCCACTTAAAAAAAAATCCTGCCCACGGCCTATACACCCCTATACAAATGTTCTATACTATTGTACAACTCCATTAAAAATTCAAATCCACATCCATTCACACGTATATTTTCAAAATCGTGCGAGGTTTGTACACGAACTTGACCGCGCTCCCGACTCATAGGCGCGGGCATACTCCCGACCCATGGTCAGGCTCAGTCTTCTCACTTCTTGTCTTCAGTGGTGACATGGTGAAATGGCATCCTTAGTGGAAATCCATGAGTTTTGGCTACTTGGGAACCCAAGCCATTTGACATAATAAATCACCCTTCCTCCTAATCACCTTTTCTACCAAATACATGTCTTTATACCTCCGGTATTTAACAACTCCTCTGTATAGAACCCTCCCCTGATTATATTACCATTTTCATCTTTCAAGATATAAGTCACAGGCTTTGTATTCTTAACTTTTGCTATTGAAAATAGCTCTCCTGTCCAATTTGGGGTATATCCTTTACTGAACACATGTTTATACTTGGAAATTCTCACACTATCACCCACCTTATATCTTGGATTTTTAATTTGCATTACTTTAGCAGTCAACTTCTCATGCACATATTTACTATTCTTAACACTCACTTGGTTAGACTTCATTCCTATAGATCTATGCACTTTATTATTATATTTTTGAATTAACTTTGCAAGTAAATCTAACAATTTAAAACTCCCCTGAGCACTAAATTCCCTATATAACCAATTCTCTAAAGTTCTCTGAAACCCCTCCACCATTGCAGCCTTAGTTGTAGAAAAAGTGTGATAGTGATTAATATTTAATTTTTTCATTAGTTTGCTAAAATATTGATTAAAATTTTTTTCCATTGTTTGTATTGAATGTTTTTAACCCCCTTTGTAAGAATGGTTTTAATGGCTTCTGTAACCACCAACCCTGTCTTATTCTTTAGTGGAGCAGCATAAGCTTTTTTAGAAAATGTATCTATTAAAGTGAAAATATATTTATTGCCAGAATTCTCTCTAGCATAGTTTTGCATATCAATTAAATCTATTTGTACGGTTTCCTTTAAGCCCAATACTTTAAAAGGCCTTCTAATGAAATTATTTATTGCAGGCTTATGAAGTTCGTATGCAATTTCATTCATTTTTAATAAGATCACTCTTTCCTTTAACTGTAAATATATTACCATTAGCCCCAATCAATAGATTATCTTCCTTTCTTTTAAATACATAGTTTTCTGGTATCTATGGTCTATTATCTATATACTTAAATCCACTAAAAGATGTAGGATTAGCAACTAATAAATCAGGATTGAATTCCATCAAATAAAATTTTTCCTGCGTATACAAATTTTGATCCATCAAATACATAGCTTGTGACATTAAACAAATATCATCCAAATATTCCCCCTTTGGTAGATTCCTTATAAATTGTTTTTTGGCATCCCGACATTTTGATTTTTTATCAAAAGTTATAGTCTGTTCTTTTGTAACACAGTCAGAGTCATCAATGGCAGGTTTAACACGTACTAACCTTTTATTATTAAAATCCCAATAGCTTGCTTCCATTTATGGAACTTGTGAAACATTCACACCATCTTTACTATCTGTACCTGGCAATAAATCACTAATTTTCTGTTTCTTAGCATTCCAAACACCATTCTCTGATTCTAAAAATTCATAATTATTATCACATTGTACAAATTTGCCATCTTTTTGTATTAAAGTCTGTTGTAAAGTGGGCACATCACCTAAACTTTCACCCTTTTCCATATTAGTAATTTTCCGTTTCTTAGCATTCCAAACACCATTCTCTGATTCTAAAAATTCATAATTATTATTGTCTTGTACAATTGTACCACCATCTTTTCGTATTAAAGTCTGTTGTAATGTGGGCACATCATCTAAACTTTCACCCTTTTCCACGTTAGTAATTTTCAGTTTTATAGCATTCCAATTTTTATTCTAGGATTCTAAAAACTCATATTTAGTTTTACCTTGTAAAAAGACATCACCTTTTCTAGTTAATGTCTGACCCAAAGTTAATACATCATCTACAAACTCTCCATCTTTAACATTACCAATTTTATGGTTTAAACAATTCCAACTATCGTCTTTTAAATTACTAGCCCTGGGTTTTGCAGGCTTATTATATGGATTATATAAACGATAAAATTGCTCTATAAACATATTTTTATTTAATAAATTATTCCACTTTCTCTCAATTCCTCAATAATGGAATCTATTTCAATATCCACTCCCGAGTTACCGGCTTGGCGACTTAGCCAAAGAAGTCTTAACCTATTTACAAGCTCATTAGGATCATTCCAATAAATAAAGTCTTCTCTCATCATAGTCTCAATATAGTCTCAAATCTTCACCAACAGACTTAAAAAGAGGTTTAATTATATTAAGATGTTTAGTATGTCTATTACTTGATATTGGTGCACCATCTTTGTCACTCTTTAAATGTCCATTTGTAGCTTCCAAAATCTCTTTATAATTTAGCAAGTCAGCCGGAGTATAATCCTCAGGTTCTTTTAAAGTTAACAATTCTCACAAACCTTTTGTCCCCTTGTAGGTTTTATTTGCAACTGTAACATCATCACTGGCAATTTCAACTTCCTTATTTCCAATACAAAATTTATTTGCTTCTCGTCTAATACCATATGTAGAGTCTGTCATACTACTTTTACTGAGGTAATTTCCTAAATAGTCTGATGCTAAAAGACCAAAATCTAATTTCTGTGGAGTGGATTATTGTAATCTTGGTATCATTGGTATGCTAGATGGAGTCATGGGAGAATCTCCATTCGAGGCCTCTCCGATTTGGAGACAGTAGTAGTGATTTTTTTAAATTCTTGTAAGGGCTCTATTAAAAGTTGGAATGTTTGGAACCTCTCATCAGCCTCTAGAAACTTGCCACGTTTTAAAAAGCTCTATATTTTTCTTGTATTTGATTTGCAGAGTCAACCAATTCTTGTTGAATGTTTTTCATCTTTTATTTACATTTTATTTATCTCATTTGTCAAAGGATTGTACTCAAACACTTTATCGTGTATTATCAAACAATATGCAGATGTATTTGCTGGCACATTTTCTGCAGTTTCAATCTCTAATTTAATATCAACAGTTCCTTCCTTCGCCGTTTCGTTCTGTCTGGAACAATCTATTACAATTAGTGGATATTTCTTCATAATTTTTTAAGTTATGGAAAAATACTGGGATTTTCTTTGTTACTTTAAATTACAATCATTTTGGGAAGCTCCACGGTATCGGGCAGATGAATGACAGTGATCTCTCACCCTATCAAAATATAGAGGCTTTTCGCAAATGTGACAATGTGTTGAGTTTTTGAAATATGCTTCTTGCTCAGAAGTCATTACAAGGGGAATATATATTGCCATTTGACTTTTAATTAAGTCATAAGTCCCAAACAACCTTTTGAAAAACACATCAGTAACATTTGCACCACTATATAACTCATTAGAAATAATCTTAGAATCTCTCACTATAACAAATGCAAATCCTGATGAAGTATGGTTGTTAGAGTATATAAATAATTCAAAATCTGCATAAATCACAAATGGGGCTTTAATTTCATGATTTAATTTGGAGGGGGGAGAATTGTGTATTTTGCATTTTAAACAACTACTTACCATACTAGACAACATATAAAAAATTTAGAACTACCGGACCGTTTGCAAGTTAACCCCCCTATTTTTGTCTCTATTTACTGGACTATTACAGTCCTTTAAGTAAAACTGCAACGCGGGAAAGTAAGTAAACAATGTGGTGAAGTATAAGTTTATATTCTAAGATGTAAAAAACTAGTAGTGTTTGCCAGTAAAAAAAAAAAAACATTCGTTCGTAAAATAAATTAGGAAATAGATATAGGAAATCGAGAAGTGATTCTGACATGAGACAGTATTATGAGACTAGAACGGATAAAATTTAACGGTTTGGCATGCAAATAAGAGATTTTTTCATCATACTATCTACAACAAATAACAGCGAAGATTTCTGGAAATGTATAAAGAGTTGAGATGTTTATAGACACTAGACAATAGACAGTTTCCTTTATTTAAAATTTCGTTAAGAAATACAATGGAGTCACAAAAATCCAGAATTTAAATTGTTTGACAGTTTACATTTTCTTTGTATTGAAAGTTCATAATTGGTCAAAAAAATTACACCGGAGTACACCGGTCAGTCCACAAGCCAGCCCCAGGGTTGCTGTTTGAGTTGTTGGAAGTAGGTGAAGTTAGTTCCACTTCCGCAAAACTAGCTATACAGTTTTTAAGAGAATTATTCAGTAGGTTTGGTTTACCTGTTGATTTACATTCCGAAAATTCCGACAAGCAATTCAGTCCTGTTATGTATGAACTGGAGTAAAGTTCTGCCATTGTTACTAAGCGTCACATTTATCAGCTGATCGGTTTAAATAACAGTCCGCTACACGGAGATACGAGTTTTGCTGAAAATATTGTAATTGTACATAGAAATGTGGCAACCCCTACATCCGCTAGCTCAGACCCAGATTTGGCAAAGCCGCAATACCAGAGGCATCGCACTTCTTCCCCCGCTAAGATCGTAGTCAGCAAGCCGGTTGGCATAACAACCACCCCAGCGATGGATATGTTTACTAACAAAACATACTGTATAAAAATGATATTTGTAATATATCATGAGAATATCAGTTGAAGTCTAACCCTAACACCCTGCATGTGGCCTTGTCATTAATAATGCAACCGTTGTATTTTATCTGTCCACCTTAGTCCAATATAAGTTGTAAAGTGTTAACAACGAACACAACAATATTGAAGATGCATCAGATGTGCTTTAAAGTTTGTTTACTTTCACCCTGTTAATATATTTAAAGCAAAAGCCGAGTGGTTGTAGTGCTCGCCTTCAAATCTGAAGGTCGCTGGTTCGAATTCAAGTGAGATCCTTTCCAGACCCAGATGCCACTTTTCATTGGGCTATGAATTAATGATGCTATCTAACAAAAAGGTCGACGTTAGATAGTAACAAGAGCCGAGTTTGGGCCGTTTCCTTTCAAAACGGAAAAAATACAACTGGCGTAAATACACACAAAATGAAATAAAATACAAAAATACACAAGAGATTTTCATTTAAAATATCATTAAGTACGATTGAGATTTGCCTGTATAGTTCGCATAGTAAAAGTGTGTAACTGTTTTTTATAGTAGATTTAGAGGCCCACATTATTCTCTGAAGTAATCTTGCCCTGTTAACGCACGGGCAGAACAACTAGTAAATATATACATTTTTCGAGAAACATGTTTTCAAATTGTCATTAAGTTTTGGTATTGTACTACCTCTTGTGGCTGATAAGATTGATAGACATTAGTTATCAATTATATTAATTTTTTCTACTTATATTTTTCAGATTGAAGTTGGGGAAAAAGTAACATCAGATGTGAGTATTAAATTCTCTTGAATTATTGTAAATCTATACAGGGCTTTATGTGTTAAAACTTGTCACAAAGTTTGAGATTTGCTTTTTGTTTTCATGATGGAATGGCCTCTAGATCGTCTGAATAAACTAATATAGGTTTAAATTACCTGTTTCGGTAAAAACGATCGACTTGGTAGTATGAAGACTACAGCTGTTTCGTGATTTTTAAAAGTAGCACATCTTCAGGTCAAGAATGTCTTGCTAATTCCTCATGTGGAGTTCGTCAAAAATATAAACAAATAAATAAACGGGGGACACATACGAACATGACGCACACGAAATACATTTAATAAACTGGTCGACCAGACGCTGATTCACGAGACACGGCACCGGTGGATGGTAAGTCGTGACTCTGCTTTTTGTTGATAAATGACATAGGAAACCTTTACATAAATGATTGAATTCTAATTGTAAGTGGCTAGACTGTAGAAAAGGCCAAGGTAGGCTAGGCCTATTACCTTTGATTGCAGGCCACCCTAACTTCATAGGGAACACTCTGTCAGTTACACTTGATAGTGTAACTAAGTTAAGTTAAATAGCTTATAACTTACCGGATAACGTTAAGTTAAATACCTTATAACTTACCGGATAACGTTAAGTTATAGGCCTAATATGAAATTCAAAATAACACGTGAAAGATCATATATCAATAATTACGATTAATTTTTGAAACACTTAACCAGATACAGTGATTTAAGTTCTTTCCTTGCTTAGTCACTAACCAATGACCTGGCTCCCAAATAAAAACAATAAAAGTTGGATAAAGAAATTAGTTTTTTTATTTGGTTATGGGCTACAGAAAGTAAAAAGAATGGATTTAAGAGTGAATGTTGAAAAACTAAGCAATTCTCCATCATGGAGAAGGTGGAAACGCCAGATGGAATTAGTTTTGAGACATCATGGAGTTAGTGATCTGATTACTGGTGAAAGGACAAGGCCTGAAGAAACAGACGAGCAGAAGCTTAAGGATTTCAAGAAAGGTGACACCTTAGCTCAGGTACTTATTGTAAATGCTCTAGACGATTCAAATGTACAATTAACAGCTACTTGTGATAGTGCACATGAAATGTGGCAGAAGCCATCGATATATAACTAGTTATATATCGATAGTATAGTATCGATAGTATTAATAGTATTAGTAGTAGTTATATATCGATGGCAGAAGCTGTTGAGTATTATGAACAATCATCAAGTCAGAGACTAGAAAGAACAATGGAGCAGTTCTTTACGTCTAGTATAACTGATGGAGAAGATTTGATCAAATATATCTCAAGATTGCAGTTAAACTTCAGAGAAGTGAATGATAAACTTAAAAAGCATAAAGCTTCAGAACTGCCAGAACTTGTGTTGATGTCAAGGATTATGAGTACACTACCTAAAGAATTCTTTGAGTTCAAAAGTGTGTGGGAAATAATACCAGTGAAGGACAAAAGTGTTGATTTGCTAATGGAGAGAATTCGTCTGATTGAGTCCAGGCTACCTAGGACTATGAATTCTGATAATGGACAAGCCTTACAGGTTACAAGAAATAGCACAAGTTCATTCTGAGAAGGCAAAAGGCATTCTATAAAGAAGAAAATAAAGTGTTTGATTTGAAAGGGACCACACTATGCTAGTCAGTGTCCAAAGAAATCAGAAAAAGAATACAAGAACAAGACTGAGCCTAGAAACGGTAACAGTGGTCCATTCTTGTGTATTGTAGCAAAGGAGCACAAGAAAGACAAGTTTATTGCAGACTCTGGAGCATCGCAGCATATGTGTTTCCCAAGGGACTTCTTTCACACATATCAGAGGTTTACTTCACCAATTAACGTCACTGTGGAAATGGTGAAGATATTGAGGCAGTTGGAGAGGGAAGTATTCGAGTAAGTGTGAATATTGGGAAGAACCGATACATCACAACTTTAGAGAATGTATGGCAATTTCCCAAGCTAGGAACGAAACTGATGTCAGTCAGCACAACAGTGAAGAAAGGATTTAGTTTCAAAGTAACTAAAGAAAAAATGTGTCTTCGTGAAGGAAAACATGGGCTTTGTTAAATTAAATAAAAACTAATTTCTTTTATCCAACTGTTATTGTTTTTATCTCTTTGTTCCTAACCTAGATCTAGTGTTTGCCATTGACAACAGTCACAAAGATAGGTATACAGTGAAATAACTCTTACATCATAACTACGAGGAGTTATATTTGCGTTTTTTTTTCATTAAATGATTGTATAAAAATGTTCACTTTTATTTTACAGCCAACATTAACAACAACAACAAATACACCCAACAGAAAACACAAACAACCGACGACGATAAGAAGAAAGGAAACTATGTAACTTAGCTTATGTTTGAAAAAATAACTATTAAAAACAATCTGATTGGATTAGGCAGAGTATGCTATAACAATAATGTTGAAAATTAATAGTATAAAAAGCTCAAGACAGTGATAAAGTTCACACATTATTTTAACAAGTAGCCCAAGAACTGTGGTCATAATTAATTTAAGCCTAGGTCTTCTAAACTAACAACCATAAAAACATGTAAAAAGTTAAAACATGTGACTACCCAAACATTTTTATCGAATGTAATACATTTCGGTGGATATTTTTATGTCCCATATTTATTTCCTCCGATTATTCTTCAAAATTTATTATTCTTATCGTGGAAAATTAAAATGGTTTTTAGGATTTTATAATTATTACCGAACAAATAATCTCCAATAACGAACTTAACCGTGATAATATGATAAAGAACCTTTGTGCAAAACATCAACTTGATATACGAAGTTATATTCGAGTTATTGGAGATTGAGAAGATGCATTTTACACCAGTATAAGAATTCACTTCGTTCATTCAATTATTGATTTTCTTGTGAGAAATGTCTCATGGATTCCAAACATTACCATAAACCCCATATAAACAAAATTTTTAATGCAGCTATTGCCATATTATTTAACCAAATACATTGTCATTTTAAAGAAAATGCAGCTTTAACCGTGTTATCTAAGAGAAACTCTAGATTGAAACACGATAAATCAATGAAGCAGTAGGTTTTTATACATTATTTTAAAGACCATTAAAAGATGAAGTTTTTAGGATTATTTTACAGTCTCTATAGCTCAAATTAGTATAGAAAATCCTACGGGAAAGTTAATGTTGTTTTTCAATAGTCACAAATTCAAACTTCCATTAAACAAGGGCTTATAATTCTGTTTGATCTCAATGATATTGTACTATTATTATTGGAAGTTAAATGAGGATTCTGAAAGTGACAATGAAGTTGAAATGAAAGCAATCTTGAGTGCTTTTATCGTTATTTATCCAAGCAAATACAAATATAAAAACTACATCTTATTTTGTCTGTTGCTGCCTACGTTTGAAGATATGGACAAATAAACTGGTGCCATACTGTCAGTAACACTAAGTTGTTCAACACATACGCATTTTTAACACTAACTTCGTTCCACCCTGTATAATCAGTTAGAGCGCACACAATACTTCACTTTCAACATTCATTATGTTATTTGTTTAAATGTAACCATTATTTTTACCTAGTTAAAAATATAATGGTGAAAGAATTTTACATTTGTGTTTTAGGTAGACTATGAAGACAGGTTTAAAAACCACCAAGACAAAAAACTTGCTATTTTCTACGCCATTTCTGGCACCATTACTGACGAAGACGAGTACAAGGTAAGTAATCTGTTTATAGTTTTAAAGTTTTTGTAAAATTTATGGGATTCCTTTAATGTATGTTGAGTGTTAATTGCCCTTTCTACTTCTTTAATATCGGTATAACCTTCCTGCTAATCAACTACTACAAGTTTATTTACGTATAATTTGATGAAAATGAAATAATCAAGTATGCAATTATTGCAATTATAGTATGCATATTATTCAATTATTGGATACGTGGTAGGTTTCGCAGTTATATTTTACAATCGAGTCAAGAAACTTTAAACTAGATTTTCACAAAGTGTTTATTATTTTTTTAAATTTATGACAACAGCTAATTTTCAACCAAAAAGTGAGTGAGCGTAGCGAACAAACTTCAACCTGTAGGCGAGTTAGCGTAGCGAATGAGCTAACCTAAAGGCAAGTGAGCGCAGCGAACGAGCTCCAACCTAAAGGTGAGTGAGCGTAGCGAACGAACTTCGACCAGGACGTGATTGAGCCATGCGAACGAGCTCATCTTGAAAATGAACGAGCATTTGACATAAAACCACATAGGACAGGACGATGTCTGTCGGGCCAGCTAGTTCTATATAAAAATGAATTGGTACTTACTTAATCCTGTCCTCTTTTACCGGTTGGTGTCGAGGTTACAACAAGGCGCCTCTATGACTTTCTGTCTCAGTGAGTGGCCATGTACGGAGCTGCCCTTCTCACGCAAAGCATCCTAAATGTATATCTCTTCCTTCAATGTCTTTCTCGGTCTACTTGCTCTTTCCCTCAACATGACCTCTTTCATCATCTTCGGAAGCCGAGTTGTGGACATGCCCAAATCATTTTAGTTGCTGTTCCTGTATTGTGATAGTTAAGGGCTTAACATCGTAGGTGTTTCTTATTGCAACATTTCTTATTCTATCCCTTTTTGTTTTGTTCTATACTTTCCTAAGAAACCTCATCTCCATTGCTTGCTTGGAGCTTGATTTTAAGTCTTTTGGTCAAAGTCCAGGATTCACATCCATAGGTCACAGAGTAGGCACAGAGGTAGATTAATAGACTGCTATTTTTTTTTTTTTTATTTCTTTCTTGGCCAGAAATATATTTCTTATGCACCAAAAGATTGCTGCTGCATCCCTTTTATTTTCTTATATTTTTCCATTTTCTGTGATAACTGAGCAACCTCACATTTAAATGTTGGTACCTGTTTCAAGGGGCTATTTCCTACTGAGATTTAATGGTTGACCTTTTCCCCACTGAAGACCATGGTTTTGGTTTTGTTTGCATTTATTGTTATACCTTTTTTATAGCTTATCCACTCATATTTTCATATTATGCTGCAAACGTTCCTCGTTTTCCCCAAACCACTATGTCGTCTGCAAAAGCTAGGCTGCAAATTTTGGCTGTACCGAAACTGCCACGACGTTTTATGATTATAACCCATACCGGAACCGCCACAGCAATTAGGAAGGGCGTTTTCGAGTAAGGTAGAAATACTTAAAATGCCGCAGTGGATTCCTCACGTAGGGGAGGTCAGTTTGGCAACGTGCAGGGAGAAACGGGAATGAGAAAATCCGTTAATCCCCTTATTTATCAGAGTGACGAGTTTGAAACAGAACACTTTACATTGCTCATAACTTAATTAAATGCTTTTCATCTCGCTACTTAAAAGATCATACAGTACTAACTTTGTATTTAAATTAAGTAACAATAGAAGAAGTAATTTAATTTACTGATGAAGGTAGAAATAATTTTATTCTGAAGCATTAAGACTGTAATGGATTTAAAAATTACTCTTTTTAATAGTTTTATATGAAAGCTTTTAACATGTTATAGTTAAAATGTAAATATCTTAACAGTCGCAACACCAAAAACTTAAACTAACATAAAAAAACTCTTTTTTTCCTACGTATTATAATGAAAGAGATGTTAGGACGTTGACGTAAAAAAAAGGTTAAAACAGAAATGGGAATTATAAGTCTCCCGTTTCTCCCCATCTACCTGAGGAATCTGATTTGGCAGTTTCGGTATTTCTCCCCACTCGAAAACACCATTATCCTTCCTAATTGCTGTGGTGGTTTCGTTAGGGTTATGATCATAAAACGTCGTGGAAGTTTTGGTGTGCCCCAAATTCTAACAGCTCTTAATTGATAGTTTCCCACCACAAGGCTTTTAGCTTTAGCTTTCACATTTTTCATTACTTCATCCAGCACTAGAATGAAAAGAAGAGGGTTCAAGTTATCTCCTTGCCTAACTCCTTGTTTTTTGATAAATTCAGTTGAATTTTGATTGCAGGTTCTAGCATAGTTTTCACAAGATGCTATATAAGCTCTTGATCGCATGTATCAATTCATTTGTAGCCTGCAGCTTTGTCAAAACTCTTCAAATTTCGTTCCTCGGTGCTCTATCAAATGCTCCACCACCATAATAAATAAATATATATATATATATATATATATATATAAACATTTTAACGAATGCCGTTTTTGGCCTCTGGGGACATAAAACGGAAAAGTTAATTGGTCCTGGGCCTAGGTCTTACCTTGCCACCTACGGTAATAGCTATTTCCCTATAGGGAAAGCAATAATACAGAGATTCAAAACTTGGTACACAGTCATTGGGCTTTAAAATAATTTTAACACGTTATTCAGTTATACACTTCCTCCTCAGGGAACGGCCCGATAGGAGTCAGAAAAAAATCTTAAATGTAAGCATATGTTGATATATGCTCATCAAACTAAAGGCTTTACTGGTAGAATACAATGCCGCAAATTTGAACTTAAGCGGACGACCGAGTCCAAAATAAAACCAGGCGGGTATCATTGTGTGTGTGTGTGTCCGTTAGCTCAATAACTCGAGCGAAATTATCAGATTTTGATGAAATTTGGTACAAACGTGTGTACATTCGAATGGGTTTGTAAATCAGCATGATCGGACTATAGGGACGGGGGTTTATGGGGTGTTTTATGTGGTAAAAATGGATTTATCTCATTTTTGACACTCAAAACATAAAATTTCCTGATTTCAGTGATGTCTCTTAAAAACTATTTTTTTCAAGGGAGAGGAGGAAAATGTTTTTACGCACACAGGTAGCCAGCCTTTAGTGTGAGACTCCTGAATCTATCACAGACTACTCACTATAAAACCCCCTCTACTCTGTTGGACACAGACCTGGAATTGTTTGTCACATTACTTGTTACATATACATTGTACTATATGTTGCCAGGGCAACATGTGACCTAAGCCCTCAGGGCTCTCACTGTTTTTGGCATTTAGATACTTCATGACCTACACCACATCCCGGTCAAGGTCGAGCTTCTTGGCGCGGAGAATACCCTGGATGTAATGTGACACACAGGTCCAATTGTCCTCACCGGTATGACCGTGTCCACTGACAGCAGTCCTACTAACTGTTGAGCCTCCAGGCGGGCCAGTGGCAGTGGAAAAAGGTATGTTCCACGTCATCGGGAATGCCTGAGCAGTATCCAAACTATTTAGAAGAGCTTAAAAACAAATAATGTAGTACATTGAAGAGTTATTGTACAGTTATTGGTTAGGGCAATTTGAAAAATATAAAATTTAAAATTCCATATTATGTTATGGGAGGATAAATAAACTGTTATCTGTATGCATATGTATGTGTACATATAATAATTTTAACTAATGGTTTCGTTGGCCTCTGGGGACATCAAAATTAAAAATAAATCGGCCCCGGGTCCAGGTCTTACCATGAGACATATGGTAATAGGTTATTCCAAATGGGGGATTCGCTAAAAACAACTATCCTTACCATAGCCAGCGTTTGCAGCATAATTTTAATTTGTTATATACACGTCCCTGCCGCAGCTGTGATCATTTCCTTGGCTGAAGAGGACATAGTCCTTAAAACAGTCTAGTAGGGTTTAGTTCAGTGGTGATTCAGCTCTCGGGTCTGGAGAATCACGAAAGGAAGATTCCAGAATCTGGCTGCCTAATCATTAGAAGGTTCAATTATTTTATATTATATACCCCTGTTAGAAACAATGTTGTTTGATTTCGATGTAATAACTGAAGGACTACTATTGTACTTATCTAAATAAAAATAGTTTATGAATGTTACAGGCTAAAGCTGCGGAGGAGTTTGCATTGCATGGTGTTAAAAACGGAGTTTACTTAGTTGTGCACCTAGCCAGCCTATCTGCTGACATCAAAGAGAAATACATATTTCCATCGAAGGATAGCTTGGTTTTCCAATGGGAAAATAAGGTAAACCTGGGGCTTTGTTAACTGTAAATAGTATAATAATAATGTTATGTAAATGTAATAAGTACTTAAGCTGAACTAAGATGCTATGGAATCCGCCTTATTTTTACGTAAATTGAATCCTTTAAATTTTGGTTTAGTAGCTAGATGATATAAATCTTTCACTTGACATTTAAGTCAATTTAGTTCCAAGAGAAGTGTATATTTCCCTGCCTTTATTACATGAGCACATGGCTTATGCATCAAATCCTTAGGCTCAGCTCTGAAGTTAGGTATTATCATAGATTAAACACACAGTATGTTTAATCTATGTTATTACATGTCCATAATATGCATAAATGATAAATACTAAGTACATTCTAGTCTTATGGACAAACTAACTAAACCACATATACTGGCTGCTTTCAAGTCTCTCAGATAATTTAAACCTCATTTGGGTTTTCACCTTTTTTCATTTGGGGTTTCATTTGGGTTTGGTATCTACTTTTAGTTTAAGCAACGGCTCAAACTATATTTAAATTCTAAGTTCTTCATTTCACCCTAACATCAAAGTCAGTCAAGCATTGAAGCCCTACATACAGTCTTATTGCCGCCATTTCCTTTAGTGAATTAGCAGGCAGATGTGTTGGAACTTAAAACTTGTTGGTTACACCATAGATTTAGTTGAAAAGATAAATTATCGTACACATCTTGCCATTGCACCCCACCCCCCCCCCCTGCTACACCACCTATGGTTTCATTGTCTTCTACAACTTAATTGGTTGTTAATTGCTATCATCCAATGATAATTCGCAACTGTGACTGGGTGATTTCAGAGGTGGTGAATTTATTTTTCAGTTTAAAAATCCTCTGGAGCGAAGAGCGGGTCTGAGGTATAGTATGCCTAAAGATTATTAAACATGTACGTAGATAAATACCACTATTCCTTAAAATAGTGAATAATCTAAATAACTTTAAAAACTGCTACTATTGAAATCATTTCGATAAATATAAGTTGTTTCAATTTTGTACCAAGCTATTACTGTCACATATTTTGTTCAAATAATGATTGATACTTATTTTACAGTACAGACATGTCCGTATTACTGACAAAGTAAGTATAAAGTAATTTTATCAACTAGTCAATTATGTTTATAAACCTGACAACTTTTTCTGGCCGATGGCTTAGTTTAGATTCTGTGATACTATTTATACTTATAATACCCCCACCGCAGCAAACCTGCCGACTAAGCGAATTGCCTATGCTTCCATTTGTCTGAATTCATTTTCAGTTAAATATATTTTAATAACATTAGGATTAACGAGTACCTAGGTTTGCTGCTACAAGGAAACTAATAAAGTGTGTTTTTGAGTAAAATATTGATAGCTTAGTACAAAATAAATAAATTTGCCAAGTTTGATTAAAATATATTCATAAACAAGCAAACTACAACATTTGACAATATTCTCCATAAGAATAACATGGGAATTTTAAATTTACAATTTTTTTAATTTTCTCCGTTACTAATAATCGAACAAAAATACTTTTACATACTAAATTATTTGTTTTTTAAGCTCTTTAAAGAGAAATTGGGAAATTTTGTGTTTTGAGGGTCAAAAGTGAGAAAAACCAATTTTTACCCCATAAAACCCCCCGTAAAGACCCGTTCCCATGGTCCGATCGTGCTGGTTCGCGAACTCATTCAAGTTTATCCCGCTTTACACCTTTAAACCAAATTTCATCAAAATCGGACAAAAATTACTCAAGTTATCGCGTTCACGGACGTATATATATATATATATATATATATAAGTCTATATACATATATATATATATACATATATAAAATTTTGAACGAATAGTGTTTTTGGCCTCTGGGAACATCAAAATGAAAAAGTAAATCGGTCCCGGGTCTAGGTCTTACCGTGCCACCTACGGTAATAGCTACTTCCCTATAGGGAAATTCGCTAAAAGGTAAATATCACAATAGACTGAGTGTGTTTTATCTATGATACCACAACAGAGCAGAGAATAATACCCCCGCCGCAGCAAACATTCAGACTAGGCAATTTTTTGATAATGCTTTTTACTAGAGATTTGAGAAAGGCCACTTTTATACGTGTACATTCTGCTAGGTGAAAAAACCGTAGATACTGTAGACCTGCAACTATCAGTATAGTATTCCCGCATCGATATTAACCTACTTAGAACTCCGCCCCGTAGGGTTTCAAAGTTCTGAGGCAAAGTTTGTGAAATGTAAACTAGTGGCTTGTAGGGGTAGAAGATCTTAAAACCCCAAATATAAAATAAATTATTGTTATAGTTTCAAACAAGCTAACTAAGAATCAAATAATCTATTTTTATTAATACACGTGTACACTATTTTTGTTGTTGGAACATTCTCTTTGATTTTCATTTTCACTAAATGATGTTATTTCTTCAAGTGTTTCAACTCAGCTAAATCAACAAAAAATTGTCTTTGAGTAAATACTGTTTTACTTTAGTATTTCTCAGCTATGAAATTAAATAAAATAAAAAATCCTTCATTTATTCAGGCAAAGTTATAGCCACATGGCTCTTTCCTACACTTAAACTGACTAATATAAAATGAATTAATTACAAATGAAGAACTTCATCTAATACACATTTTTATACTAACTATAAATAAACATATATCATGGCTGGAATCCCACTGAATTATTCTTTATAAATATTGTCAGCTTTATTCCCTATTCAAATATTATTAATTTTAATGAGTACGTAACGTAGGATTTTTACTACAGGGAAGACTATAAGGTTTTTTTTATGAATATGTGTAAAGCTTAGTATGAAGGAAATAAATTTTCCAAATTTCATTAAAATATGTCCACAATCAAGCTACAACAGTTTATTTATTCTCCATTAAAATTACATAATAATGTTTAATTTAATTTTTTGACAAGGCATACAACAACGCTTCAATATCCTAAATGATTTTTTTAGCTCTATAAAATGGTTTGGAAAGCAATTGCCAAATTTCATCTTTTTTGGATGAAAATGGGGAAAATCCATTTTACCCCAAAAAACCCCATAAACCCCTGTCACCATAGTCCGATGATACTGGTTTTCAAACTCGTTCGGATAAAAGTAGTTTTACACGTTTGTAGCAAATTTCATAAAAATAGGATAATTTTAGGTCGAGTTGTCATACTAACTGGCATACATGTATATGATATGTACTTGTAACTTGTACTTCACATTAGAGACACATTTAGAGAAAAGGAGTTGTGTTTTCTGCAACACTGCTTTAATTTTACTATGGAGAATATCACAAAACTGAGCTGTACGCAATTAACTTTTGCTTCTAAAATCAATAAAATATGTTTAACTATATTTCTTTACTCTATGGTTAGTGTGTAAATTAATGTACTGTAAATACAATGAACTAAAGAACAAGTAAAAATAAGAAGTGGTATGTATTTTATATTGTTGTTTCTTATTTGTATTGATAAAATTGGTGCCCTGTAAACGATATTAAGGGTTGGCTTTCTTACAAAATGTAATACAAGTTTTCCGTTATTTCATTTTTGCTTACTGTGATATTTACATAATGAGCTGCAGGTAAAGATTCCTGTCAAAAGTGCAGTAGTTAGGGTACGGCATAGGCCTATTTATTTTATGTGAAATCAGTATAAATTGTTTTTCTCTGTAATACAGTGCCTTATGTTGTGCAATTTTTTCTCACCCTTTAACTTAAGCGTATCATTTGAAAATAAAATCGTATGTTATAGTATAGATGCATCAGCACATCATATAATTTCTACTAGACGGCCTTATAAGTTAGCCTAGCTTTAAAGAAAGACATTTTTCAAACTAAGAGGTCCAATGAAATTTTGTACCTTAAACAAAAGGTGGATGTCTAACTATTTTATACAACAGATTTAAATAATGAAATGTATAATTAAATTTACAAGTTCAACAAGACCAATACATAATTATTTTATTTTATTCATTAGCGCTTTCAGAAACTAGGTTTACATCTTCAGGCACTAGTACACTGGTACAAAAAACTATACATTTCATTATTAATTGCCAATATCTCTAATATAAGTTAACAGATTTAAACATAAAATCTTTCTGTTCGGTGTCCGACTTATCAGCCTAGAGAACAGATTAAAAAGCAAACCAGAAACCTATCTGGAGTATAGAGAGTTTATGGATGATTACCTAGCTCAAGGTCATATGAGTATCACCAGCAACCCCTCACCTTATATAATTCCCCACCATTGTGTAAAAAATGAGAACAGTAGTACAACAAAGTTGAGAACAGTGTTTAATGCGTCTTTTAAGCCCTATGCAAATTCCTCTTCCCTCAATGATATCCTGTATAGTGGACCAAAGCTGCAAAGAGACATAGGAGAGATAATAACTAATTTTCGCCTACATGAAATTGTTGTGTGTGCCGATATAAAACAAATGTATAGGCAAATCGTTGTGAATCCCACAGACCGAGCATTTCAGCACATATTCTACCGCACAAATCCCAATGGAGATATAAATGAGTACGAGCTGAACGTATTGACATATGGTGTAACATCTAGTGCTTATTTGGCACAAAGAGTATTACTGCAACTGGTTGAAGATGAAGGCAAAAGATACCCACTCGCCTCTCAAGCTATCACTCATCAAACGTTTGTGGATGATATTTGTACCAGTGTTGATTCTCCTCAAGAAGCACTTCAGTTACAGCAGGAACTAATTACACTTCTGGGATTGGGAGGATTCACCCTAAGAAAATGGGCCAGTAATTGCCACCAAATATTAGACAGCGTCCCGCTTGATTGTAGAGAAAATCCCCTCGCCCTACGCTCCGAAGACGACTCTGCTGTTAAAGTACTTGGATTACAGTTTGATCCCGCTGAAGATGTATTTTTCTATGTAATTAAACTTAACCCTGTAGTTTGTACCAAGCGCTCAATGCTTTCTGAGATTGCTAAAATTTATGATATTTTAGGATGGATAACACCCACTACGTTTTACGCCAAACATATCATGCAGAGCACATGGTTATGTGGACTAGAGTGGGATGACCCCCTACCAGATGAACTTCGCAGTAAATGGACAACATTTATTTCAACCCTTTCAAGTTGCGAGGCACGGGTACAGCAGCTAGTAAAATCATATAGGTCTAGATACAATGATTTCATAGGTGCATCGGCACCATATGTTGTATCATCACATGTATTATATGTAAGTATTCACCACCTGAGTTAACAAAAAAACAGACATTTATCAAGGTAAGTAGTGGAGGTTAATTTAGTTTCTAAATTCAATGGTTCATGTGACGCCATTTTACGGAATTTTGAAAGGACCAACATTGTCTTATCCTGACCCCGTTGCAAGGCACGAGTTTAGCAGCTAGACTTCTATAATTTTTTAACTTCCGTTCGTTTGTTTTATAATTTGTCCATCTATCAAAATTGCAATCATATGATTTATAAATACATTTTATAGAAGAAAAAAACTTTCTCAGAAGATTTCATAGATCCTAAGTTATAATACCACGATATATACATTGAATAATAGTATATTTCGTACCTAGGGCCGAAAATGAGGTTTTGCCGGCTCGAGATAGTTTTTAAATCGATCGAGAGCTGCAAAACCATTTCTGCCCGTGGTACGAACGCTATTTTTCACCACACTATACCCTATTACCACTATTCACCACTATAATAATGCAAACTGATAGTCAACACAACTACAACATTAAGGTTATGTAAAGAAATAATTTACAGCAAAAATAAAAATAAATAGTTGCTAGGCAACGGCGACAATAACACAATTCAATTGCAATTCTATGGATTTTGATTGTGTATTTAAAATGCATTCATGTTTTAAGTAAGTAAGCGGACAGCTGATTTTGCGGCCCCGGCCTGTAAAAACCTGCTCGGTCCCCAAATTTCTATGACAGCTGGCATGGCCAGCAAAACGTAACTTTCAGCCAGCGAACACATAACAAAATAGAAGCGCTACTCGGAGCGCAGGAGCGTGGCAGTCTGACTAGCCGACGAAACGGACAAAGATGGCGGCGCTAGCCTAGTCCCGGCATCTGCAACGCGCTGGTCGTCTGCTATGCTTCGAGTCAGTGTTGTTTACATAGGCATTGTTTAAATGTAAAAATACTTTTGTATAAAAATTACTTAGGTTTTTCTGGAAGTGCATTGTCGTAGTAGTATATTGTTGGAAATATCTTAAAGTAAATCGATTGTTTTTACTATATTATTGCCGACATAAAATTTATCTAATGAAAACCTTTACCCTTAAGTTCCTATAATGAATTATTCCTAACTGATTAGACAAGCACAAATTCGTGTAGGTTGATGTTAGCCTCCGGATTACCAATAAACTGTAATATTACATGTCATTCATTCATCATTAACATTAATTTCTCTTTTATTTTGTATATTTTCTCTCACAATGTCTGTTAATGCCCCTGATAATGTGTTATCAGTTATTTAATTTGTTCCCCTTGTTAATATGTTATTTTATCCAATTTTGTTCAATGTTATATAGTATCCCATTACCCCACAGAAACATCATCCTATTTTATGTTACAATATAATATTTATGCAAATTCTCTCCATACCTATCCTGTACTCATCAAAAACCAACAATAATCATTTATTTAGAATAATATAGAATTGTAAGAAAATTGCAATATAATAATAACATCTTAAATATAGTATCATTTTTCAAAATTATCCAAAGAAAATCAAAATTACTGTGGCAAGTGTCATTCATGTAAATTAACCAGCTGTACATCACTTCAACAATGGACATGGACTTCCTGAGCTTCTACCATTGCCTCTCGGCACGACCACTCCTCCCTGGATTAAGAGCTCATAGCCTATTTAAATATTAATTAGTACTTTAGAAGAAACCAGCCCAATATAAGCCTAGAATCTTTTGATCCACTTTGGAACCCCACCATTTTGAAAATTTACCATTGTTAACTTACCCTGTAGCTAAATTCAACCAATAACTTATCTAATATTTGTATTTCATTAATAAATTATATATTGTAACATACCAAATCTCTTTATTCAATAATTCATATAGGCCTATTATAAGTTTTGGATGAGGAAGGATTATGTATTTCTTTCATGTCATTGGGTTTGGTTTCTAAGCTCTTTTCTCTTGAGAGATAGGGGCCTGCAGTTGCATTAGTAGCTGGACGATGCAAAAGGGTGTGATGCTTGCCATTGCATTTAAAACATTTGGAGGTTGATTTACACTCGGATATTGTGTGAAAACCAAGACAAGAAAAGCACAAGAAATGCTTTTTAACAAAATCATTTCTGTCAGATAAACTTAGTTTCTTAAACTTAGAACACACATAGATCTTATGGTTGGGTTCTTGGCAACAGGGACATACGTGGCGCTTTGCAGTTCCAGTTAAACCTTTTTCATCAACAGTAGACAGCATGAAACTTTTAGAACTACTTGGCTTAGGAGATGTATTAAGTCTATTTTGCTTTAGCTTTCCCTTGGATGTAGTAATTTCTAGGATTTTGAGTTGTTGCTGTACAAACGAAATTAGATCCTCAAATTCTGGTAGATCTTTATCAGAATATTCATTTTCAAATTCTTTGCGGGATGACGATGTTAGTGCACGTAAACCAATGTGTAACATTGTAAAATCAAATAAATTTGACAATCCAAGAGCCTTTAAGGCGCACATATTTGTGCTAAAAATTTCCAAAAAGTTTGATAAGGTAACAGTAGAATCTTCAGTGAGAGGGCGGAAGGATAAAATCTTATCGAGATAGTTTGATGCTAAGAGACGTTTATTTTGATAACGATCAGTGAGAGTTCTCATTGCAATATCATAATTCTCATCACATATTACCAAGGTTTCAATGAGTGAAAGCGCATGTGATTTCAATAGACTGCGTAGATAAGTGAGTTTTTCACTCTTAGATAAGGATTGATTTTTATGAATCATAGAAGTGAATAAAGCATAAAAATTAGGCCAAGCTGATAAGGTTCCATCAAATGGTTCAATTTCCAATTTAGGAAGGCGAGCTACCTGGGGACTATGGACAGGAGATTGCTTATCAGCAGATAAGTCAGTCTTTGTTTGCTGCAAATGCTTATCTACATTCAACTTTCGCCCAATGGTTTTAACATTAAAATACAAATCATCATAGGACATTGATGCACTATGAACCTCTACTCTATCTCCTTCATCTACTTGAGAGTTTAACAAACTAATACTGTCACTTGTTTGTTCAAACACAGAATAATCATCCTCTAATCTTTGATAACGTGATACAAAAGAATCAAACTCTGTATTAAAAGATTGTTTTTGCTGAGCAAGCTGGATACATTTTTTACCAACGTCATAGAGAGCTTGTAACCTTGCATAATACTTTTCTCTCTTTTTGACTAGAGAGTCGATTTCGGCTTTCTTTAAAGCTGCCATTTTAGCTGGTGAAGGAAATATAAGGGCTAAGGTTTAAGATAGGAATGCTACAAAAAAACCTAAATACTGTAAAACTTTTACTTAAATAAATTCTCTCCTTTGGTCTAACTTTATAAATTACTAGAAATTCAGAATCCGGCTCGAAGGACCATTTTGTTGGGGGCGGGTTCAAAGGAGAGAATGAGAAAATTTTACTGAGTAGCGAAAGAGAAATTCAAACTTTAATTTACAAAATATATCTTAAATATGGGAACATGTCAGAGTAATACCAATTAATTAAATGAGTATAAACACAGTTACTTGAGATTTGAGTCCTTTGGTTCGGAAGAGATGCCTGACGGTAGACTGAAGCGGGGAGCGAAGATCACCAGGGGCGGACAGTCTTTGAATGGGTGAATCTTCTCCAGGAGCGGGTAGATGAGGGGATTCTGCGTAGCCGTAGAATCCGTAGATGGTAGAAGGTCACAAAATCATTTAGAGGTCTTCCCGTCACAACACTTTGGTATTTTTACAAATTAAAAGGCACTCTCTGACATTTAGAAGGGGGAGATATTATAAAACACATACTTTAATAATTACATGTTAAACGTTATTAGTTCACTTTAAAACAGTCAAAATCTAATCTACTATATACAAGAGAATGAGCAAGGAGTACATGTTGACTCTGGGTTAACTAAGGCAAGAGTGGACAGTGCAGACTGGAAAAGTAGGTCAGATAAGATAAGCTATCTTTGGAAATCCTGGTACTAGTAGAAAATTTAAACAGTCCCCCATATACAACATGTATATAACACTATGTGAGTCACGCCTCCGGTAGCATTGTTGTGTCTTGTTATCAGCACAACACGTGTTATCACCAGGCGGATATCGAGGCATTGTTCTCCTGAACTAGAGACACACAGTGTCTTGTGACACGAGATATTGTGTAGTCTATCAGTACCAGGGCTGCCGGAGTCCCACCCAGTATGACGTCAACTTGTAGGTTGAGACAAAAGTATTATTATAAATCGTCTATTATTTTTAGGGGACTTAGTTACTCAAGAAAATTTTCTTCATCCGAAAGACCCGTCGTTTTTTCAAGCAGGCGGACTTACAGTTTTGGTTAGTCGCTAAACCACCTGCCAAAGCTTTATTATAGAGCTCTGAGATATAAATGAATCGCAAGATTTTAACTTAGGACTTCATTGTAAAAGTCTATTGCTGTAACATAACAACTCTAACAACCCCCCCTCACTACAACAGCTGGGTCCTTAACCTTATTTTAAACGATTCAAATGGTTATTATCGTACATACCCCACATCACTTTTTTACCAAACACTATGTTTGAGGCTGCCCACGTTGTTTTACATACGGTATTTTATTTGTGGAGTGCAAACTGTTTTCTTTTTAGTTAGTTGCACTGATAGTCAATTCATGACAATTCATGGGTGGTAAAAAATTTAACCCAACCGCAAATCTTAGATTATCCCATGTTAGGTGAGTTTTTGAAATTATTTTTTTAGGATTTTACTATTAACTACCAAAGTTGAGCATATCTCATTGAAATTTTATGCAAGTCTTTTTAATAGTTGGGTAGCTGAATAATATATGTAGTGACAACACTTTTCAAGAAACTGCCGTCTTGACTATGACCAAAGTAATCTCCTTGAAAGGCAAAAACTAAACTAGATATTTCATTAGTTTATCAATGGACATTTATTAAGGGCCTTGACAGAAGAACCAGGTGATCTTCGTCAGTTAAAACTCTATAATGTTATCCACTAAACCTCCATTCTTCGTAAGAGTCTGATCTAATCCCATTTAAGTCTAAATATAATTTAAGCTATTCAGTATTATAGCTTTGAACCTTGTACCTTGTTGTCTTGCACCTTGTGGTTTGAACCTTGAAAAGCTCTTGTTCATGCCATGAGCAAAGGTTATTCGTAAAACCTATCAGATGCAAATACAAATCAATCATGTCGTGGGAAATGTTAAAGGGAATCAGCTTTCCTTGTTTTATTCGTCAACCTAGATGGACAGCATTTTGAAGCGAAACCCTTCTCCGTAAACATTTATATTTTCCAACTCAGCATCAATGGATGTGACGACGGATGTGTCGTCTGTAAGATGATCCCACTGTCCACCTCAGCTCAGCACAGCAGATGTAGGTCCACAAGTGCTGATGACCGCAGTGCAGAGGAAACAACACGTACCAAGGTCATTCACAGTTTCCGCTGAACACCTTCAGCTAACTTAACAGATTTGCAGCATAATGAGGAGTCTTTAGCGCATTGTCTTCTTACAGTCGTAATACATTTTGTTCTCTTTATCCTACAGATTCACTTTTTTCCAACGTATAGAAGAATTGCAATTAATTTATACTTAACACTTCGAACCTTAAAACCACCACTACCCTAGAGTAGTTGTTTGAGTTTTATAGATATATAAATATGTTTAAGAACACACATAGATATAACGGATTCAGTTTTAAAACACGTATTACCACTATATTACAAAAAAAAATTCAAGATAAACAAATTAATTGTAACATCCTGTAAATAAAATAAACCTTATCCTTTTAATAAATATAACAAATAAATAACTATTGCATCTACATAATAACTTAGAACTTATTTTTTATTTTCCCAGTTATATTAACGGAACCTTAAGGTTGTAATGGGTTTGAGCAACTGTCAAAGTGGTTAGTAACTTGTCATTTAATTTAGGGGCTTGTTCCAGCCCTTCATTCAAAAGGTGCCATTTTGAGTTACTAATATTGGTTAGGAATAACAAGTAACTAAATTAAACCTCAAGCTGTTTCTATTTTAATTCGACCATATTGATTTAATATTTATCAACCTAATAATAGAATTATGTATTCGAGTATCTATATTAAGGAGTCAATTTTAGTGGCTTTAATGAACCATATTCTTTCGTACTTACTATGTATAGGCAAGTAAGAAACTTAATTGTCTATCATTCGTCTACCATTGAACATATATCGACCTTGAACTACTTGAACTAATTTTAGTGAAAATGTAATATTTTTATACATGATGACTATAGGCTTATTACTGTTTCGATATCAATCACGAAACAGTTAAAGATAACTTTTAAAGATACGGCTTTAGGGAATAAACATCATCTCTGTGTGGCAGAAAAAATAACGTAATGTTAAAATTTTCTATGTGATTTCATAACCTTTGTTTTACTAAGATTTATTATTATATTTTGTTCTGTTCCTCAGCTGATTGAAACAAACATTTTGCTTGTATACTTGTGTGGTTATATATTTTTTTTGTTTATAATCAATTATGTTACTGTAGTATGTTCTAATATAACATGTCTTCATATCACCCTCGAAGCAAAGTTAACACGGTTAACTCAAATTTGTTTAGACGATTTTAATTATGACGCAACAATTTGTGTTGGCTAAACTGTTCTCTGTATAGTTGAACCATCACCAGTTCTCATAATCCGCCACTACGGTCCAGACAGCAGCACTGATCACATACTGCATTACCGACACACAGTACAAGGTACAACCGTTGACTGTAAATCCTTAAGGATTTACAGTCAACGGTACAACCAAATATCATGACCAGGGAGAGAAAACTTTATCTCAGACTCATTTGACATAGAAATAAAAACTAAACCTTACAGTAGAATTGCATTTTCCTTATTATAATGTATTATGCGATTTTGCAATAAATAATTCATAATTTTATTTGAAGTTGCCTAGAGACCAACCAGCATCTCCTTTAAAAATATAAAAGAACAGTGCATAAAACCCATCTTGGAATATTCCAGCTGGTGTCGTAGTTGTTTTTTCAGTAGTCTTTGTAATAGGAAGGAGTTAGTTTGGGTAACAGCATAGATTAAAGTAGTAGTAAATGGCAAATGAACTGTCATTGTTATTATTTGATGGATATAATTGTTCGGTTTAGTTGTATGACCTTTGTACGGAAAATAGTGGTGTTGATTAACTAGGTTCTTTACCGAACATTCTGTTATCCTTCAAACATACAAAGCCAGTTTTCTATCATTTACTACTGTTACCCAAACTAACTCTTTACCCTCACAGACTACTGAAAACCATTTTAATTTTTTTTACGCATAGTTTGAGTTGGTTCTTTAATATTTTACGAAACCAAAAAGAATAATTCCAAATGAAATAACAAATCTTGTAAGTTTTCTAAAGGAAAATTACCATAATATTTTCCATGATAAAGGAATTAACCTTTCTACACATGTAATTTTTTTATATCTATAGTTGTTCAGTCACTGCAATAGCACTCAAATTACCTTCTTGATTACAATTACAAAAAAAAAAACCAAAACACAAATTACATAAACTAAACCGATCACAATTTAATTTGTTAAAGACAAGGAAATTCAACTGCGGACGAAATGTAACGTTAATAATAATTCGAGTACAATCGGTGCTTCGCTGCTTTGTCCGTTGGAGTAAAGTTGAGAACCACTTTCAATATAGAACAGTAAATGTACCGTGAGAATAATTTAAGCATTTACAGCAACACACACAATTGAATATTTCTGCGTACCGTATATGTTTCATGACTTTTTAAAATACTTGTATCATTATATGAAACTATTTGGGGTTTTTAGTATTGAACATATTATTATAGATGTATGATCACTTAATTAGGCTAATCGTAATAAATTGAAATACAAATTTTATCTTCGTGTAATATAATACTGTGACCAAAAGGACTAATGTGGAAATGTCATAGGTGGTAAATAAGTCTGTTCCAATGAAAAATATTTTAAAATATAAATATACCTAGTTTTGGATCAGTTGATGATTATTAAATGTACCTCACCAGTAAAAATATATTTGAAACATAAGTTTGAAGAACAAATAATCTGAAATATTAAATGCTTACGTTTAAATATTTAACACATTTAAGAGCTTAACTGTTGGATACGAACATAAATTAATGATATTTCTAACTCTATGCTGAACGCCAGACAATAAGTCTGAAACAAACCGCAGATATTGTGCACTTGTGATAAATAATTGGTCTTGTTAACAAGTTTGTGATAAAATGAGCAAAGTTGCAAACCCATTCTAGATTGCTGCCAACACGATATTGTAATGCATTGTTGAAAACTCTCAAGTGATTATTTTTGTGATTTAATCATAATAGTTTATAATTGGTAGAGCTAAGGTAAACTATAATTGTGTTAACCCTACATTTGAATTATTACTTTTCATCTTTTTATTCTTTTGGGAACTAAGCTAAGCAAAGTAGGGAAACAAATATAGAAATCCATAAATTGTAAGACAAAATAGTATTAGTAATTTTTCTACATTAACTTTGAGAAAGACTATATTTAATTTTATATCTCTTATTGTTAGTAATACATTTGGCCAAACGATCGAGAAGTCTAGTCTAACTGCTTTATAGATTCATCAAAATAGGTAGGTACCAAATATAAATACAACGAAGTTCTAGAATGAACAGCTGGTTTATTTTCAAGAGCCCAAGACCTCTTCCATGGAAGCCCTAGTTCGAATCCCGCTTATCACAAATGACCATGAGATAATACCGAAGCCCGGTCGTTCTGAGTCAAACTTATCATCCATCTCAAAACTCTTCACAACAAGCCATTTGCTGATATAAATTCATTATATTAATTACAGAAAAAAACTTTATTGTTTATACGAGTTGATAAAACAAAAGCAATAAAGTTTTTCAACACAAAACTTGAGGATGGTTTTTGAGAATGTGATACGTAGATTAAATGTACAAAGAAGATTATTTTAATCAATAATGTTTTTACAGTTTTTGTATTAAATTAACAATAGTGCATCTTAATAACCTCTTAAAGTAGATCAACCTTTTTTTGGCTGTTTTAAGAGTATTTTCTTACAGATTATCAGTAGCAACCAAGACATTTATTGACAAAGAACTTGTTTCCTCTGTAAAATCCCTTTTCAACGTAAAGATCTGTTTCAGGCACAATGTCAAATGCGTACGCCTTATAAAAGTGGAGTAAGCAAGATTTGTACATTTATAATGGCGGCCTCTTGAGGAACGAGTTCTGCGGAGATAAGTGGACCATTCACAATCTGAACGCTTATATTCAGAAAGAAGAACTCACAAGTGGGGCAGCGAATTTATGTTATTGTACACGTGGCTCATAGGAAAAACGTTTATAGTTAAATTTTGTACGTTCTTAGTTATCAGTGGGATCTATGTTTTAGGCTTTTTGGCAAATTGTGCTCATATTTAGACATCTCGCTTCAACGAAATATTTAGTTTCATACTTAAGCGTGGATAAGTGATACGAGTGATAACAAACCCCATGCACATTTGTATTTGAAATTAGAGGCATTCGTATTTGGATAAATTAATGATATTACTTAGTATTTGGAAGTCTTTTGTTGGAAGGAGAACATCACGTCAGTATTGTGTTGATAACATGGTAATGAACAGTGTCCAGTAAACTTGAACCATTTCATATAATTTAACACTCTACGTTTTCTTCAATGTACAATATCTTTTCCTTGCAACATGTGCTCTTAATCAAATTAAACTATTCCCTATTTTTAACGTATGTTGTGTATACAAATGTAAATAAAACAGAGTTCTTGTTCTTCTGTAACCATTAAATGTGTGTTCATTTTTCCTCCCTTTCATAATCTTAATTTAATATTTCCATTTCTCTACATTTCTTACCTCTGGTCCTTCGAACTAATTCTCATTAAACCCTTTCTCATTTATATTCCCCTTACTCACTTGTAATAATAATTCCCTAATATTTAAAATCATTCTCTCTACAAATCATTCAAACAGGTATACTCACTAAACAGTAAATATTGAAAGAAATTTAGAAAAAGTAATAAATAATAGGTGTGATGGATCACAATTATCTTTAACTTTTAGTTTAAAATAAACTAACGTGTTATTTTGCATTTTTATAAGCACAATACAGTACAGACCATCCTTTATCCAAGGGTAATTAGGCCTATGAATACAGGGAGTTATATCCTAGTAAAAAAATACAGAAACATATTTGTTAATGATTGTGATGTATATAAATCTGTTCATGATTTAAAGAAGGGGGAGGAATAAATAACTACAAAACTCGGAAATCACGCGCTGTGGTTTAGAGGAAAAATGAGACGCACTTTACACAATTCTCTTCACTAAATATACTTAATGTGCCATTTGATCATTCCATCCATCCACTCATTCCATTCTATTTTGTTTTATATCTTTGACATATTATCATGGTTATCTTATATAATTTTCTTTTTGATTAAAGGTAATAATCAAATGTGTGAGCAGTTTTAATGATTTTATTATTAGTGTTAAAGGCCTACCACTGATTATACAATACGTAGGCTACTTGGAAAAATTGTTGAACAAGCTGTGCGACGTTCTACTTAAAGTTTCAATATTGTTTTTACTTAAAACTTATAACAACTGTTTATGAAGTATGTAATTTGTTTGTTAATTATTTTGTTGTTATTATTAACAATTTCAGAAGGATTTGCAGGTCATATTCTCCTGTCCTAAGATAATGTGTGGGGTGGTATGGATTAGTCTATACCCTACCAACTAGCCACAGCTCTGGTTTCTGATGACGTGTTAGTTCTTGTGTCACTGTACATAAGGCTATGTTGTTTTTTAATATCCAGTGTTTTAATAAATCACTTTTATTTTTATCTATTTTATAACGGAAGTAAGCTTCATACTTTCGTAATTTTTGAGTTTGAATTTCAATAATCAAACGAGTTCTGTCACAAAACATTTTAGTAATATTTGTATTTTAGTAATTATATTGATTTTACAATCTTTAGTATAACGTGCCATATAATAACGTTTCTTGTTTGAGTTATACTTATAAGCAATTCCATTCATTACAAAGTTTGAAGTAAACAGGTTTTCTATGATCCATTCAAAAAGAAGAAAAAATAACTGCAAAAAAACCAATCATAAAGCTAAGGTAATTTTTTTTACTGCTCGTCAAATGACAAACAAATTAAGTATCTTAGAGCTTAGAACAAAACATTGATGATTTCGTTTCTTTTTTAGTTTTTTTATAATTTTTGCAACTTTTAAAATCTTTTTTCAGTTACTGTATAAAATCGCTTTAAATTTACTATTTAATGAAATCATTTTCATGTTTCTAAACCGTCTGATTATTTATTTATTTAATCTTAAAATGTGTCCAATAATATCAATTTATGACCACCATGTAGATTACATTTAGATATATTTTTGATGATTTTCTGTCACAAAACGTTTCAGTAATATTTGTATTTTAGTAATCATGGTGACTTTACAATCCTTAGAATAACGTGCATATGATAAATAGGTTTCTTGTGTGAGTTATACTTAAGCAATTGCCATTCATTACAAAGTTTGAAGTAATCAGGTTTTTTATGATACATGAAAAAATAAGGAAAAATAACTGCAAAGAAAGATAAACATAATGCTAAGGAAAATTGTTTTTACAGCGCGTCGAATGAAAAACAAATTAAGTTTCTTTGAACTTAGAACAAAACCAGGCATATCTTGAAAATTGTTCCATGCGCGCAATTCTAGCCGGAGTGACTAGTATAATTAATCCCTCTTGATTGTTTTCTACTTTTTCTTTTCAAACCCCCACATCACGTCCCCAGAAACAGAGGTTTTTAAACAATTAATTATCACATCACTTATTAACTAGAAACCTCGTTTATTAGTTAAACAAATGTATATTCATTTAGTTGGTAAAAAAGTAAAATAATAAATTGTCTTACCATAAAAACAGTTTGTCTACACAAATAATTTTTTGTGTACACAAAATTTCTTTTAAACTTTGTGCATCAATACTTTTCTTGTGTTAGTTGTAGTGTGTATGATTCTTCTGTCATCGTGATATTACATTGATTAAATCGCATCATTCGTGAATATTTTATTTAGATATATAAATTAAACATGTAAATTTGCACTAGAATGTGTCATGGCCTAAAACCCAATATAAATGCAAACAGCTTTTATAATCTCATAAGGTGGCCTAACTGTGTTAAGGTATTTCGTTGAGTATAGGTCCGAACCTTAAAGCTAAGTATATTAAGTTTCATATTTAGTTTTCAATTAAGTTAATATGTTTGGGCCGTCAAATAGATTATTCAATCCTGCAAGCCCGATTCTGGGTTTTAGATACCATAAAAAAGAACGTATCAATTAACAATTTAAAAACAAACAAACTTCATTATTCTTATTATAACATGGTTCAAGGTGTTTCGAATAACAATCATTATTTACAAATTTGCTTGTTTCATTAATAAAACATACAGTTCATGTTTTAAAAGACTTTACATATTTTTGGAAATGTGTATCAGTGTTAGATTTGTTTTACAAAATAGTCTACTGCCAAAAAGACAGGAATTGACCTTTCAACTTGCAAAAACATTTGTCACGATTAAAAACAGAATGTCTTTTCAACCCATAGCTAACTCAGTACAGAATACGAAGAGGTAATTGATGATTTCGTTTCAGTTGGTAATTTAGATTAATATTAAATAGTTTATTAAAAATTAATAAAATTTTAGTATGAAAATACTACATTTTATTATTTATAGAAATAAACTTCAACCAAAATCTTTAAAACAAATATTATAAATTTTGTTTGTTTATAAACCGAATTTAAAAAAGAACTGAATTGTATTTTTAATGTGCACAATCTGTAAACATCTCAAAGTAATTAATAATTTGTTTGTATCCAATGTTGAGTAATTGTAGTCTTAAAATCAAATATAAGTGTCATTATAATCCTTTAAAGGTATGAAAAATGAATAAACATGTCAAACTATTGTAATAAATTGTTATTGTTGAAAATTACACCGTTTCATCAAACGAAAAAAGGCACTTTAAGCTCTTGACGGTTAAATGTCCCTCAGTTTTAATATCTGCCCTCTCATCCTGGCCCTTCAATGAAAACTGTAAAGTGCACGAGGTTTAAATGTTACATTTGTAAAAAGTGTTTAATAATTCCTTCTCTAACGCTAAACGTATGGTTTGTCATTCATTAAGTTGTATGCATGTTGTTTGCGATTTTTACAACCATGTTACAAATTAATTGTAAATTATAAATAATAAATTAGGAGAGTCTACAAGATCTGGTTTATCCTAAAATCGGTTCTAAACACCGGCAACTTTATTTTCTTTTTCACTAAAGCTTATAAGTTTACAAAATCAAGTTTAGCCATATTCTTGTGTAATATCCTTGCGTTTTGAATGTAGGTATGAAGTCAATTTTAACGATTTTATTTGCCCCAAACAATGTCATTTGGAAAGCTCTGTTAAATTTAATGTTTGATGGACCGTCTGAAAAAAATCCCCTCTAATCAGGCTTAAATCCTAACCTATTAACGTTTGCGCGCACAAAAAGGGCGTTAACGATTTTCTCTTAATTGTTAGAAATATCTTAGTTTTGGATTAAACACAATATCTATGATAGGCTCTGTTCGGATAAAACTGATTTTTCGTCAAAACTTTAATTGAAATTTCAACATTATAACATTCTTGCCCTTAGGGACATACACTAGAGTAAGCTATTAATCTTAATAATTGTCATTCCGTTCTTTTAATTAATCTTATATTATCTTATGTGTTATCTTATAGTTAAAATGTTGTCTGTGCGTATGCGTTGCCAAGTAGGCCTAGCTATTATGTTCTTACGAATTAAAATGTAAAATGTAAACAAAAATATAATAAACGGATATAACAAACCATCTACAGCATACTTAAATTCATTGTTAAGCCCCTGAGCTGTAGATATTATTGTAAGACTAGATTACTTACGTCAATAGCTCATTGAATTTCATTTCATGTTTCAGTACATGTTTCGACACATTGTCATCTTCAGCTGAGTACTAGTGAAGTTTTTATTCACCATATGGTTTCGTCAATGTTCAATTAAATAAACACGTAACACAAATACGACACGACACGGAACATATACATTTACAACACGTAAAGCTTTAGACATGCAGGCCTGCTCGAACAAAACACACGGTCACGCCGCGGGTCGGGGACAGACTGACTATTTGTTTATCCAGGCTTATCATTGTTATCACGGAGGCAGTGGACAGCTGTTTCTTTGGTAGGAATGATAGAATTGAATATCGAGTTGGAGCTAAAATTTAGTTTTTCGTTCAGAACAAATTCATTTTCGTTGTTATTTTTATGAGCTCTGTATATTTCGTATTCCTCCAACGTGTCCAATTTTCTGCCCTTTTCACAAATGTGGAGTATTTCTAGACTGTCTTCTATTGTTCCGAATGAGTGGTTATTGTCGATTATATGTTGGCTGAATGCTGATTTCTGTTTGTTCGTCCTAGGGTTTGGTCGGTGTTCTTTAAATCGTGTGTTAAACCCGCGACCAGTTTGGCCTATATATATGCTCGGACAGTCAGCACATTTTAGTTTATAGACACCAGTTTTGTTATTATTGTTCATTTTTGCATTTGGCGTTTTGTAATTCAGCAAGTTTTTTGTTTTATTCTTCGTGTTGAAGACTGACATGACTTCCGGAAGACTGAATGACTTCCACTCATTCGGAACAATAGAAGACAGTCTAGAAATACTCCACATTTGTGAAAAGGGCAGAAAATTGGACACGTTGGAGGAATACGAAATATACAGAGCTCATAAAAATAACAACGAAAATGAATTTGTTCTGAACGAAAAACTAAATTTTAGCTCCAACTCGATATTCAATTCTATCATTCCTACCAAAGAAACAGCTGTCCACTGCCTCCGTGATAACAATGATAAGCCTGGATAAACAAATAGTCAGTCTGTCCCCGACCCGCGGCGTGACCGTGTGTTTTGTTCGAGCAGGCCTGCATGTCTAAAGCTTTACGTGTTGTAAATGTATATGTTCCGTGTCGTGTCGTATTTGTGTTACGTGTTTATGTTGAACATTGACGAAACCATATGGTGAATAAAAACTTCACTAGTACTCAGCTGAAGATGACAATGTGTCGAAACATGTACTGAAACATGAAATGAAATTCAATGAGCTATTGACGTAAGTAATCTAGTCTTACAAAAATCTACAGCATACTTTCAAATTCAAAATCAAAAAACGAATCTAACGGGCCTATGATTTTGTGACTCTGATATACACCAAAGAGGCCGCTGCTGAAATTACAACCACTTGATTTTTAGGCAGTATATCGAATACTATAGTTCTCTACCTGCAAATAAATGTAATTATTTGTTTTATCAAAGCATTTAAAACAAACAAATAATCGATTCAAACATAATAATCAATTCGCAGACTAAACTCTAGACTGGCAACTGCGTCCGTTGTCTCTCTCTTTCAAAGTTGTTCAAAACATGACAAACCACTCTAGGCCTATGTTTGAAGTGCTTGAACCTAAAAACCAATGTTTGGAAACTTCTGTATAAGACATTGGCACCACGTGGGTAGTGGAGGTGAATAGTCTACAAAGCAAAATAAAAAAGGCTAACATGAAGGGCAGAACCAAGTTAAAACATAATAAATACCTACAAACAAGGAACTGTAATGAAAAATATACAAACCAACAAAAATAAGTTGTAGGGTAAAATATAAGTGATAAACAGAATAGTATAAAAAAAACATTTAAGAAGTTAGTTGTTTTATATGCCAAGTAAGCCTAGAATATTTAGATTTTAGTAACAAATAAACAAAAACTAACATTTTCAAACATACGGTATCATAAGGAGACTATGATAATACACAAGTCCATTTCAAATAGATCGTAAATAATAAACTAAAACCTTAAATTGAATGTCCTTAAAAATAACATTGAGGGATGAAGGGAATTCGGGGTGAAACTCTGTGTTAAAATAATTGTAATAACTATTTAACTTTCTCTTTTTTATCCAAATAATGAGTATATCGAAATTCACCTTCTAGCTATTCGGGAAGCTAAAACTTTGTGATAAATGAGTCAGTGAGGGAGGACATAAGGGAAGAAGTGTTTAGAAGAAGCCAATTCCTTCAATATTACATGGATTGATTAAATTTTTAGACAAACTCTACTGACAAAGCACACAGAAAGGTCAGCATGATTTGAAAGTTCTGCTGGTAATTCTAAACGTAAAGGGGGTTGAATTATTATTCCCCCCTACGATGAGGAGTATGTTATCCTAGTAAATTACATGAACAACTAAAACACTAAAAGAGTAATAATTATTTAATCATTAATCATTTAAGAACTTAAAAAACTATAATACTCTGTTATCTGGACTAGTTTGAAGTCTAATATTTACCTCACGTTGTCCTGGGAACGCACAGAAGTAAATCACTGTGATGATAAACTGCAGTTCTCTACTCTAGGCTCAGTGTCACTATGTATCATCACCTTATCATAAAAAAAACATTCGTTGAGTTGAAGTTTCTTGGATGTCATCAACATTCAAGATGCAATATATATTTTGTTTCGTTAGTAATACGCCATAAATTGAATAATTTATCATAACATTTTTGAATACAACATCTGAATGTAATTACTTGGATTGAAGTAAACGTTTAAGGAAAGACATTCAACAAAACGGCAGAGGGTTGAACTACAAAGGGAGAAGTGATTTTATAAAGGTTCAGGTAACAATTGTCTTTGTTATATGTTTACATTATGACCGGCATATTTATTGTAGATTCTTTATCAATAGCATGTAAATATAAATGGATTATTCTACAAACGGATAATATGGTAACAAATTGCATGACGAAAAATACTACTCCATTTCTGTAGTTTTATAGTAGTTACACTAGGATGATATTATTATCAGGATAACATTATGCATTTCTCAATAAAATAAAACCTTTTAACATTAATAAAGAATAAGCTTGCTATTCACTTACATTTTATTTCACGTTTGCTTGATTATCACATGATGTATTTTATCAGACGAAAATACAAGTAAGAGGTTGGACGCAACAATACAAGTCGCGGAAACAAGTTTGGAGAAATGTCGACTTCTGACAGGTGTTTTATTTGGCAAAGAACAATAAATCCTACAGTTTCGAACATTATTGCAACGTTTAAGTTTGGTAAGGAAAATTGGTTTGGATTGGGAAAACTAAGTTATTCGTTCGAGTTTTAAATGGCTTTACTAAAATGCATTGACAGTGTCTTGGAAGACCAAGAGCAAGTGGTGATATCGAATTGGCTAAGGGAATTTGATACTATTAATAATAATTACGAACCTAATAGTAAGATAATGAAACGATGATGGGAAATCACCAAAGTTTATATTCTGGTAATCATCCAGAACTATGCCAACACATAATTATAGTTTATAAAACTTAAATTGATTATGCGAGTAAGGCTGGTAAAATAGAGAGAGTAATGAGCTGCAGTTTAGCGAGACAGTGTTTATCCAGCATTACGTGATCTTGTATTTAGTCATTCTACTTTTTAAATGAATAACTACACGTCTGCGAGTGGTGCTGGGACAACTACACGTCTGCGAGTGGCGCTGGGACAATAGATAAGAGAGAGTGATGAGGTACAATGTAGCGAGCCGAGACTCTTAGTCAAGCCTCAGCGGAGTGTTTATCCAGCATTACGTGACCTCGTAAGCTAATCATACTACTGGTTGACTGAATAACTACACGTCTGCGAGTGGTGCTGGGACAACTACACGTCTGCGAGTGGCACTGGGACAATAGATAAGAGAGTGTGATGAGGTACAATGTAGCGAGCCGAGACTCTTAGTCAAGCCTCAGCGGAGTGTTTATCCAGCATTACGTGACCTCGTAAGCTAATCATACTACTGGTTGACTGAATAACTACACGTCTGCGAGTGGTGCTGGGACAACTACACGTCTGCGAGTGGAACTGGGACAATAGATAAGAGAGAGTGATGAGGTACAATGTAGCAAACCAAGATTCTTAGTCAAGTTTCAGCGGAGTGTTTATCCAGCATTACGTGACCTCGTAAGCTAATCATACTACTGGTTGACTGAATAACTACACGTCTGCGAGTGGTGCTGGGACAACTACACGTCTGCGAGTGGCGCTGGGACAATAGATAAGAGAGTGATGAGGTACAATGTAGCGACCCAAGATTCTTAGTCAAGTTTCAGCGGAGTGTTAAATAGCCTAACGTGACCTCGCATTTAGCCATTCTACTTTTTAAATGAATAACTACACGTCTGCGAGTGGCGCTGGGACAATAGATAAAGAAAGTGATGAGGTACAATGTAGTGAACCAAGACTGTTAGTCAAGTCTCAGCGGAGTGTTTATCCAGCATTACGTGACCTTGCAAACTAAGATATTCTACTTATAACATTTATTTTCATATAGTTTAAATGTTCTGAATGACAAGTTATGCTATTTACTGGAATTAGTATTTTCACTAGCTTTTTTACTAAAATATTCGTCGTACGCTTTTATTGACTTTGAATAGAATTATATTAATATTGTGAGTAACAACAGACACAGTTACAGCAATAATGTAAACTGATGAATAAATGTAACCACTTTCATTTAGCTATTGAATTGTCAATTTATTTTTACCATGAAATTATCTAATAATACACTTTATTGACATTAGGTAGAAAAGAATTATTGACTTTCTGATTCTTGAAATGACTGTTCGAGTGTGATTTTAACCAGATAAAATCAAGTAATATGCAGGTAGTACGAATGTTGAAAATCCAAAAAAAAAAAAAAAAAAAAAAAAAAAAAAAAACAACAGTAAAACCAACAGAAACATATAAAATAAAATTTTTATTTTTAATTTAATTGTTTTTTAATTTATTTTTATTAATAACTTTGTATTCTAATTAAGTATAGGTTAACTGTTCCGAAATTTCTTAAACAATGAATAAAATATAAATGTTAAAAGTATTTAAAAAGTTCTGCTGTAATGCAATAGTATTAGTCTACGTACCAATTGGTATATTCCTAGTTTTCCTTATCTCAAACTTCGATTGCTTGTATCTAATTATATTTTAGTGAAAGGATTTACAGTTAAATTAAAAATAATAAATACACACATTTAAAATGTAGAGCTGCTGATTACAGGGGAGTTAAAACTGTAAAAGGTCATAACCATTACATTCTTTAAGTGAATATCTTTTAAGTGTTCATACTTACTTAAAACTATTATATTATTCTACTCAAGCGAACTCTACGCAAAAATATTTTGAATTTAAACTATAGTAAAACATCGCAAACTGTAAGGTTAAAAGTCACACAAAAAAGAAAGCTCAGTAATAAGGGCATCTTCACTTGATAGCTTAATGTTACAAGGCCTTATTACGGTGTCCTTTATCGCAGCAGTTTAGGGACAGTTAATGGACCGTCAGATTAAATGTTCTGTTACACTTTCCGGAAGTTCTTATTGAACAGCTTATTTATATTCTATACAAGTCATCCATAGTCTATATATTTTTACGTAGATATAAAATTTGAATCATTCTTCTTTGTTTGGCAGTAGTATGGTGCAATAAACCACAACCACTCCATTGTCATTAGACAATATTTACAAAAATCCTAAGTGTTTTCATAACAGTAATATTATATGAATAAACAACCCCGTCTTTTATCTTACTAATATTATAAATCTCACTAATATTATAAATGTGAAAGTTTGTGTGTTTGTTTGTTTGAAGTTCAATCACGCATAAACTATACTAATATTATAAATGTGAAAGTTTGTGTGTTTGTTTGCTTGAAGTTCAATCACGCATAAACTACTGGACGGATTGGGCTGAAATTTGGCATGATGATAGCTCATAATCCCGATAAACATATAGGCATATTCTTATCTCAAAAATACTTTTGAGCTCCGCCCCAGTGGCTCTGTAGTTCCCCATGTTAACCATAATGAGTATTTATATTTAAAGGTAATTACAAAATTTAGTCAGCTGTTTCAACTAAAAAGTTGGTTCTATGATATTCAAAAGCATGACAAGTTATAAGATTTGCTAACAGGGGGCAGCACTATATTTTTTTGCATTTATAAAAACAGCTAATTTGAACCAAGGGGTAGTAAAAAACTGTGACATGCAATGAGAACTGTCAAAGTTGTTTACAGTTATGTTTATGGTTTTAATTCCATGAATAATTTGTAATATTTTGCTAATTTTTCATAATTTACATCTCTCTATTGTATAGGTGAAGTGGTAGAGCATTATGGCTATGGTGGATGTGTAATCCTATGGTATACCGTAAGTTTAAAGAGGCAAATTTTATAAAAATGTGTCCTGCTCTCCCATTGCAATCGCAAAGTTTGAGTGACTGCAATATGCATTTTTAACTTATATACCAACCCCGTACGAAGGACGGGCACTCAGCTAGTCTTAATATATAAAAGAAAGTTGTGTTAGTTACAGCGTTTATAACTAGAAAACTACTGAACCAATTGGCATGAAAATTTACAGGGATTTTCCTTAGGTACTAGAATAACATAATAGCCTGTTTCCGTTTCAAAAACCCTTAAGGTAATTGTTGGTTATTTTGGCGTCCTATGGCCCTTTGCAGTTTACATGTTAATCTTATGGAGGAATGTTTTATTTTGTTTACCATGCCATGTTTGCCATTTCTTGATTAAATTAAATTAAGGAAACAGCTGTTGTAATGATAACCTAATTTTTTTAAACAAATATATGAGAGCTATCAAATAGGTTTCTATTCCATTTGTTTTTTACGAATATTTGTTGTAAAATGTAACTGAAGGCAAGTGAGCGCAGCGAACGAACTCCAACATAAAGATGAGTGAGCGTAGCGAACGAACTTCAACCAGGACGTGATTGAGCCATGCGAATGAGCTCATCTTGAAAATGAACGAGCATTTGACATAAAACCACATTAGGAAAGGACGACGTCTGTCGGGCCAGCTAGTTTAAACTGTAAACCAGTTTCATCCTGTGTTTGAAAAAAAACTCAGGCCTACACCAAAAACCAATAAACGGTTTGAAAGTGAAACAAAATTTTAAAAACGCGTTCTACTGTTGAAATACACTTTTTACGTAGAGATAATAACAAATCAAAACCCATAACCAACTTTGGATGTTTGAAATAACTTTACAAGATCTTTGTTGAAAGTATTGGTTGCAAGTTTTTAGGGCAATGTTACCAAACGAAAAAGAAAAGAATGTTACCATACAACTATGATCCGAGGCAGGAAAGACTTAAACCCTCCATACACGGCCCGACATGTTGAAAGACATGTCTGCTGACTCATCCGACTCTGACCACGTCGGACGGGTCGCCGGATTTCTACCCCCGGATATTTACCCCCATGAAAAAACGCCTACGTCACTTTGACGTCACATGTATGGGGGTAGATTTCCGGCCGCGAACTTTTAGGATGGATAAATTATTGTATATTCAATCAACTTGCATTTCACGGTTCACTTAACAGTTGTAATTAATCAAAATGCGTATAAACCTGACACCGGAACTTTACCCCCGGAAATCTACTCCCATACATCCACCCCCGGACATCTACCCCCGGACATTTACCCCCAGACATCTACCCCCGGAAATCTACCCCCAGAAATGTACCCCCAGTGGTCGGACATTTAAGATTCAGTGCAACGCAAATGGTAATTAAAAAGGATATTTTGATAAAGGGCTCCAAAAGTGTAACCCATAAGCATTTGATTTATTTTCAGACAGTGATTTAAATTGTTAACCAATTTTTAACATACGTTCATAGCTAACGGCACATGCATGAGCGCAGATCGTGAAATTTAAATATATCAGTGAAGGAGGTTATTTTCTGATTACTAGTGGTAAAAATGCAATTAAATGTTGATAAAAAGCCTGCCACAGGTTGATTAATGAATTAATAATTTTTCACTATCAATTACCTAATAGTAATAAGTAGTAATTACCTCCTATGTCGTAGACACTTTCCGGAGTTTTACATTGGCTAAAAAGTCTAGTTGTTTACACAAATAATTAATCGTAAAAAATAACACATAAACATATTTTATGATTGGTTCTGGTTGTCAATGCTGGTTGTGAAATACGGAGAATAATGTAAAAGAATAAAATTGGATATTTCGGGATAGGGAAGGTATTTTTACCTCCTGGTTCTTTTGGTTTTACGAATTTATTTTAATGAAATTAGAGTTTAGTATGAACATTGCTTAAAATTATTTATTTTTGTCATTTTTACGTTTTATACATTAAAGAAGCCAAAACAAGTCTTTATCTCAATTTCTATCTTGTCTGTCAAGGCCCAGAAGGCATTTTACGTGGCCTTCTTCTCAAAAACTAGAGCATCGATCGTGATTCGATTTAAGTCTTTTTGGATTCGGTGGATTGACACGAGTAACTTAAGCCATTAAAATATGGCCTCACTACTTTTGAAATAAAATAAATTTGGTTCAAACCCCCAATTTTTTGCATTTTTGTCAAGTTTAGGCTACTCTTAATGTTTACCAGTAATTAATGAAATACTAATAATTTGTTTGGAGAATACGACATCGATGAAATAACGAACAGCTGTGAAAGATGAAAAGCTGGATAAAGATGATTTTTTTCTAGCTGTCACTGGAAATTTGTTATTACATTTAGTTTACAAATACCGGTACTGCAACCATTTCCGATCATGTTTTTTAATAAAATAAAAAAAGTAAGATTAAAAACGTTGTGACTCACGTAAATAAACGAATCAAATAAATCGTAAGTGCAATAATATGTATTTAGTGTACATGTTGCTCGAATTCGAGCAATTGCAAAGTATTAAAGGAGTTATTTCAAAATGAATAACAATGAATATTTACAATGAGTTTAAATGAATGAGTCAATTCAAAGATTACCAGTGTGTAACTAAAACCATGTTTATCTTCGTTATTGATAAACCTAAAGCATTCATCCGGCGGGTTTTCTCCTTCTCAAAATGCCTCGCTGTACAGGCAACACAGGTTATTGATAGAGGTCCAATTGAGAACGAAAAGTCGTTTTGGGGTAGTGTTCCATCTCTTGTTTACAGTTGCAGACGATCTATTCTGGTTTTCAACCTGACTTAAAAATGGAACTGATTAGTAATCTGCTCACATTTCACCTTTATAACTGTTACTGTATAGTGTGAAAGTTGGTCAACCATTAGAAGCACCTTCTAGGAATAAATCAAAGGCTTAGGGGTCAACCTTTTGAAGCCCTAATCGAAATATCCTTTTTAATTACCATTTTGCTCTGCGCAAGATCTTAAGCTTTAAAATGACACCTCAATCGTAACAATCGGCGAAGAAGGTCGGGTGAAAAAAGGACTGTTACAGCTTATTGAATTAGGAAGATAGATAATGTTAAACAAGTCAATGCCATATCGCATGCTTAATACTGGATATTACAAGACAATGCTTAACCGAAGAGCCGTTGATTTCCGGGGGTAGATGTCCGGGGGTAGATGTCCGGGGGTAGATGTCTGGGGGTAGATGTCCGGGGGTAGATATCTGGGGGTAGATGTCCGGGGGTAGATTTCCGGGGGTAGATATCCGGGGGTAGATGTCCGGGGGTAGATATCCGGGGGTAGATGTCCGGGGGTAGATATCCGGGGGTAGATTTCCGTGCTATGGCAAATCACTTTATAATCAAACAATTACATGTTGATTATTTAATAATATATTGGGGGTAAATTTCCAGTCGCGGGCTGTTTCTCGACCGTGTATAGGCCCCGCCCCTCGTGACGTCAAAATAACGTAGGCGTTTTTTCATGGGGGTAAATATCCGGGGGTAGAAATCCGCTACCCCCGTCGGACCGTAAGCCTCGGTCGGAACACTGGTGGGATAGTGTATGGTAACATCCAGACTTGACAGAGTTGGCAGATGGACCACAGACCGTACATGTCTGCTGACATGTCGGACCGTGTATGGAGGGGGGGGGGTTTAAGTCTTTCCATTATTTACCAAGATTTAACCTCGCAGTGAAGCTTTGGCTCACAATTAGATCTAAGAGAGATCTCATCACAAAACCTCAACCTCTCGCTCATGTAGCTACCTGAGAGTGAGGACCTTGTACATCAAGGTTAGCAAAGATCCCATACCAAAAATGTCGCCATTACCGAAAATATGACATTTATACCAAAACGCGTTTGTTTCGCAGTTGTTGAACTACTTTTCATCAGAATGACTTCACCGTTGAGACCAAATACTGTTAAAGTGAAGTTTAAATTCCCCGGTGCAAATAATATGCAAAATAATTGGGCATAGACCCCTCAACCAGTGAATATTGTTATATATTTGGTTTACAATTTATGGCTTACTATCCAAGAAGACGACTAGAATTTGTATATTTTCATACTAAAAAAAAAAAAAATGGCCATAAAATGAGATTCTTACGATACCTATGCATAAGTATGGTCATACTGAAAAAGTGTAATTATTAGCTATCATCCTGTAGGTGTAAGGTATAGTTTCCTACGTAAATATCATAACAAGATAAGATGCGTACACACCTATGATTAAAAACTACAAGACCAAGTTGGCTCCCTTTTGAGGCACTTCATTATCTTTGTGATGACAACTTGATATCTCACACTCATACATTGTGACCTAACCGATATAGGTCTATAAAGTATAATAAATAAGTCTATTGCTCTAATTTCATAACTATCAGAGGTTAATTTTAGGAAATTATTTTTTTTTTTATTAAGTCAAATAATAACAGTACAATTTTTATTCATAACTGTAAAATTTAAATCTGTTTATGATAATTCTTGACAACTGTAATATCCCTAAACATATCATAAATATATATTTACAACAAATTTCTAAGTATGGATTTATGTAATAAGTAAAATATCTTGCTTGCGATAATGCAAAAAATAAACTGCGGTTTCCTAAGCATTGTGTAGTTTTGATTATACCTAAAAGTGACTCGACAAAATAAAATGTATAATTACTACCAATAATTTACTTAATTACCCTAGTAAATAGTTTTAGTACCCTAAAGAAAACGATACATCAAAACAAACAAAAATAATAACATAAGCTACAAATTTCAGTTGAAGAGAGAGTCTCGAAGATACGACTAAGAGTCCCTTGGTCGTTATTGAAACATGAGCACGCTGATTTGTAATTAGAATCTGTACCATTGTCGAGCTAATTCGTCAAAAAGTACTAATCCAAGCTTTGAGCAATCTTATCCTTTGATGGCAGGTTTAGTTCCAATATTATACAATGATCATTATATCGACTCATCATGTTGTAACACGTCATAGAGAAACTATACGAATTTCGACATTAATTCAATATAGTTGATTGTTTATCAGAAGAATGCTGAAATACAAATACTACATCATAAATGGATTGTTCCTCAATAATATGATATTGTAATATTAATTTACGTTCCATTTTAACCAAACCAAAATAGCAAGACCCAAAAAGTATCTAAAAAACTATTTCTTAAGAAAAAAACAATAGACTATTACGGATTATCAGTCATAACCAATTTACAGTCCATCCTTCCAAGGGTTTTTATGTTCTGTGTCAACCACACGACCCACAAAATGTTGTGAGTTCTGATTCCTGATAATTCAGATGCAATTGCAATAAGTTATTCGTGTAACTATTAAGGGAAGTGGCACTTTTTTAATAATATTTTATTCTAAAATCAAATATAATATCAACGATGAATGTTTGAAAGTTGAAACTGTGTAAAAAACGTCCAAATCTTTGTTCAAGCCAACGCCAAGATACAAAAAAAGGGGTTTTTAACGGTATAACAAACAGAAATCATTGTGAATCTATTTCCAAAGTACTTACGCATTACCGTACAGTACCACAACAAAAATAGTATAGTATTAATAGTATTTGGTATAAGTCGCCATTCAAATAATCGAATCCAACCTAATAATGTAATGCTTCTTAACCTAAACAAGCATATTAAAATATTGAGATATATATTAAACAAATTACAATTATAAGCATAAACCTGATGTATTATTGAATGATAAGAGACGACCTTTATTGGTTATATCCAAGGAAAACTGCTGAGACGAAAGAACTTTATATTGACTCCTAATTGGCTTTAAACTTTACTCATTATTCCCAAGATTCAACAACGAAATATAAGAAAAATAGCGTTAGAGTACTTTTGTATAAGTTTAGTATTAAAAATTATACTAATTTTAATTCAATACAATTTCGCTGAAAAATTTGTTTTAAATTAACTTCGATATGATTTAAAATCGTGTTAGCAAACTTTTATGTGTGTTGGTTCCCACACATTTGAATTTCTTAAAAAAACTTACAAAAAATACTTGTTTTCATGTTTACACTACTCTTTACTTTCTCCCCCTATACCATAGTATATGGAGAAATAATTGTTTTCGTCAAAATTTTCGAGTTTGAGTTTTGAGTGGATATATTCGTTTTGGGTCCCCCTGGACCCAAAAAAGTTGTTTTCGAAGTGATGTCTGTGTGTATGTGTGCGTGTGTGTGTGTCGGTGTGCGCGCGTGTGTGTGAGTGTTACCAGGTTCAGTACCGGCCATCACACTTCTCTGTACGTAGAGTCTCCAGACACACGGGAGTGAGTGTGTTAATTCAATTTCTTTCCATCCATTCTTAACTTCTGCGTATCACCCTTTGAGTGAGGGTATATTACTGTATTTATTTTTTGGCCGGTTTGTGATAAACCGCTTGGTGTAAATGCGAGGCGATTTGTTTAATAATCCGTGATATTTGTAACTTCTGTGTTTGTCAATGTATGTTATTTATGTCGGCTATTTATTTATTTCAATGTATAGGCAAATTTTTTTTAAGAATTATTTCAAGGTGGCCACCCAACCTAACTTTTTCTTGAATTTGAATTTTGTAACTTAAACTTTTATTTTAGCTTAATTAGGCCTAATAAAAAAATGAACACTTAAAACTTTAAATTAAATCTTTTATGCATTTATATGAAATTTTATTTATTATATTTGACGGCTTTAAATAAATTAAGGTTATTCTTTTGGTTACGGAATTGCCTTGTAGGGCATTCTTGTAAAAAGAATATTTACTTGCTATATTGTTGTTATGAATAATATTATTTGCTCAATGAATTGTATTTTGTGTCCAGCCAGCTCTTGTCTTGTTATTGTTTGGTCCTCCACCTCTTAACAATATTTTGCCGGAATGGCGGAATCCCACCATTGATTTTGCGCTTCCAAGGGCTTCACCCTTTTAATCTACTTTGTGAACAGAACTCGTTATAGAGTGTTTAACTGAGTTTACTCAATTTTGCCCCCCCAAAAATTAAAAATTCAACAAATATTTCAACTTCTTATATTTTTTTCTGTTGTCCAGAGTTGAGATTTGCGGCATTGTGTTTTAATATCAAAGACATTTAACTTTATTTGCATCAACCTATGCTTACCAAAGCTTTTCTTCTGTCTCTAGTGAGCTGTCCCCCCGAGAGGGTGGCGTATCACTGAATAATGTGTTAATATAATTGTTATGTTCAGTGACTCTTTTCATGTTTTGTAGCTCTATCTTCATCATTGCTTGTAATATTTAGCTGCTCCGGAACTTTTTAACTCTATAACCATGCACTTAAACAATATTTTAAAGAGGACCATTCTTGTTTAAAAATTGTTATCGTAGATCACTTTAGTAAATAACATATATAGTGCTTAACCACCTGGCTTCCGATATACTTAACTAAAACAAAAAAAACTAACTGATTTTAAAATTGACTTTCAAAACGGTGTAACCTTTTACCATACATTGCGGGTACTATATTGAGCAGTTCGGAGTCATAAGTTAGCTTTAATTTTGGATGTTTTATGTACAGTAATTATGTTATTAATGTTTGACATTGTAGATTAATGATGATTTTCAATACATCTATTGTCTTATCACACCAAATATTCTTCTTTATAAAGGTTATTTGCTAGGAATGTTGGGTTAAGCACTTCACCATTTAATAACGTGCAAGTGTTCGCAATTAACTTGCTTGACATCACTGTAGCTTCGTACGATTAGAACTAACAGTCGGCTATGTTAAAAACTACAACATTTAATTTCAGCAATTTTTTGTTCACATATCAGTAACACATTTAAAAATATCATGTATAACAATAAGTTTACCGTATCATTCAAGACGAACAAGATACTTGGATCTCTATTGAAAGAGTAGCCAGAAGTCAACCTTCCATATCCGTAAGCCCAAAATTTTACAATTAATTTGTGAGCGAACGGGAGGCCGTAGAAAGCTGGGAGAGGTCTCATTTTTATGGTATGGGCATGCAATTTTAGGAAAAATTATTCATTTTTCTTAATGATGGTGTTACATAACCACAATTATTCAGACATCAATCGTAACATAATATGGAAGTTTTACATTTCACAGAGGACAGTTTAACCAGAAACACATATGAAGAGTTTAAATATGCAGAGCAGTTAAAACTGCTGATAAGAAGACAGATACAGATGTCACAGACCACCTTGACCGCCAGTCTAGACTTTACTTCAGCCCGGTCACGTGAGATTTTGTCAATGTCCCATCGTGTGTTTCGTTTTTTTTTTTTTTTTTTTTTTTTTTGTAAACGTGTGTCCGTTCTATGTTATCGGGTACCGTATATGTTTTATTTATTGAAATCTGTTAACAACCTTCGAATGAAGTGGTTATCTGACATCTTGAGGCCTGATAATGGTTCAGAATGGCCGATACTAGTTGTTAAAACAGCAACAAAGGATTACTATATTCAGATATTTTTAACAATTTCAAGTATAATACAGTAATCCGGAGGCTAAACAACTCTTTGAAAATGAAAAAAGGCATTTGAAAAAGCTTATGAAAATATAATAAAGTATAAATACCCCCATCGCAGCAAAGCTGCAGACTTAGCAAATTCCAATTATTTAAAAATAAATAAATTTGCCAAATTTGATCAAAATATCCGTATATAAATTCCAAAGTACCCATGAACTTTAAAAAAAACTACAAGTCACACCCCCATAAACCATATACTTAAATTGTTCGTCATGACGAGTAACCCTGCGCAAAACTATCCATCATTTCATAAATAGCCCTTTAAGGTTGTCATTCTTTTCTAAAGGGAACTTTCCATATACCTAATGTTAAAAATACCTTAGCTGGACTTATTTGTATGTTATTCTTTCAACTTATTATCTTATTAAAATCAGGTGTAATTATTTGTTTGTATTACTGTATTCTCTTTTGTTTTTTTCAGCTTAACTTAACCTTAACAATGTAATATTTAACACTAAGTGGAACGGTGGAACTCTATATCTTACTTATTACTAATACCTATTATAAATGTGAAATTTGCGTGTTTTTTTTTTGTTTTTTTTGTTTTTTTTTTGTTTTTTTTTTAAGTGCAGTCACGCACTAGACCGATTGGGCTGAAATTTGGCATGATAGTAGCTCACATATCCTATTAACGTACGAGATTAATGTTCTCGTATATACCTATTCGGAATAATTACCACATATTCTTATCTCAAAAATCCTTTCGTGCTCCACCCCAGTGGCTCTGGACTTTCCCATGTTAACCTAATGAGCATTCATATTTAAAAAGAATTAAATCATTTATTCAGCTGTTTCAACTATACAAGTTAGTTCTATGATATGCAATAGCATTAAAAAGTTACAAGGTGCAACACGGTTCCTATTATTAGTTATCTTTTTACATTTATGACAATAGCTAATTTGAACTAAGCAGCAACAAAAAGCTGTGATACACAATGAGAACTGTCAAGTAGGATTGTTTACAGTTATGTTTATGTTTTTAATTTGTGATATTTTGAAAATTTTTTATAATTTATTTTCCTCTATCGTGTAGGTGAAGTGGTGGAACATTATGGCTATGGTAGATGTGTAATACTTTAGTATAGCGTAAATTTAAAGAAGCAAATTTTATCAAAATGTGTCCTCGCCCATTGCAAACGCAAAGCTTGAGCGTAACTGCAATAAGCATTTTATACTTACATGCCAACCCCGTACGAAGGACGGGTACTCTGCTAGTTAATACATATATGGTACCTAAATATACCTGAAGAACATGTAGAAGGATCAAACAGGAGTTACAGACAGCTTCGTATGGATAACTTTTTGAACTAAAATTCCAAAGGTAATGAGTTGCTAATTAGGATTTTATTTTAAATGACAGCTAATATGGTTATATTCCTAGTGACTTTTATAATGTACATGTAATGAGAATGTTTTATAATTTAATTCTTTATTGTTTAGGTGCAGTGATAGAACATTATGGCTATGGTAGATGTGTAGTTATACTATAGCATATCGTAAATTTAAAGAACCAAATGTTATCAAACTGTGCCCTCCCCCATTGCAAACGCAAAGCCTGAGTATAACTGCAATAAGCATTTTATACCTTATATGCAAATTCCGTACGCAGGACGGGTACTCTGCTAGTATTCATAAACAAGTAAACTACAACAGCTATTTTTCATAAAATGGGGATGGGAATTTTGAACTGATTTTTTTTAAATTTCCTCCACACCCAATTAAAGCGTTTGAACATTATGTACATACATAATGTTGTAGCATAGCATAGTTGCTATAAATTTTATACATTATTGTACAAAAACATTTTAATGTACTAAGTTATTCGTTTTTTTGTAAACATTGTTTCATTCCACTTATGTTAAGTCTGATTCGGGTATTGGAGCAAAAACCATACTTTTTCACAAGCACACTTGCCAACATGTTACCGCGCTCATTAACTCGTCGATTATAATTGTAATTAATTGATGTAATAGGGCCTAAATCGAAAGCTGTCGATGCTATTGTATAAATTCGCGTACGATTCAGTACAGCTCCACTGCTTTCAACATGAAGATCTTCCTTTTTAGTTTTGAGATGTCCGTGCTGGTAAGTTTAGACATCCTTAGTCTTTAGTTTGCTCGATTTATCTTAACAGACTCCCATGATTTATATTTCCGTTAATTATTTTATTACAAAATCTAATGTATCTCAAGAATTGATTTAAATTATTTGTTACAAAATATAATCGATGATATGCTTTGTAAAATATAATAAGTACCAAGTAATCACGTATCAAGGTAAACTGTAACTTCATGATCCAGTGGTTGTTTTTACATATTGTTCTCATTGCTTTTGTCTGCCCTGTGAAAACCCTCTCCGACATACACCCCTCCTCATCCGGAACTTTCCTGAATTCGCAATGCCATTTGGATTTGGGCTTTAACTATATGCTATCAGAATAAAGTTAGATGTTAGACGTAAAGAGACCAAGATTTGGAATTACAAGTTTTACAAAAAAAGGTAATAGATTCTAACGCCACGTGCCGTAGACATACACAAAATTGAAAAATAGTTTTTTTCACTAAACAAGTAAATTTTACTAGACCTAAAACGAATATTTTTTCAGGCATGTCTAGTATGGGAGATAGGTGCAGAAGCAGGTGCAGAGGTGAGGAGCTGGTTTTATATTAAGTTTTGTTCAACTATTTTTGTGTGTAAAAATATATTAAATATAAACAGAGCCCGTATCAGTTTATGGGGTTAATAAATGTAAAAGTGTGTTTAATCAAGTGTTTCGTAACAGAAGAATATTTTTTAATAGGAGAGTTATATAATTTTCCATTTAGGAAGTTTTAAATTAAGTGTTTATATTGTTTTTTGACATATCATATTTCAGGATGTTGCTCAGTACAGTTTTTATTCAAATCATAACTATTTCTAGATCAGTGTTGACACCCTTGAGTAATTTGTATTTTCATATTTGTTTACTAGCATATCAAATATTGAGTTTTTATATCCATTACATATGGCGAATTATGATGTTGATTTCTTTTTTAGAGATATATTGATTAGGTTATAGGGAAATTAATACGTAAACGAAGCTATTACAAGCATTCGGGGTTTTAGTAGTAGTACCACAACCCTTCTAACCTTTCTCCCCGTGTTGCCACGTCGTGCAGCGCGGGGATCCCGGCAATCCCCATTTCCCAGAGAGCGAGATAGAGTTGCAGTGGGCCTGCACTGCAGCGACCACCGACCTAGGAGGATTCTCCTAGCCATCGACCACCAGTCCATGTGTTTGTAGCATCTGCTACTCTATTCTAATCTAGCATCCGTCTAGTCTTTTAATCTCTGCTTAGACCTACCGGGACTGACTTACTTTTTCGTGTTTAAGTCCCCATAGGCCAAAATCGACTACGGTTCAAAATACTATAAACAGTTATATATTTGTATCCCCCCCTGAACCCTAAAAGTGGTTTTCGAAGTTATGGAAAGTAAATAAAAGAAACGTCTTATAACACTTAAAACATATATTTACACTTATAGTGTTAATCACAAGACGGTAAATATACAAAAAAGATGGTAAGTGGTGATCGATTTCGATTGGACACTCCAATCATCATCAGACCCAATAGGCGAATGATAGTTATAGGTTCGAAGTTATGTCTGTGTGTGTGTGTGTGTGTGTGTGTTTGTCTGTATGTGTAGATGTATATAGAGCTACAGAATACACCTGTGGTCCAATTTTGATCAAATCGGGTTAGTAGGTAACATTCCATGGTATCTCTAGGAGTTTTATCTTTTTTATTTTTATTTTTAACGAGATGCTAGCCCATCCTACGTACGGGAATTGAGTAGTCAGTTAAAACTATGTACAATTCAGTACAGCTAGTTTACACGCATAAATACAAAATATTTTCTTGCAGTTTTAATGTGAAAAATCATCTTGTAAGCAAATGTTGCGTGGCCAAATATGTTTTATTCCATCATAGGCCTATACGATATGCATTTTAAATCCGATAATTTTACAATAAAACAGCAATTGTAACGATGTGAAAAGCGTTGAAGTGAGATTTGCGGCCGATTTGCACACTGATTATAAGTAGCCTACAGTAAAGAGTAATAGCTTTGACTATTAAGATAATAATTCAGTATCCAATAGTCCAATGGTTATAGTCAATTGAGAAGTGTATAGACCTAGTCAAAAATACCACCTTCCATCGCATACCTGCCTCTTCCATAATTATTATCACCACAATACAATTACTTGTACTATACACAATTTCCAGTAGGTCTGAAGAGAAACTGCCTAAAATAAAACGATATTATCCAATAAAATTCACAGTATTTAACAACATAATATAACTTTGGTATCCTAACATCATTAAACGTACCAATTTCACTGAATCAATTGCTAAATAAACAAGAATCAACAAAGAAAAGTAAAAACAATAACAAATAGTTCGTTTTAATTAGCTGTTTGTTTAAAATAACATTCATTTAAAAAAAGAACTTGTCACATGTTGAAGGAATTTAAAAAGTAAACACGCTAGTAAGGCTAGTGACGTAATTATCAATGTTAATAATCCATACCGTTATCAATTCTAATATCTATAATAATTACCCACCTATTGAATCAGTAGAGGCAAAATGATGGTTATAAGCCACTTTAGGCACGTTATCCCCGTAAGAATAACATGGTGGGCTTTTTTAGCCACTTAAAAAAAAATCCTGCCCACGGCCTATACACCCCTATACAAATGTTCTATACTATTGTACAACTCCATTAAAAATTCAAATCCACATCCATTCACACGTATATTTTCAAAATCGTGCGAGGTTTGTACACGAACTTGACCGCGCTCCCGACTCATAGGCGCGGGCATACTCCCGACCCATGGTCAGGCTCAGTCTTCTCACTTCTTGTCTTCAGTGGTGACATGGTGAAATGGCATCCTTAGTGGAAATCCATGAGTTTTGGCTACTTGGGAACCCAAGCCATTTGACATAATAAATCACCCTTCCTCCTAATCACCTTTTCTACCAAATACATGTCTTTATACCTCCGGTATTTAACAACTCCTCTGTATAGAACCCTCCCCTGATTATATTACCATTTTCATCTTTCAAGATATAAGTCACAGGCTTTGTATTCTTAACTTTTGCTATTGAAAATAGCTCTCCTGTCCAATTTGGGGTATATCCTTTACTGAACACATGTTTATACTTGGAAATTCTCACACTATCACCCACCTTATATCTTGGATTTTTAATTTGCATTACTTTAGCAGTCAACTTCTCATGCACATATTTACTATTCTTAACACTCACTTGGTTAGACTTCATTCCTATAGATCTATGCACTTTATTATTATATTTTTGAATTAACTTTGCAAGTAAATCTAACAATTTAAAACTCCCCTGAGCACTAAATTCCCTATATAACCAATTCTCTAAAGTTCTCTGAAACCCCTCCACCATTGCAGCCTTAGTTGTAGAAAAAGTGTGATAGTGATTAATATTTAATTTTTTCATTAGTTTGCTAAAATATTGATTAAAATTTTTTTCCATTGTTTGTATTGAATGTTTTTAACCCCCTTTGTAAGAATGGTTTTAATGGCTTCTGTAACCACCAACCCTGTCTTATTCTTTAGTGGAGCAGCATAAGCTTTTTTAGAAAATGTATCTATTAAAGTGAAAATATATTTATTGCCAGAATTCTCTCTAGCATAGTTTTGCATATCAATTAAATCTATTTGTACGGTTTCCTTTAAGCCCAATACTTTAAAAGGCCTTCTAATGAAATTATTTATTGCAGGCTTATGAAGTTCGTATGCAATTTCATTCATTTTTAATAAGATCACTCTTTCCTTTAACTGTAAATATATTACCATTAGCCCCAATCAATAGATTATCTTCCTTTCTTTTAAATACATAGTTTTCTGGTATCTATGGTCTATTATCTATATACTTAAATCCACTAAAAGATGTAGGATTAGCAACTAATAAATCAGGATTGAATTCCATCAAATAAAATTTTTCCTGCGTATACAAATTTTGATCCATCAAATACATAGCTTGTGACATTAAACAAATATCATCCAAATATTCCCCCTTTGGTAGATTCCTTATAAATTGTTTTTTGGCATCCCGACATTTTGATTTTTTATCAAAAGTTATAGTCTGTTCTTTTGTAACACAGTCAGAGTCATCAATGGCAGGTTTAACACGTACTAACCTTTTATTATTAAAATCCCAATAGCTTGCTTCCATTTATGGAACTTGTGAAACATTCACACCATCTTTACTATCTGTACCTGGCAATAAATCACTAATTTTCTGTTTCTTAGCATTCCAAACACCATTCTCTGATTCTAAAAATTCATAATTATTATCACATTGTACAAATTTGCCATCTTTTTGTATTAAAGTCTGTTGTAAAGTGGGCACATCACCTAAACTTTCACCCTTTTCCATATTAGTAATTTTCCGTTTCTTAGCATTCCAAACACCATTCTCTGATTCTAAAAATTCATAATTATTATTGTCTTGTACAATTGTACCACCATCTTTTCGTATTAAAGTCTGTTGTAATGTGGGCACATCATCTAAACTTTCACCCTTTTCCACGTTAGTAATTTTCAGTTTTATAGCATTCCAATTTTTATTCTAGGATTCTAAAAACTCATATTTAGTTTTACCTTGTAAAAAGACATCACCTTTTCTAGTTAATGTCTGACCCAAAGTTAATACATCATCTACAAACTCTCCATCTTTAACATTACCAATTTTATGGTTTAAACAATTCCAACTATCGTCTTTTAAATTACTAGCCCTGGGTTTTGCAGGCTTATTATATGGATTATATAAACGATAAAATTGCTCTATAAACATATTTTTATTTAATAAATTATTCCACTTTCTCTCAATTCCTCAATAATGGAATCTATTTCAATATCCACTCCCGAGTTACCGGCTTGGCGACTTAGCCAAAGAAGTCTTAACCTATTTACAAGCTCATTAGGATCATTCCAATAAATAAAGTCTTCTCTCATCATAGTCTCAATATAGTCTCAAATCTTCACCAACAGACTTAAAAAGAGGTTTAATTATATTAAGATGTTTAGTATGTCTATTACTTGATATTGGTGCACCATCTTTGTCACTCTTTAAATGTCCATTTGTAGCTTCCAAAATCTCTTTATAATTTAGCAAGTCAGCCGGAGTATAATCCTCAGGTTCTTTTAAAGTTAACAATTCTCACAAACCTTTTGTCCCCTTGTAGGTTTTATTTGCAACTGTAACATCATCACTGGCAATTTCAACTTCCTTATTTCCAATACAAAATTTATTTGCTTCTCGTCTAATACCATATGTAGAGTCTGTCATACTACTTTTACTGAGGTAATTTCCTAAATAGTCTGATGCTAAAAGACCAAAATCTAATTTCTGTGGAGTGGATTATTGTAATCTTGGTATCATTGGTATGCTAGATGGAGTCATGGGAGAATCTCCATTCGAGGCCTCTCCGATTTGGAGACAGTAGTAGTGATTTTTTTAAATTCTTGTAAGGGCTCTATTAAAAGTTGGAATGTTTGGAACCTCTCATCAGCCTCTAGAAACTTGCCACGTTTTAAAAAGCTCTATATTTTTCTTGTATTTGATTTGCAGAGTCAACCAATTCTTGTTGAATGTTTTTCATCTTTTATTTACATTTTATTTATCTCATTTGTCAAAGGATTGTACTCAAACACTTTATCGTGTATTATCAAACAATATGCAGATGTATTTGCTGGCACATTTTCTGCAGTTTCAATCTCTAATTTAATATCAACAGTTCCTTCCTTCGCCGTTTCGTTCTGTCTGGAACAATCTATTACAATTAGTGGATATTTCTTCATAATTTTTTAAGTTATGGAAAAATACTGGGATTTTCTTTGTTACTTTAAATTACAATCATTTTGGGAAGCTCCACGGTATCGGGCAGATGAATGACAGTGATCTCTCACCCTATCAAAATATAGAGGCTTTTCGCAAATGTGACAATGTGTTGAGTTTTTGAAATATGCTTCTTGCTCAGAAGTCATTACAAGGGGAATATATATTGCCATTTGACTTTTAATTAAGTCATAAGTCCCAAACAACCTTTTGAAAAACACATCAGTAACATTTGCACCACTATATAACTCATTAGAAATAATCTTAGAATCTCTCACTATAACAAATGCAAATCCTGATGAAGTATGGTTGTTAGAGTATATAAATAATTCAAAATCTGCATAAATCACAAATGGGGCTTTAATTTCATGATTTAATTTGGAGGGGGGAGAATTGTGTATTTTGCATTTTAAACAACTACTTACCATACTAGACAACATATAAAAAATTTAGAACTACCGGACCGTTTGCAAGTTAACCCCCCTATTTTTGTCTCTATTTACTGGACTATTACAGTCCTTTAAGTAAAACTGCAACGCGGGAAAGTAAGTAAACAATGTGGTGAAGTATAAGTTTATATTCTAAGATGTAAAAAACTAGTAGTGTTTGCCAGTAAAAAAAAAAAAACATTCGTTCGTAAAATAAATTAGGAAATAGATATAGGAAATCGAGAAGTGATTCTGACATGAGACAGTATTATGAGACTAGAACGGATAAAATTTAACGGTTTGGCATGCAAATAAGAGATTTTTTCATCATACTATCTACAACAAATAACAGCGAAGATTTCTGGAAATGTATAAAGAGTTGAGATGTTTATAGACACTAGACAATAGACAGTTTCCTTTATTTAAAATTTCGTTAAGAAATACAATGGAGTCACAAAAATCCAGAATTTAAATTGTTTGACAGTTTACATTTTCTTTGTATTGAAAGTTCATAATTGGTCAAAAAAATTACACCGGAGTACACCGGTCAGTCCACAAGCCAGCCCCAGGGTTGCTGTTTGAGTTGTTGGAAGTAGGTGAAGTTAGTTCCACTTCCGCAAAACTAGCTATACAGTTTTTAAGAGAATTATTCAGTAGGTTTGGTTTACCTGTTGATTTACATTCCGAAAATTCCGACAAGCAATTCAGTCCTGTTATGTATGAACTGGAGTAAAGTTCTGCCATTGTTACTAAGCGTCACATTTATCAGCTGATCGGTTTAAATAACAGTCCGCTACACGGAGATACGAGTTTTGCTGAAAATATTGTAATTGTACATAGAAATGTGGCAACCCCTACATCCGCTAGCTCAGACCCAGATTTGGCAAAGCCGCAATACCAGAGGCATCGCACTTCTTCCCCCGCTAAGATCGTAGTCAGCAAGCCGGTTGGCATAACAACCACCCCAGCGATGGATATGTTTACTAACAAAACATACTGTATAAAAGTAAAATGATATTTGTAATATATCATGAGAATATCAGTTGAAGTCTAACCCTAACACCCTGCATGTGGCCTTGTCATTAATAATGCAACCGTTGTATTTTATCTGTCCACCTTAGTCCAATATAAGTTGTAAAGTGTTAACAACGAACACAACAATATTGAAGATGCATCAGATGTGCTTTAAAGTTTGTTTACTTTCACCCTGTTAATATATTTAAAGCAAAAGCCGAGTGGTTGTAGTGCTCGCCTTCAAATCTGAAGGTCGCTGGTTCGAATTCAAGTGAGATCCTTTCCAGACCCAGATGCCACTTTTCATTGGGCTATGAATTAATGATGCTATCTAACAAAAAGGTCGACGTTAGATAGTAACAAGAGCCGAGTTTGGGCCGTTTCCTTTCAAAACGGAAAAAATACAACTGGCGTAAATACACACAAAATGAAATAAAATACAAAAATACACAAGAGATTTTCATTTAAAATATCATTAAGTACGATTGAGATTTGCCTGTATAGTTCGCATAGTAAAAGTGTGTAACTGTTTTTTATAGTAGATTTAGAGGCCCACATTATTCTCTGAAGTAATCTTGCCCTGTTAACGCACGGGCAGAACAACTAGTAAATATATACATTTTTCGAGAAACATGTTTTCAAATTGTCATTAAGTTTTGGTATTGTACTACCTCTTGTGGCTGATAAGATTGATAGACATTAGTTATCAATTATATTAATTTTTTCTACTTATATTTTTCAGATTGAAGTTGGGGAAAAAGTGACATCAGATGTGAGTATTAAATTCTCTTGAATTATTGTAAATCTATACAGGGCTTTATGTGTTAAAACTTGTCACAAAGTTTGAGATTTGCTTTTTGTTTTCATGATGGAATGGCCTCTAGATCGTCTGAATAAACTAATATAGGTTTAAATTACCTGTTTCGGTAAAAACGATCGACTTGGTAGTATGAAGACTACAGCTGTTTCGTGATTTTTAAAAGTAGCACATCTTCAGGTCAAGAATGTCTTGCTAATTCCTCATGTGGAGTTCGTCAAAAATATAAACAAATAAATAAACGGGGGACACATACGAACATGACGCACACGAAATACATTTAATAAACTGGTCGACCAGACGCTGATTCACGAGACACGGCACCGGTGGATGGTAAGTCGTGACTCTGCTTTTTGTTGATAAATGACATAGGAAACCTTTACATAAATGATTGAATTCTAATTGTAAGTGGCTAGACTGTAGAAAAGGCCAAGGTAGGCTAGGCCTATTACCTTTGATTGCAGGCCACCCTAACTTCATAGGGAACACTCTGTCAGTTACACTTGATAGTGTAACTAAGTTAAGTTAAATAGCTTATAACTTACCGGATAACGTTAAGTTAAATACCTTATAACTTACCGGATAACGTTAAGTTATAGGCCTAATATGAAATTCAAAATAACACGTGAAAGATCATATATCAATAATTACGATTAATTTTTGAAACACTTAACCAGATACAGTGATTTAAGTTCTTTCCTTGCTTAGTCACTAACCAATGACCTGGCTCCCAAATAAAAACAATAAAAGTTGGATAAAGAAATTAGTTTTTTTATTTGGTTATGGGCTACAGAAAGTAAAAAGAATGGATTTAAGAGTGAATGTTGAAAAACTAAGCAATTCTCCATCATGGAGAAGGTGGAAACGCCAGATGGAATTAGTTTTGAGACATCATGGAGTTAGTGATCTGATTACTGGTGAAAGGACAAGGCCTGAAGAAACAGACGAGCAGAAGCTTAAGGATTTCAAGAAAGGTGACACCTTAGCTCAGGTACTTATTGTAAATGCTCTAGACGATTCAAATGTACAATTAACAGCTACTTGTGATAGTGCACATGAAATGTGGCAGAAGCCATCGATATATAACTAGTTATATATCGATAGTATAGTATCGATAGTATTAATAGTATTAGTAGTAGTTATATATCGATGGCAGAAGCTGTTGAGTATTATGAACAATCATCAAGTCAGAGACTAGAAAGAACAATGGAGCAGTTCTTTACGTCTAGTATAACTGATGGAGAAGATTTGATCAAATATATCTCAAGATTGCAGTTAAACTTCAGAGAAGTGAATGATAAACTTAAAAAGCATAAAGCTTCAGAACTGCCAGAACTTGTGTTGATGTCAAGGATTATGAGTACACTACCTAAAGAATTCTTTGAGTTCAAAAGTGTGTGGGAAATAATACCAGTGAAGGACAAAAGTGTTGATTTGCTAATGGAGAGAATTCGTCTGATTGAGTCCAGGCTACCTAGGACTATGAATTCTGATAATGGACAAGCCTTACAGGTTACAAGAAATAGCACAAGTTCATTCTGAGAAGGCAAAAGGCATTCTATAAAGAAGAAAATAAAGTGTTTGATTTGAAAGGGACCACACTATGCTAGTCAGTGTCCAAAGAAATCAGAAAAAGAATACAAGAACAAGACTGAGCCTAGAAACGGTAACAGTGGTCCATTCTTGTGTATTGTAGCAAAGGAGCACAAGAAAGACAAGTTTATTGCAGACTCTGGAGCATCGCAGCATATGTGTTTCCCAAGGGACTTCTTTCACACATATCAGAGGTTTACTTCACCAATTAACGTCACTGTGGAAATGGTGAAGATATTGAGGCAGTTGGAGAGGGAAGTATTCGAGTAAGTGTGAATATTGGGAAGAACCGATACATCACAACTTTAGAGAATGTATGGCAATTTCCCAAGCTAGGAACGAAACTGATGTCAGTCAGCACAACAGTGAAGAAAGGATTTAGTTTCAAAGTAACTAAAGAAAAAATGTGTCTTCGTGAAGGAAAACATGGGCTTTGTTAAATTAAATAAAAACTAATTTCTTTTATCCAACTGTTATTGTTTTTATCTCTTTGTTCCTAACCTAGATCTAGTGTTTGCCATTGACAACAGTCACAAAGATAGGTATACAGTGAAATAACTCTTACATCATAACTACGAGGAGTTATATTTGCGTTTTTTTTTCATTAAATGATTGTATAAAAATGTTCACTTTTATTTTACAGCCAACATTAACAACAACAACAAATACACCCAACAGAAAACACAAACAACCGACGACGATAAGAAGAAAGGAAACTATGTAACTTAGCTTATGTTTGAAAAAATAACTATTAAAAACAATCTGATTGGATTAGGCAGAGTATGCTATAACAATAATGTTGAAAATTAATAGTATAAAAAGCTCAAGACAGTGATAAAGTTCACACATTATTTTAACAAGTAGCCCAAGAACTGTGGTCATAATTAATTTAAGCCTAGGTCTTCTAAACTAACAACCATAAAAACATGTAAAAAGTTAAAACATGTGACTACCCAAACATTTTTATCGAATGTAATACATTTCGGTGGATATTTTTATGTCCCATATTTATTTCCTCCGATTATTCTTCAAAATTTATTATTCTTATCGTGGAAAATTAAAATGGTTTTTAGGATTTTATAATTATTACCGAACAAATAATCTCCAATAACGAACTTAACCGTGATAATATGATAAAGAACCTTTGTGCAAAACATCAACTTGATATACGAAGTTATATTCGAGTTATTGGAGATTGAGAAGATGCATTTTACACCAGTATAAGAATTCACTTCGTTCATTCAATTATTGATTTTCTTGTGAGAAATGTCTCATGGATTCCAAACATTACCATAAACCCCATATAAACAAAATTTTTAATGCAGCTATTGCCATATTATTTAACCAAATACATTGTCATTTTAAAGAAAATGCAGCTTTAACCGTGTTATCTAAGAGAAACTCTAGATTGAAACACGATAAATCAATGAAGCAGTAGGTTTTTATACATTATTTTAAAGACCATTAAAAGATGAAGTTTTTAGGATTATTTTACAGTCTCTATAGCTCAAATTAGTATAGAAAATCCTACGGGAAAGTTAATGTTGTTTTTCAATAGTCACAAATTCAAACTTCCATTAAACAAGGGCTTATAATTCTGTTTGATCTCAATGATATTGTACTATTATTATTGGAAGTTAAATGAGGATTCTGAAAGTGACAATGAAGTTGAAATGAAAGCAATCTTGAGTGCTTTTATCGTTATTTATCCAAGCAAATACAAATATAAAAACTACATCTTATTTTGTCTGTTGCTGCCTACGTTTGAAGATATGGACAAATAAACTGGTGCCATACTGTCAGTAACACTAAGTTGTTCAACACATACGCATTTTTAACACTAACTTCGTTCCACCCTGTATAATCAGTTAGAGCGCACACAATACTTCACTTTCAACATTCATTATGTTATTTGTTTAAATGTAACCATTATTTTTACCTAGTTAAAAATATAATGGTGAAAGAATTTTACATTTGTGTTTTAGGTAGACTATGAAGACAGGTTTAAAAACCACCAAGACAAAAAACTTGCTATTTTCTACGCCATTTCTGGCACCATTACTGACGAAGACGAGTACAAGGTAAGTAATCTGTTTATAGTTTTAAAGTTTTTGTAAAATTTATGGGATTCCTTTAATGTATGTTGAGTGTTAATTGCCCTTTCTACTTCTTTAATATCGGTATAACCTTCCTGCTAATCAACTACTACAAGTTTATTTACGTATAATTTGATGAAAATGAAATAATCAAGTATGCAATTATTGCAATTATAGTATGCATATTATTCAATTATTGGATACGTGGTAGGTTTCGCAGTTATATTTTACAATCGAGTCAAGAAACTTTAAACTAGATTTTCACAAAGTGTTTATTATTTTTTTAAATTTATGACAACAGCTAATTTTCAACCAAAAAGTGAGTGAGCGTAGCGAACAAACTTCAACCTGTAGGCGAGTTAGCGTAGCGAATGAGCTAACCTAAAGGCAAGTGAGCGCAGCGAACGAGCTCCAACCTAAAGGTGAGTGAGCGTAGCGAACGAACTTCGACCAGGACGTGATTGAGCCATGCGAACGAGCTCATCTTGAAAATGAACGAGCATTTGACATAAAACCACATAGGACAGGACGATGTCTGTCGGGCCAGCTAGTTCTATATAAAAATGAATTGGTACTTACTTAATCCTGTCCTCTTTTACCGGTTGGTGTCGAGGTTACAACAAGGCGCCTCTATGACTTTCTGTCTCAGTGAGTGGCCATGTACGGAGCTGCCCTTCTCACGCAAAGCATCCTAAATGTATATCTCTTCCTTCAATGTCTTTCTCGGTCTACTTGCTCTTTCCCTCAACATGACCTCTTTCATCATCTTCGGAAGCCGAGTTGTGGACATGCCCAAATCATTTTAGTTGCTGTTCCTGTATTGTGATAGTTAAGGGCTTAACATCGTAGGTGTTTCTTATTGCAACATTTCTTATTCTATCCCTTTTTGTTTTGTTCTATACTTTCCTAAGAAACCTCATCTCCATTGCTTGCTTGGAGCTTGATTTTAAGTCTTTTGGTCAAAGTCCAGGATTCACATCCATAGGTCACAGAGTAGGCACAGAGGTAGATTAATAGACTGCTATTTTTTTTTTTTTTATTTCTTTCTTGGCCAGAAATATATTTCTTATGCACCAAAAGATTGCTGCTGCATCCCTTTTATTTTCTTATATTTTTCCATTTTCTGTGATAACTGAGCAACCTCACATTTAAATGTTGGTACCTGTTTCAAGGGGCTATTTCCTACTGAGATTTAATGGTTGACCTTTTCCCCACTGAAGACCATGGTTTTGGTTTTGTTTGCATTTATTGTTATACCTTTTTTATAGCTTATCCACTCATATTTTCATATTATGCTGCAAACGTTCCTCGTTTTCCCCAAACCACTATGTCGTCTGCAAAAGCTAGGCTGCAAATTTTGGCTGTACCGAAACTGCCACGACGTTTTATGATTATAACCCATACCGGAACCGCCACAGCAATTAGGAAGGGCGTTTTCGAGTAAGGTAGAAATACTTAAAATGCCGCAGTGGATTCCTCACGTAGGGGAGGTCAGTTTGGCAACGTGCAGGGAGAAACGGGAATGAGAAAATCCGTTAATCCCCTTATTTATCAGAGTGACGAGTTTGAAACAGAACACTTTACATTGCTCATAACTTAATTAAATGCTTTTCATCTCGCTACTTAAAAGATCATACAGTACTAACTTTGTATTTAAATTAAGTAACAATAGAAGAAGTAATTTAATTTACTGATGAAGGTAGAAATAATTTTATTCTGAAGCATTAAGACTGTAATGGATTTAAAAATTACTCTTTTTAATAGTTTTATATGAAAGCTTTTAACATGTTATAGTTAAAATGTAAATATCTTAACAGTCGCAACACCAAAAACTTAAACTAACATAAAAAAACTCTTTTTTTCCTACGTATTATAATGAAAGAGATGTTAGGACGTTGACGTAAAAAAAAGGTTAAAACAGAAATGGGAATTATAAGTCTCCCGTTTCTCCCCATCTACCTGAGGAATCTGATTTGGCAGTTTCGGTATTTCTCCCCACTCGAAAACACCATTATCCTTCCTAATTGCTGTGGTGGTTTCGTTAGGGTTATGATCATAAAACGTCGTGGAAGTTTTGGTGTGCCCCAAATTCTAACAGCTCTTAATTGATAGTTTCCCACCACAAGGCTTTTAGCTTTAGCTTTCACATTTTTCATTACTTCATCCAGCACTAGAATGAAAAGAAGAGGGTTCAAGTTATCTCCTTGCCTAACTCCTTGTTTTTTGATAAATTCAGTTGAATTTTGATTGCAGGTTCTAGCATAGTTTTCACAAGATGCTATATAAGCTCTTGATCGCATGTATCAATTCATTTGTAGCCTGCAGCTTTGTCAAAACTCTTCAAATTTCGTTCCTCGGTGCTCTATCAAATGCTCCACCACCATAATAAATAAATATATATATATATATATATATATATATAAACATTTTAACGAATGCCGTTTTTGGCCTCTGGGGACATAAAACGGAAAAGTTAATTGGTCCTGGGCCTAGGTCTTACCTTGCCACCTACGGTAATAGCTATTTCCCTATAGGGAAAGCAATAATACAGAGATTCAAAACTTGGTACACAGTCATTGGGCTTTAAAATAATTTTAACACGTTATTCAGTTATACACTTCCTCCTCAGGGAACGGCCCGATAGGAGTCAGAAAAAAATCTTAAATGTAAGCATATGTTGATATATGCTCATCAAACTAAAGGCTTTACTGGTAGAATACAATGCCGCAAATTTGAACTTAAGCGGACGACCGAGTCCAAAATAAAACCAGGCGGGTATCATTGTGTGTGTGTGTGTCCGTTAGCTCAATAACTCGAGCGAAATTATCAGATTTTGATGAAATTTGGTACAAACGTGTGTACATTCGAATGGGTTTGTAAATCAGCATGATCGGACTATAGGGACGGGGGTTTATGGGGTGTTTTATGTGGTAAAAATGGATTTATCTCATTTTTGACACTCAAAACATAAAATTTCCTGATTTCAGTGATGTCTCTTAAAAACTATTTTTTTCAAGGGAGAGGAGGAAAATGTTTTTACGCACACAGGTAGCCAGCCTTTAGTGTGAGACTCCTGAATCTATCACAGACTACTCACTATAAAACCCCCTCTACTCTGTTGGACACAGACCTGGAATTGTTTGTCACATTACTTGTTACATATACATTGTACTATATGTTGCCAGGGCAACATGTGACCTAAGCCCTCAGGGCTCTCACTGTTTTTGGCATTTAGATACTTCATGACCTACACCACATCCCGGTCAAGGTCGAGCTTCTTGGCGCGGAGAATACCCTGGATGTAATGTGACACACAGGTCCAATTGTCCTCACCGGTATGACCGTGTCCACTGACAGCAGTCCTACTAACTGTTGAGCCTCCAGGCGGGCCAGTGGCAGTGGAAAAAGGTATGTTCCACGTCATCGGGAATGCCTGAGCAGTATCCAAACTATTTAGAAGAGCTTAAAAACAAATAATGTAGTACATTGAAGAGTTATTGTACAGTTATTGGTTAGGGCAATTTGAAAAATATAAAATTTAAAATTCCATATTATGTTATGGGAGGATAAATAAACTGTTATCTGTATGCATATGTATGTGTACATATAATAATTTTAACTAATGGTTTCGTTGGCCTCTGGGGACATCAAAATTAAAAATAAATCGGCCCCGGGTCCAGGTCTTACCATGAGACATATGGTAATAGGTTATTCCAAATGGGGGATTCGCTAAAAACAACTATCCTTACCATAGCCAGCGTTTGCAGCATAATTTTAATTTGTTATATACACGTCCCTGCCGCAGCTGTGATCATTTCCTTGGCTGAAGAGGACATAGTCCTTAAAACAGTCTAGTAGGGTTTAGTTCAGTGGTGATTCAGCTCTCGGGTCTGGAGAATCACGAAAGGAAGATTCCAGAATCTGGCTGCCTAATCATTAGAAGGTTCAATTATTTTATATTATATACCCCTGTTAGAAACAATGTTGTTTGATTTCGATGTAATAACTGAAGGACTACTATTGTACTTATCTAAATAAAAATAGTTTATGAATGTTACAGGCTAAAGCTGCGGAGGAGTTTGCATTGCATGGTGTTAAAAACGGAGTTTACTTAGTTGTGCACCTAGCCAGCCTATCTGCTGACATCAAAGAGAAATACATATTTCCATCGAAGGATAGCTTGGTTTTCCAATGGGAAAATAAGGTAAACCTGGGGCTTTGTTAACTGTAAATAGTATAATAATAATGTTATGTAAATGTAATAAGTACTTAAGCTGAACTAAGATGCTATGGAATCCGCCTTATTTTTACGTAAATTGAATCCTTTAAATTTTGGTTTAGTAGCTAGATGATATAAATCTTTCACTTGACATTTAAGTCAATTTAGTTCCAAGAGAAGTGTATATTTCCCTGCCTTTATTACATGAGCACATGGCTTATGCATCAAATCCTTAGGCTCAGCTCTGAAGTTAGGTATTATCATAGATTAAACACACAGTATGTTTAATCTATGTTATTACATGTCCATAATATGCATAAATGATAAATACTAAGTACATTCTAGTCTTATGGACAAACTAACTAAACCACATATACTGGCTGCTTTCAAGTCTCTCAGATAATTTAAACCTCATTTGGGTTTTCACCTTTTTTCATTTGGGGTTTCATTTGGGTTTGGTATCTACTTTTAGTTTAAGCAACGGCTCAAACTATATTTAAATTCTAAGTTCTTCATTTCACCCTAACATCAAAGTCAGTCAAGCATTGAAGCCCTACATACAGTCTTATTGCCGCCATTTCCTTTAGTGAATTAGCAGGCAGATGTGTTGGAACTTAAAACTTGTTGGTTACACCATAGATTTAGTTGAAAAGATAAATTATCGTACACATCTTGCCATTGCACCCCACCCCCCCCCCCTGCTACACCACCTATGGTTTCATTGTCTTCTACAACTTAATTGGTTGTTAATTGCTATCATCCAATGATAATTCGCAACTGTGACTGGGTGATTTCAGAGGTGGTGAATTTATTTTTCAGTTTAAAAATCCTCTGGAGCGAAGAGCGGGTCTGAGGTATAGTATGCCTAAAGATTATTAAACATGTACGTAGATAAATACCACTATTCCTTAAAATAGTGAATAATCTAAATAACTTTAAAAACTGCTACTATTGAAATCATTTCGATAAATATAAGTTGTTTCAATTTTGTACCAAGCTATTACTGTCACATATTTTGTTCAAATAATGATTGATACTTATTTTACAGTACAGACATGTCCGTATTACTGACAAAGTAAGTATAAAGTAATTTTATCAACTAGTCAATTATGTTTATAAACCTGACAACTTTTTCTGGCCGATGGCTTAGTTTAGATTCTGTGATACTATTTATACTTATAATACCCCCACCGCAGCAAACCTGCCGACTAAGCGAATTGCCTATGCTTCCATTTGTCTGAATTCATTTTCAGTTAAATATATTTTAATAACATTAGGATTAACGAGTACCTAGGTTTGCTGCTACAAGGAAACTAATAAAGTGTGTTTTTGAGTAAAATATTGATAGCTTAGTACAAAATAAATAAATTTGCCAAGTTTGATTAAAATATATTCATAAACAAGCAAACTACAACATTTGACAATATTCTCCATAAGAATAACATGGGAATTTTAAATTTACAATTTTTTTAATTTTCTCCGTTACTAATAATCGAACAAAAATACTTTTACATACTAAATTATTTGTTTTTTAAGCTCTTTAAAGAGAAATTGGGAAATTTTGTGTTTTGAGGGTCAAAAGTGAGAAAAACCAATTTTTACCCCATAAAACCCCCCGTAAAGACCCGTTCCCATGGTCCGATCGTGCTGGTTCGCGAACTCATTCAAGTTTATCCCGCTTTACACCTTTAAACCAAATTTCATCAAAATCGGACAAAAATTACTCAAGTTATCGCGTTCACGGACGTATATATATATATATATATATATATAAGTCTATATACATATATATATATATACATATATAAAATTTTGAACGAATAGTGTTTTTGGCCTCTGGGAACATCAAAATGAAAAAGTAAATCGGTCCCGGGTCTAGGTCTTACCGTGCCACCTACGGTAATAGCTACTTCCCTATAGGGAAATTCGCTAAAAGGTAAATATCACAATAGACTGAGTGTGTTTTATCTATGATACCACAACAGAGCAGAGAATAATACCCCCGCCGCAGCAAACATTCAGACTAGGCAATTTTTTGATAATGCTTTTTACTAGAGATTTGAGAAAGGCCACTTTTATACGTGTACATTCTGCTAGGTGAAAAAACCGTAGATACTGTAGACCTGCAACTATCAGTATAGTATTCCCGCATCGATATTAACCTACTTAGAACTCCGCCCCGTAGGGTTTCAAAGTTCTGAGGCAAAGTTTGTGAAATGTAAACTAGTGGCTTGTAGGGGTAGAAGATCTTAAAACCCCAAATATAAAATAAATTATTGTTATAGTTTCAAACAAGCTAACTAAGAATCAAATAATCTATTTTTATTAATACACGTGTACACTATTTTTGTTGTTGGAACATTCTCTTTGATTTTCATTTTCACTAAATGATGTTATTTCTTCAAGTGTTTCAACTCAGCTAAATCAACAAAAAATTGTCTTTGAGTAAATACTGTTTTACTTTAGTATTTCTCAGCTATGAAATTAAATAAAATAAAAAATCCTTCATTTATTCAGGCAAAGTTATAGCCACATGGCTCTTTCCTACACTTAAACTGACTAATATAAAATGAATTAATTACAAATGAAGAACTTCATCTAATACACATTTTTATACTAACTATAAATAAACATATATCATGGCTGGAATCCCACTGAATTATTCTTTATAAATATTGTCAGCTTTATTCCCTATTCAAATATTATTAATTTTAATGAGTACGTAACGTAGGATTTTTACTACAGGGAAGACTATAAGGTTTTTTTTATGAATATGTGTAAAGCTTAGTATGAAGGAAATAAATTTTCCAAATTTCATTAAAATATGTCCACAATCAAGCTACAACAGTTTATTTATTCTCCATTAAAATTACATAATAATGTTTAATTTAATTTTTTGACAAGGCATACAACAACGCTTCAATATCCTAAATGATTTTTTTAGCTCTATAAAATGGTTTGGAAAGCAATTGCCAAATTTCATCTTTTTTGGATGAAAATGGGGAAAATCCATTTTACCCCAAAAAACCCCATAAACCCCTGTCACCATAGTCCGATGATACTGGTTTTCAAACTCGTTCGGATAAAAGTAGTTTTACACGTTTGTAGCAAATTTCATAAAAATAGGATAATTTTAGGTCGAGTTGTCATACTAACTGGCATACATGTATATGATATGTACTTGTAACTTGTACTTCACATTAGAGACACATTTAGAGAAAAGGAGTTGTGTTTTCTGCAACACTGCTTTAATTTTACTATGGAGAATATCACAAAACTGAGCTGTACGCAATTAACTTTTGCTTCTAAAATCAATAAAATATGTTTAACTATATTTCTTTACTCTATGGTTAGTGTGTAAATTAATGTACTGTAAATACAATGAACTAAAGAACAAGTAAAAATAAGAAGTGGTATGTATTTTATATTGTTGTTTCTTATTTGTATTGATAAAATTGGTGCCCTGTAAACGATATTAAGGGTTGGCTTTCTTACAAAATGTAATACAAGTTTTCCGTTATTTCATTTTTGCTTACTGTGATATTTACATAATGAGCTGCAGGTAAAGATTCCTGTCAAAAGTGCAGTAGTTAGGGTACGGCATAGGCCTATTTATTTTATGTGAAATCAGTATAAATTGTTTTTCTCTGTAATACAGTGCCTTATGTTGTGCAATTTTTTCTCACCCTTTAACTTAAGCGTATCATTTGAAAATAAAATCGTATGTTATAGTATAGATGCATCAGCACATCATATAATTTCTACTAGACGGCCTTATAAGTTAGCCTAGCTTTAAAGAAAGACATTTTTCAAACTAAGAGGTCCAATGAAATTTTGTACCTTAAACAAAAGGTGGATGTCTAACTATTTTATACAACAGATTTAAATAATGAAATGTATAATTAAATTTACAAGTTCAACAAGACCAATACATAATTATTTTATTTTATTCATTAGCGCTTTCAGAAACTAGGTTTACATCTTCAGGCACTAGTACACTGGTACAAAAAACTATACATTTCATTATTAATTGCCAATATCTCTAATATAAGTTAACAGATTTAAACATAAAATCTTTCTGTTCGGTGTCCTCTCCGTTGCGAGGCACGGGTACAGCAGCTAGTAAAATCATATAGGTCTAGATACAATGATTTCATAGGTGCATCGGCACCATATGTTGTATCATCACATGTATTATATGTAAGTATTCACCACCTGAGTTAACAAAAAAACAGACATTTATCAAGGTAAGTAGTGGAGGTTAATTTAGTTTCTAAATTCAATGGTTCATGTGACGCCATTTTACGGAATTTTGAAAGGACCAACATTGTCTTATCCTGACCCCGTTGCAAGGCACGAGTTTAGCAGCTAGACTTCTATAATTTTTTAACTTCCGTTCGTTTGTTTTATAATTTGTCCATCTATCAAAATTGCAATCATATGATTTATAAATACATTTTATAGAAGAAAAAAACTTTCTCAGAAGATTTCATAGATCCTAAGTTATAATACCACGATATATACATTGAATAATAGTATATTTCGTACCTAGGGCCGAAAATGAGGTTTTGCCGGCTCGAGATAGTTTTTAAGTTCGAGACGAAGTCGAGAACTTAAATCGATCGAGAGCTGCAAAACCATTTCTGCCCGTGGTACGAACGCTATTTTTCACCACACTATACCCTATTACCACTATTCACCACTATAATAATGCAAACTGATAGTCAACACAACTACAACATTAAGGTTATGTAAAGAAATAATTTACAGCAAAAATAAAAATAAATAGTTGCTAGGCAACGGCGACAATAACACAATTCAATTGCAATTCTATGGATTTTGATTGTGTATTTAAAATGCATTCATGTTTTAAGTAAGTAAGCGGACAGCTGATTTTGCGGCCCCGGCCTGTAAAAACCTGCTCGGTCCCCAAATTTCTATGACAGCTGGCATGGCCAGCAAAACGTAACTTTCAGCCAGCGAACACATAACAAAATAGAAGCGCTACTCGGAGCGCAGGAGCGTGGCAGTCTGACTAGCCGACGAAACGGACAAAGATGGCGGCGCTAGCCTAGTCCCGGCATCTGCAACGCGCTGGTCGTCTGCTATGCTTCGAGTCAGTGTTGTTTACATAGGCATTGTTTAAATGTAAAAATACTTTTGTATAAAAATTACTTAGGTTTTTCTGGAAGTGCATTGTCGTAGTAGTATATTGTTGGAAATATCTTAAAGTAAATCGATTGTTTTTACTATATTATTGCCGACATAAAATTTATCTAATGAAAACCTTTACCCTTAAGTTCCTATAATGAATTATTCCTAACTGATTAGACAAGCACAAATTCGTGTAGGTTGATGTTAGCCTCCGGATTACCAATAAACTGTAATATTACATGTCATTCATTCATCATTAACATTAATTTCTCTTTTATTTTGTATATTTTCTCTCACAATGTCTGTTAATGCCCCTGATAATGTGTTATCAGTTATTTAATTTGTTCCCCTTGTTAATATGTTATTTTATCCAATTTTGTTCAATGTTATATAGTATCCCATTACCCCACAGAAACATCATCCTATTTTATGTTACAATATAATATTTATGCAAATTCTCTCCATACCTATCCTGTACTCATCAAAAACCAACAATAATCATTTATTTAGAATAATATAGAATTGTAAGAAAATTGCAATATAATAATAACATCTTAAATATAGTATCATTTTTCAAAATTATCCAAAGAAAATCAAAATTACTGTGGCAAGTGTCATTCATGTAAATTAACCAGCTGTACATCACTTCAACAATGGACATGGACTTCCTGAGCTTCTACCATTGCCTCTCCCCAGATCCTGCCAACTCTTCACAGTGTGAACATCATTCTATTGGAAATTGTGTTTAATTTAAACTAAAATTCATAATCCCAAAGTAAAACCTAAAATTTAAATTTCTCATCATCCAAAAGTATTGGACAAGTGCCTTGAAGAGTATCAAATTTTAACGAACCCCTATTTCATTTACACTTAATGCTACAAAGGTGAAGACAGAAAAGACACTCCAAATTTGGTAACCATCATCCATCTTGTTTAACTAAGGACAAATTTAATTCTCATTGGACATTTAATCAGTATAGCCTACTAGGCCCAATTAACTCAACTCATCAAGATATACATATTTCAAATTGAACTTTTATTCAAAATTTAATCTTCAAATTCTATTTTATTTCATTAAATTCAGTGAAACCATTTGGAATCTTTCTTTGGACATTAACATTATTAGCCTATATTAATAGCATCATGAACCTAGCTTAATTTATTTCAGAACAATAACTAAATTAAATTATTTGCATTTTAAAGAAGCCTAATATATCATTCGAACCGGCACGACCACCCCTCCCTGGATTAAGAGCTCATAGCCTATTTAAATATTAATTAGTACTTTAGAAGAAACCAGCCCAATATAAGCCTAGAATCTTTTGATCCACTTTGGAACCCCACCATTTTGAAAATTTACCATTGTTAACTTACCCTGTAGCTAAATTCAACCAATAACTTATCTAATATTTGTATTTCATTAATAAATTATATATTGTAACATACCAAATCTCTTTATTCAATAATTCATATAGGCCTATTATAAGTTTAAGATAAAGACTTACCTCATTAGACAGAAATAAAACACAAATTGGGAATTATCTTTATTAAGAAAGAAATGACTTGCAGTTCAATGTGGGCTAACTTAATAGCCGAAGGAATTTTGTGGGCCTAAGTTAATGAAAGTCTATAGAAAGCTTTATGGTGTGTAGCAAATTTGGCGACCCAACGTGTCGGCTTTCGAATGATATATTACGGTAGTCATAAAATATTGCAATTTTCGATTTAAGCTAAGTTAACCTTAAGTTGTACTAGATCGTAAGAACCCATAGCCTATTGTACTGTACGTCCCGTAATTAACATTCCCTAACCCCAATAACAACACAAAGCCGTTATACAAAACACTAACTAATCACGCACAATTCGCATAATTAGTACAATAATTAATCATGGCCGAGAAAGGTTATAATTTAAGACCCAACCGTAAAAACTCTAACCTAAACCCGAATTACGATTACGAATACAACACTCAAACTGACAGCGAGAGCGAAATTGAAGAAGAAGGTCGCCATCTTGATGACATCACACGCACGGACACAGAACAAAAAACACATCCACAGCAGACATCAAAACACACAGAGGAAGAAAACAACGAGTCCATGGACCAATCAGACACTAGTATTCCCATTCCTACAAGTCTGTTTGCAAATGTTGCCACTGAACTGTCCAGTAAACAAAGTCTGAATGTTTCCAAAATGCCAGGTGATAGCCAAAGCCAAGGTCACATTAGCGGATCAACAACACCCGAACACAGCCGATCGTAACCGAATATAGCCGACGAACGCCACCTAGACCTACCAACACGGCAACGACTTGACAATCCTAGCGTCACTGTCGGTGAAACAGCGACTACAAATACTACTGTCACGTCAGCACTAATTGCACCATCAGATATTAATACTTTAATTGCTCTCATGACTAAACTAGATACTAAATTGAGCAACAAAATTGACGAATCAAATACGGAAATTAAAGCAGAAATTAATAATAAAATCAACAGCAAACTTAATGAATTAAAAGTTGAACTCACTCAAAGCTTCAATGATAAAATTGATGCTAATAGCCTAGAAATTCAAGCTTGCCGAAATGCACTAGAAACTCATATTTTAGAAAATCGTGAAAGTCAAAGTAAATTCCAGGTCGAAATTAACTCAATTAAGATCACTCAGACAACACAAGCTGAGGAAATTATTAAACTTAATGAAAAACTCACACAAAAAATTGATGAATCACAAGATCAAATGCGACAATTCGTCATTGATAATCTTACACAACAACAATCAATATCTGATAATAAAAATCAACAGAGACAAAATGACATCCTATCTGCTGTCAAAACACAATTGGTAATGCATGAACAGAATTTTGACCAAAAAATTGAAGAACTTTCTCAACGAACCAGGCAAGAATCCGAACAGAATTCTAAAGCTAATTTGGCCATCATACAAAACGAAATTCTCCCAAAACTCACCATCCAAAACAAAACTTTAGAATCTCAGCAAGCTGAAATCCAAAGTTTAAATCAAAATCTGACTAAATGTGAACAAGAAGTGGAAACCCTCAAACAGAACAAAACATTTGAAAACTTCCAAGGCCCAATCAAAATTATATGCAATGGAAATGAAGAGAAAGACCGACAACTACCAAAATTCAACGGCCGAAGTGGCAACCCAAAAGAATATCTTAATAAATTTAAAAGATATTATGACAGAGGACTTGAGCGAAACTGCAATTATGACCCGATTGAATATCTCAAAGACCTGCTAGAAACTTCATTCGAAGGTCCCGCCTCAAGATGGCTACAACTCGTTAAGACCGACTTAAGTTCCTGGGAACAATTTTCCAACGAATTTGAAGCCAAATACTGGTCACGAGAAGTACAACGCAGCTTAAGAGCCAAAATTGAATCAGAAAAATATCGGTCAAATGGTACCCTCAGCCGCAGCGAATACCTAACAGAACGTGTAATTTCACTCCAATCTATGAGCCCTTGCCCGACCGAAGAAGAAATCGTGACACTGATGGCAGAGAGATTTGACTCCATCATACAAGACTGCATCAATGTACAGAACATCACCACCGTACGTGCCTTAGAAAGACTTCTACAACGTGAAGATCTCAAAGACGGACCAAAGAAGACACGCACTAACAACCAGAATCACAACAGCTCATCCAACAACCGACCGACAACTCCAAATCAACAACCACACACCTATCATCAAAACGGCCGCTACGAGAATCAGAGAGCGTACCAACCCAAGATACCTTCATATCACAACAATTCATACAACAACAATCACCAACACAAAAATTATCCAAATCATCAAAATTACCTTCCTAACCACAATCACCCTACTTACGACCGAAACCATGAAAACAAACCATATCAACGAGGCATATATCCTGCACGTAACAGTGATAACAACCAACGGACCTACAGAAACCACCCAACCCAAGAACAAGCTCAGCTCTGCGCAGTAATAAGACAAAATAACTACGTGCCAAGTGCTCCTCCAAACAACCAATCATCACACAGTTACGAGCCACAGACTCATCCTGCACCAAATATACAGGAAAACGGTTCGGCGCTGTAAGCGACAACCGAGAGGGTCAATTATCATTAGTTAACTCTAAAATTACAGCGCCTATTTATGAAAGTCTCGGTAATGAAATAAATCATCTTCAATCCCAAAGTATAATGTGTGATAAGAACTTCTTATTAGAAAATGATTCAGAAAATAATCAATCTCTAAATTTCACTCAAATAAGTTGCCCAGAAATTAGCATCAAACTTAATAATATTAGAGTAAACGCATTAATCGACACTGGTTCATCAATAACTTATATATCAGAATCCTGGTTCAGTGAAAACAAATCCAAAATTTCACCATTTGAAGAATTTCCAGTTAATAATACAGTAATCAAAACTGTTACAAATGAGAAATCTAAAAGAGTCTCTCGAATTATTTACGTTCCCACCACAATTGCAGAACACACCTTGCCATTGGAATATCTTATTGTACCAAATCTAATAAAACCTATAATACTAGGAGTAGATGTTTTGTCTAATCTTAAAATGGATCTGAATTTCAACACAAATGAAATAGACATGCAGATAAATAATCACAATGTTACGTTGAAGTTTTGTATGTGCAACCAAGAGGGACAAATATGTCACTTAATAATTAATGATAGCCATAGGCCAAATAATGAATATTTTAATGATGAAACGTTTGATGTATATCACGATGATCCAATATATAATAAATTTAATAGCACAATAAATAACTTCAAAAATAGAAAAACAGATCCAATCGAAGATGAAACATTAACCCAAGAAGAAATAGATAATTCCCTAGCAACAAATACGCACATAACCGCAGAAGAACGTGAAACATTAAGCAGTTTATTAAATAAATACCAGCTAAAGAAGATGAAGATGTTTTATACGGCCCCTACCATATATCAGCCCTCAAGAAATATTTGGAACCAACCCGAGCAATAGAAGCTGTGATCGACGAGATAGATAATGATGACCCTACCTTCGAAGATATTGTATATCAATAAAATTCATAATGTGTTTCATCCATCAATAGACTTTTGTGCATCATCATCTCTAATCAAATTGTGCCATGGACCTTAATCGCGAGTGCGTGACCCCATAAATTGTGTTTCCATAAACTGATACCCAGGTGATAAAGTTTATAGACAATACTCACTTACTAATAAACTGTGATCTCCTTAATAACAAAGAAACAATAAAGTTATTTGATATTGAACAGTATGGAACAACAGCCATAATATCCCTTTCTTCCCATGCCAGGCCATGAACACTCTATTCTATTTCCCCATTTTAATTTTATTGTCTTACACATTTGTTAACTTAGATTATAATTTTGTTGTATTATCACTCAATGTTCTATCATCCAGAAAATCAATCATTTAATGTTATTCATACCTATCTTTAAGTATCATTCATATTAATGATTCATGATTCCATTTCATATTTTGTCGAAATCTGTATATCATTTCATAGCATACAGATTTCTGTGGGGATAATTTGTAATATTACATGTCATTCATTCATCATTAACATTAATTACTCTTTTATTTTGTATATTTTCTCTCACAATGTCTGTTAATGCCCCTGATAATGTGTTATCAGTTATTTAAATTGTTCCCCTTGTTAATATGTTATTTTATCCAATTTTGTTCAATGTTATATAGTATCCCATCACCCCACAGAAACATCATCCTATTTTATGTTACAATATAATATTTATGCAAATTCTCTCCATACCTATCCTGTACTCATCAAAAACCAACAATAATCATTTATTTAGAATAATATAGAATTGTAAGAAAATTGCAATATAATAATAACATCTTAAATATAGTATCATTTTTCAAAATTATCCAAAGAAAATCAAAATTACTGTGGCAAGTGTCATTCATGTAAATTAACCAGCTGTACATCACTTCAACAATGGACATGGACTTCCTGAGCTTCTACCATTGCCTCTCCCCAGATCCTGCCAACTCTTCACAGTGTGAACATCATTCTATTGGAAATTGTGTTTAATTTAAACTAAAATTCATAATCCCAAAGTAAAACCTAAAATTTAAATTTCTCATCATCCAAAAGTATTGGACAAGTAACTTGAAGAGTATCAAATTTTAACGAACCCCTATTTCATTTACACTTAATGCTACAAAGGTGAAGACAGAAAAGACACTCCAAATTTGGTAACCATCATCCATCTTGTTTAACTAAGGACAAATTTAATTTTCATTGGACATTTAATCAGTATAGCCTACTAGGCCCAATTAACTCAACTCATCAAGATATACATATTTCAAATTGAACTTTTATTCAAAATTTAATCTTCAAATTCTATTTTATTTCATTAAATTCAGTGAAACCATTTGGAATCTTTCTTTGGACATTAACATTATTAGCCTATATTAATAGCATCATGAACCTAGCTTAATTTATTTCAGAACAATAACTAAATTAAATTATTTGCATTTTAAAGAAGCCTAATATATCATTCGAACCGGCACGACCACTCCTCCCTGGATTAAGAGCTCATAGCCTATTTAAATATTAATTAGTACTTTAGAAGAAACCAGCCCAATATAAGCCTAGAATCTTTTGATCTACTTTGGAACCCCACCATTTTGAAAATTTACCATTGTTAACTTACCCTGTAGCTAAATTCAACCAATAACTTATCTAATATTTGTATTTCATTAATAAATTATATATTGTAACATACCAAATCTCTTTATTCAATAATTCATATAGGCCTATTATAAGTTTAAGATAAAGACTTACCTCATTAGACAGAAATAAAACACAAATTAGGAATTATCTTTATTAATAAAGAAATGACTTGCAGTTCAATGTGGGCTAACTTAATAGCCGAAGGAATTTTGTGGGCCTAAGTTAATGAAAGTCTATAGAAAGCTTTATGGTGTGTAGCAAAACACAAACATAATTACTCTATTTTAATGATAAATTAAAATAACAATAACCAGCATGTACTCTGGACGGATAAAAAAAGAGTAAACTATAATAAAAATTAAAACTGGTCTTAATTTAAGTAGTGTTACTCGTTACGAAGTAAATTATTTATTAAAAATAATTTAATAATTTATGAAGAAAATGATAATAATCATTCTTTTGAGTCTAGAATCAAATAAGAGATTTATAAATCTTAAGTTATTGTCATTCTTTCTGTACTGTAGCTTGAACTACATTATAGGTAAGTAACCTGACTGCTCTACTGGTCTCACTTAAACGCGGCCTCAGGCTGTGTATTGATCACTCAGGGGTTGATTTTTAAAATGTCGATTACACAGTAAAATTTTGTGATTTTTTCTCATTTGTATTAGAACAATAACACAATCTGCCTCGATGTTAATTGAGGAACAAACCATGAATTTATTTCTGGCAAAGGTGAACGTACTACCTGTTGTAAATTGTAGTCGTAGGCATATGGTACAAACTATTCGACCTATTGTTTGGTCCAAAACATAAAAAGTCAATACTTGGACATGTAAATGAATTAGAAGTGAACATTGTACAGGGATGTCCCGTTAATCCTTACGTTACTCCGAATGGATTTCATTTGCAATTTCTTAGATTTCCCTTTTACGACAGCCCATTCCAGTTTTTGGGGTGTCGGATCATTCAGGTTAGTTCACCCGAGTTTTTGACCTTCAATTTCAACTTAAATATTGTTTTGATTTTACGTGGCAATCGCAAAAGAGAAATTCTTTAACACACACAAAAGTAGGGTACTACTAATGATTAAACTATTTATCGGAAATTACTAAGTGGTTGTAATTTATTTCACTTAGTTAGTCGTCAGTTTATGCTTATTGAAATATTTTTATATTTTCATAGCTGGTTACATTGTTAGGTCTATATCTACTAAGCTATTATGCCATGAATGTGTATAAACTTTAAGAGGAAATAAGACCCCTGATGTACTAAGTTTAATAGCTAGTAAGGATAGAGGAGGACTTATACAACCCTCCGAAAGCGTAGTAAAAATATGTGGGTTTTGCGAAAATTCGTTTCGCAGTAAGTTTAAGTTGCTTGATGAGAACATTAGTATAAAGGAAAACAATGTAATTGAGGTCCTAACGACCAAACCACTAGTACATTGTACTTGAACAATGTGTAGGAGTAAATTTGTTCCCAAATAGTACACATTTCTCAGGATATGAAATAGACAACAATGATTTTTGTTTAGTAATTAAAATGATTACTCAAAAACATTTCAATTTTAGAGTTCGCTACTACTGTTAAATAAGTAACGAAAGTCTTCACAAAAATAAAGTCAGGCAACATCTCAATAAAACTGTAATTTTTCTGGGACAATAAATTGAGTGTAATTTTACAAATATTTGGGAATTTTTATTTAACTTACATAATTATCTGTAGTTTATCTTGGATTATATTGAAAGTAAATTAGTCCTTAAAAAGCCGTGCTAAACGGTTGAGAATTCTTCATAGACAATATGTTTGAAAATGTCTTTAATATAAACAATATTACAGTACAACAGTATAAATAAACATTAAACACTGCACGCTAAATTTATAGACGACGGCCCGGCGGGCGGGGCAGCGGGCGTGGCGCGGAGCAGCGGCAATGGACCCCTTTTGTACCTGATATCTTTAGAAAACCAAGCACGATAAAATTTTTTGGTGAATCGGATAGTTAAATTTGGTTATTTATCCACAACTTTCCCGCTGAAGAAATTACTCTGACCAAAAAATAAAAAATTTCCTCGCAATACAACTTTTTCATGTCTGAATGTGAAAAATTAAACTACATAAGTAATACAAATATTTATAAAACAATTACTATCATAACTAATAATTTTATAGTAACACCATCGTTATCCTCAGTATCAGATCTACAAGTGTGCAAAATTTCCGAATTTTTTGTCAACTATTAATGTTATTTATGATCGAGTATTTGTCGCGGGGTTTTTAATGCGAACTGTGCTCGCGGGTCTTGGATTCAGGCTGTATGACGGACCAAGATGGCGGATTTGGCCACACTTTCAGTGCATTTGGTTCAACGCCGTGTCCTCTCTATTATTATTATTATTATTATGTGATCGCTGCTTTCAGCCACCAATTAACGTATGTACAGCCAAAAACATCATAGTGTGGTGAAAAATGTATACCATAAACACCTCTTACATCTAAACCGAAGTTTTATTAATCTCATCTATTTGGGGTTTCTAGAATGCATATGAAAAAAGACATGAACAGTACAACGATGGAGTTATAGTTACTATGTTTCACAACTTCGAGCCAGGTTGCATGAATGAACAACACCAAGAGGATTGTCTGGATTTAGCAATAAAGGGTGCACTCTATGTGAGTATTAATATAAATGGTTAGAATTTTTTAAGTAAGCATAATGCATGACTTTAACAAGCTATAACATGTTGTAGCTCACCCTGATAATGGGCTTACATCAACAAGAAGCCAAGAGTGCTCAGTCGAGTGCACTATCAGTCGAGTGCACTATCAGTAGAATGCACTATCAGTAGAGTGCACTATCAGTAGAATGCACTATCAGTAGTGTGCATTATCAGAGTAGAATGTGTTATCTGTAAAATGCACTATCACAGTAGAATGCACTATCAGAGTAGAATGCACTATCTGTAGAATGCGCTATCAGTAGAGTGCACTATCAGTAGAATGCACTATCAGTAGGGTGCATTATCAGAGTAGAATGTGTTATCAGTATAATGCACTATCAGAGTAGATTGCGCTATCAGAGTAGAATGCACTATCGGTAGAATGCACTATCAGTAGAATGCACTATCTGTAAAATGCGCTATCAGAGTAGAATGCACTGTCATAGTAGAGTCATAGACTAACCATCTATGGTAGAGTGCACTTTCTGTATAGTGGGCTATCAGTTGAATTCACTATCATAAGAATGCACCATCAGTAGGGTGCACTATCAGAGTAGATTGCACTATCAGAGTAGAACGCACTATTTGTAGAATGTGCTCTCAGTAGAGTGCACTATCAGTAAAGTGAACGATCTTTAGAACTCACTATCAGTGTATAATTCCTTGTCAGTAGAGTGCACTATCTGTAGAATGCACTATTAGAGTAGAATTCACTATTAGAGTAGAATTCACTATCAGTAGAATGTACTATCTGTTGAATGCACCGTCAGAGTAGAAGGTACTATCAGTAGAAGGCACTTAAAATATGGTGCACAAAAATTTATCTTTTATAGATAATGAGTTTTATTATGTTTTACAAGCTGTGTGTCGATGAGTACGAATCTCAAGCTGTCCCGGTCGTTTTGCTCGTCGTTCATGTGGATCTCGTCGGCAAAGAGTCAATAAAGAGCCTCTGTCCAGAACGAGGAGAGCCGAAACTGTACCCTGCATTGTTCGATGAACTCAAGTCAAAGGTATGTTAGAAACCTCTTGAATATTATTTTTGGAAAGTTGATGAAAGTTGAAACTCTACAAAGTATATACAAAATAACCCTATGTCAGTCCATAGGTATTACTATGTTTTTGCAAAATAACTTACTTGTAACTAAATCCAAATAGATAATATATAAATTTCTAAACTCATTAAGGAGCATAAAATGTATTTATTTGTTGGTACTCGCTAAAATTCCTTGATTTTTATATATGCATGCTCAAATTAATTTTCGCCCCGAATATTGTAGTATTTAAAATTTTGGTTTGGTTCTATTTTTAAGCGAAACACTTCAGCTTAAATGAGAATCCTTACGATAAAATATATATAAGTAAAACAATCAATTATTTTCGTACCCTTATCATGATGTCCATTGTATGATTTGTATAATTGTTCATTGTAAATTGATTATTAATGTATTTCATAGGTGTGGAAAAACTAAGATCTGGTTTACTAATCATGTGTACAAGATGCATGTGTGTCTAGAATGTCGTTAAGTATTATGTGACCTCGTTACGAGAAAGCTGAAATTTTATGTGAACATTGAGCAATATTTTGGAGAAAGTTAAACAAATATATTTGATTTCGCAATCATAAAAGTTGTCATCATATTTATAGGAGACATTTGAACCTGGGTCATCCGAAGTGTAAGGCAATAGTTCCTTGCTTCTAGCATTGACTTTTGCTACTAGGCAGCTGGACACCATGGTGGGTTTTTGATCACGTACATCCGTGGACTATTTATTATTATTCTTCCTGAATCAATAATACTACTCTTAGGTATGTAAGTTGAGTAAACTTGGGTATTTTCAAACAAGTGGAATGTGATCATATTTGGAGCGAATACATTTCCAAATCGCAAGGTTCTAAACAATGTATACTAATCACTCTATTACGTTTTTGTGGGTTGACCACAGCTCATTTATTTGCTTCTTTTCAGTTGTTCGAGATACATGAACCAGGAGCCATTGACACTTTTGATCAATATAACTGCTAAATCCAGCAACAAGCACACTCCTAGAAAAACGACACATGTACTGAGCAAGACAAACTACTTAAACGTGTTAGAAATCCAATCAAGGGTTCCCAGAGCCCCCCCTCTGCGCCACAGAATTTTAAGAGGGGGCTTTTTTTTGGGGGTGGGGGGATTTTTTTGCTAGCTGTCATAATGAATGTATAACTTTGTATATGCAGCCCGAAAAAGGTTTTATAAGTACGGTAGTTTTCTATAAACACCAACAATATTTTGCCATTCGTAATTAAATTGCTTCTAAGAATGGTAAAAACGCACCTTCTTAGATCCTTAACATGTACGATAGGGTCAAATTTTACTTGCTACATATGTTTTAGCGGTTCTTTAACTCCACGATCGTCAGGCTTCCAAAAAAATCACTTCTGGAGGTGTCGTCAGAGTACGTTACAAAAATTCAACGCAAAACTATTACAGATTGGCCTATCAATTCACGCGTTTAAATTGCCGTCGGCAAGACTGGAAGTAAACCGAATCAGGTTAAGTTGGATGGACCGACTTGGTCTCTGTATTGTCGTCTGTGTTTTCAACAGCTGATATTGGAATATTGTAGTGACTGAGAAGAGTGTTAAAGATATAATTGGATTCATAATTAATCGAGTGTTTTCATTCCAAATTTGTGTGCTGTCCCAAGTATTATGTATTTAAATATTTCAAACTCTTCCAAAGTTATTAATAAATTTCCTTTCCCGTAGTAATGAAGAATTTCGATACCATAATTTATATCCAGCATATATAAATTAGTTATTTTTGTCAATAATTTTGAATGGAAAACTCAATTATGAATCCCTTTATATTTTCAACACTCCTCCGCCACTTCACTACAATTAGTCAATTATAAGCTGTATATAACACAGACGACAACCCAGAGACCACGTTGGTCCGCTATAACCTGATTCAGTTTACTTCCAGTTCTGCCGCGGCAATGTACACGCGTGAATGATAGGCCTATCTGTTATCGTTTCGTGTTTAACGTTTGTAACATATTCTGACGACACCTCCAAAATTGGATCCTTTTGTAAGCATGGCGATGGTGGAATAAAGAACTGCCAAAACACTACCATTATTAGTCATAAAACGCAAACCTGGGGCTATCAAAATGAATTATAAAATTACCGTACTTCGTCACAAAACCTTTTGTAGTGCTGGTGGCACATTGTGGGTATTTTCCCGGCGATTATTGTAGAAGGCAGCTTGGGAGTGGCGAGCAACGCCTCCTAGTCTGCCCTATTTCGTGACCTAATTTTAAAACAAGATACTTTTTGCCAAAGTATTATTCGTACACTTAAAGTTATTTTAATTCTTAAGCCCTATAAATTTACAAAACCTAAATATATTTTACAGTTACGTTACAGTGCTGTGTTGGAGTAGAGTAATTCACCGAGTATATTGTTAAACGTTTTGAAGACGTTGCCTATTTTAATACTGAGCACGTGTTGGCTGACGATAAAGATTCTATCCAATAATTAGATATAACTTTGTATTGTTAAATGACGTTTCCTATTAAACATTTAATTTTGATTATCGTTAAGTTTGTTTTTCTTTACCTCAAGTTTACTGAATACTTAAAATGCTCATTTTATGTGTTAAAGGTGAAGTTGCCAGGTAAAATGAAGGGGGGAGGGTAGGTTGAAATGATGGCAGCATAGATTGTGGGGGGGGGGATTTCGCCACTGGGTTTGGGGGGATGAGCACCTCTGAATCCAATTTTCAAATTAAAGTTATTTTACCTTAACTTTCTCAATAATTTACAAAGATAACAACCGGATGAAACTATTACATTCTCTTCCTATACATAGTATATGGAGAATGTATTGTTTTCGTCAACAATTTTGAGTTTGAGCTTTGAGTGGATATATAATTTTTGGGTCTCTCTAGACCAAAAAGAGGGGCTTTCGAAGTGATGGCTGTGTGTGGGTGTGTGTGTGTGTGTCGGGATGTGTACAGAGCTAGGGACTTCACCTGTGGTCCGATTTCGATGAAATTTGGTATATAGGTTCTAACCCATGGTATCTCCAGGCGTTTTTTTAATATTTTTTAAAAAAATTAAGATTTTTAATGGGCATTTTCCCATAAAAAAACATAAAAACCGGAAAAATCGGATTTTCTCAAAAATGGCCAGAACGATTATGATTAAAATTTAGTATGTTGTAGCGCTTAAAATTCTGAACAAAATGGTACGAATCCTATTTCTGTAAAAATTACGGTTCAAAAGTTATTGTAAATTATGCTATTTCCCCATAAAAACCCCATAAAATAACAGAAAAATCGGATTTCCCCAAAAATGGCCCGAACGATTTTGATAAAAATTTAATATGTTATAGTCCTTTATATTTAAAAAAAATGGTATAAATCTTATTTCTGTAAAAAATACGGTTCAAAAGTTATTGTAAATTATGTTATTTCCCCATAAAACCACATTAAAAAACAGAAAATCGGGTTTTTCCAAAAAATGACCCGAACGATTTTAATAAAATAATTTTATGTAATAGTCCATTAAATTCTTAACAAAATTGTACAAAACCCATTTACGTATATTTACTCTCACCGCTTACACATGATAAAGGTTGTTGACAAACTTATGGGAGAAAGTATGTATCAGAATGCTGATACCGTTTATTAAGGATGTAAAACAATGCAACGTTTAACTCAGTAACTCATTTATTAAAACAAAATAACAAATACAAAGTTGCTTTAGTCAAGTCAATCTATTTTACGTCTAAAACTAAAAATAAAACAATTGTGCTTCAATCGACCTGGATGAATGACAAACTCCCTTAAAACTAACTAATGTCATCAGCAACACAATCACGGACACTTTAGTAACTCTAGGCCAAGATTAATTTTTAAATTTGACTTTTGAAGTGGTTCAAGTCTAACTTCAGCTAAATAATCCTTTAGCTTGGGAGAGAGGAAGTAGATAAACAAATGAAATACCATTCTAATGGAAATGTCTCAATGTTTTGAATGTCGTTGACGGAGGTGGAATTATAATGACAGTTTTTTTCGCAGTGAATATGAATGAGTAGGAAAAAATCGGTCTAGGTTATTATTGATAAGAACCAACGTTTCCAAAATGTTTGAGGGAATTTTTAAAACATAAAGCAAAGTATTGACTGTAAAATGTTCTTATATTCTAACCAAAGACTACCCTGACTGCTTTCTTCTGGAGCCAGAAGAGAAAATACATTTTCCCATACTCACACCCCCACATTAGCTCTGCGTACATCAGGTGTGGGAAAGTGGCTCCATAACATGCAACAATTAGAACATTACATTTTGCAAAAGTAAAAAATTAAAAAAAGATTCCTGAAAACATAATAATACATATTATTAATCACCTTATGCCAATTTAATCACGTCTTTATGCTTTGTTATAATGTCACGACCCATCTGTGTGAAGCCCCATTATAGACGTAGGTAGGTAGGTTCCCTATACGTATCCTAACCTAATTAGAAAACAAAACATGATAATTCTCTCAAGCGCAACCCCTTCTAAGCAAAGACTTTCGATACCTATAATATTGCTAGCAAACAATAGACTACTTTTGCGGGAAACAAAGCATGATTGAATTATTATAACATTAGAGCGACCTTGTTCATGATAAAAACGGTTTAAATATGAGCCAAAGTTAATTATGTACAACTATACCACCTATCGGTGAAAACTAGAATCCCTATCGAATATTCCAGCCTTAGTATTGGGGCAATCATTCGTGAATATGTTTGTGGGATCGCCGTTATGAAAACCACAATGTGCATTCTGTGTCTTCCCTGATTTGTTGGGCCACTGTTTTTAAAACTTTCATAAAAATAATGTCATGTTTTCTTTTGGTTCTGAAAATAACGTAATAACCACAGCAACATGCTGTGATCTTGCATCTTATTTTGAATTTTATTTATTAACACAAACAGTTGTTCCTTGATCAGCTTGTGGGCTTCACTCACCTTATTTATTAATCCAGGACTCGTCAAACTGTGATACACGAAGACACACAACACACACATACACGCACATGAAAATCGTCCTTGGATTTACTCCGACGTTTCGCGGGACCAAAACAACGTCCCGCTTCCTCAGGGAATCAAAAATTTATGTTTCTCTAATTCTAATTCCTCGAGGAAGAGGGACGTTGTTTTGGTCCCGCGAAACGTCATAGAAAATCAGAGGACAATTTTTTTATGTGCGTGTATGTGTGTGTTATGTGTCTTCGTGTATTACATTTTGACGAGTCCTGGATTAACAAATAAGGTGAGTGAAGCCCACAAGCTGATCAATACAGTATTACAAACCTCGCCTAAAAACATGTCTTAAAAAAAAAAAACAAAAAAAAAAACTGTTGTTCCTTGCACTATACCAGTGTTTTAATTATTACATTCCACGCTTAGGGCAATATGGGAAGAATATCTAAAACGAATCTGCCAACACTTTGAGGGGCAATAAGGCAAATTTAAAGATAAGTAATGTTTTACATTAAACAAATAAATAATATTGGTAGAAATTACAATATTGTTTTTGAAATAGCATTCATTGAACTAAGCCCATTTCTTTTTTGCATACAACAGAAATGTGGTACTGTATATCTATAAAATAGCTTGGAGATCCAGTAACACTTAAAAATATATATTTATTATGCTAACGAACGATCTAATTTTCGTTATCTTAATTAAGCCCAGTTCTAAAGCACATACGTGTGGCTTTTGCAATGCTAATTAAATTACTGCAATAAACAGTCCACCTTATTCTGGAAAGCTGCAGTAACAACATAATCATCTGGACCGTGATTGGGCGGTAACTGTCCAATGAAATAACTTGTGAATGAAAGTAGTTTCTTTGGCGTGAAAATGAAACGAAAACAACGATAAAACTGATTCTATTCAACCCTTTTTCCTCAACTGTAATAAACTGGTCTCAATACTATTACGGCCGTACTTTGATATGAATGTCTGTTGACGAGAAACTACCCGTAATTTCAATACTTACTTGAATACTTGAATACTTGTTGTCTTAATCTTTGACCGAAGTATATCAGATAGATTGCGTCGTTATACTAATATTTACAAAATTATTATATACAAAACTTGTTTTACAAAGTATCATAAAACTTAAAAACTTAAAACTTGAAACTTAATCTGTGGTAAGCGTGTCTGTTTCTCATCCTGGCATTAAATGATCATTAGACAACTCGTCAAGACTATACAGGGGCCTATTTGTGAGCAAGTTCTTCAGCTCTGACTTAAACGCTGTACCGTCAAGGTTCCTTAGGTGGTTTGGAAGGGAGTTGTAGATTTTGATAGCCGAGCGGGGGTATCTGCTTAAGGTATGGCTCAAGTGGCAGCGAGGCATATCCAGGTCATGGGCCCTTCTTATTCCATACTCATGCCTATCACCTCGGGTCACAAAATCACTTAGTTTTTCCTTTAGCAAGACCAGACTATTAAGTACGTATTGGCTCACCACTGTGAGGATTCCCAATTCTTTGAAGATGGGTCGGCAATGTTCTCTTGGGCCTTTAGATGTTATCACCCTCACAGCTTTTTTTTGTAGCAGAAGTATTTCATGGCATGCAGGGTAGTGTCCCCAGAGCACTATTCCGTACATCAAATGGCTATGAAATAAGGCATGGTATATGGTTATCAGATAGGTCTTAGTGATTTCATCTCGGAGTTTCCTTAGCAGATAGAGAACTCTGGATAACCTAACGCATACCTTATCAATGTTGTTAGACCAGTTTAGCCTAGAGCCCAGCCAAAACCCAAGCAACTTCACAGCTTCCTCATGATCAGTCCTCGACTTGAGGGTGCACATCAATAATTGAGTCTTTTCTTCATTTATTTTGAAGCGATTAGCAACAAACCAGGACTTAGGCCTCAACAAACAGCTCGTCCGCTGTATCCCTCAACAGGTTAATGTCTTTCCCTCTAGTCACAAGGGTGGTGTCGTCTGCAAAGAGGAGGGTGCAGCCGTTTAGCCAAAGGTCGTTTATCATGATGCTAAACAGTAGACGTAGGGCCTAACACCGAACCTTGAGGAACGCCATGGGGAACAACCTGGACATTTGAGGACACTCCGTTCACTGATACAAATTGCCTACGATTTTCTAAATAATTCTGCAGAGAGCACAACACTGTACCACCAATACCACATTTTTTCAGTTTCTCTAGAAGGATGTTGTGGGAAATATTTAGATATATTTTGAATATATAATATAATATATAATATAATTTTAATATAATTTTTTTTATATAATATCTAGAATATTTTGTTTACATTGCTGACTTCTTTGCTTCCTTAACTTTAGCACTGTAGTCTTTCTTTAGTTTAGAATATAGAGCAAAGAATTTAACTTTTTGATTTAGGTCAACAGCAAGTTTGTAATGATCGTGCACTAAGATCACTAAGGAACGCAATTTCCTAAGGTCTGAGGAGTACCAGGATTTGTCAATGGCTGTACATTTAGTCTTTTTACTACCAAGTTTATAGATTTTCACCGGATACACTACATCAAACTTATCCTGGATCAAGTCAAGAAATAACCTGAATGCAGTATTAGGCTCTGTAGTGAGTTGTAGGCCTAAACAGTTCCAGTCCACGATATTAATTCGTCTATGAGCAAAGGCAGGTTATCCTTATCAATAAATCTCTTAGTGGCTACGTTCTTATCTGCATAGGAAGTATTTGACCTTACCTCATCAGCTTTTATCTTCAAGAGAACTGCTCCATCATGGTCGGCAACCACAGAACTCACCACCTTTACCTCGTAGTCCCAGGAGTCTATGTTAGTGGCTGTTGCATCCAAACAAGCCAGTCCACGGGTTGGAAGTCTCGAAGTTACATAGAGGCCGTAGCTTCGCAATAAGTTGACAAAAGTAGCTTCCTCCCTAGATTGGCGCTCAAGGTGAACATTAAAGTCCCCACAGATAACAAGTTTCCTCGGACAGAGTCTGCTAAGATAGTCGAGGCAGAGTTCGAGCTGGTAGATAAAAGATTCAAAAGCTCCGTCAGGCGACCTATATACACATATTAGGATGGTGGAAATATCCACTATCTCAATAGCCGTCAGTTCGAGAACTTGCTCAACACAAAATCTGGTCAGATCGATATTCTTATAGGTGAAAGCAGCAGCCGCACAAATTGCCACTCCCCATTTTTGTGTTCTGTACGGCAGTAGGCACTTAATAATTGAAGTTTATCAAGGCAATTGTAGAAGTCACATTCAACTCTATCTAACCAATGTTCAGTTATGCACAAAAAATCGCAATCCACTTCATTGACAAGTAAGGAAACTAGGGCAGACTTAGTCCTAAGACACTGGACATTCAGATTTGCAATGGTCACAGAATGTTGGTGTAGGTTAGAGTCAATATTGTCTGTTATGTGTGTGGACCTAGGCTTACACTAGAATTTTCATTAGGTTGCTTAATGCCTAAGCCTAGACCTCTCTGGCTTAGACTTATGTTGTACTGTTCGGTGAAATGTTCGTCCTAAAAAAGGATAATTCCTAGTTACTCGTTCCCCCCTAGGCTCCCGATTCGATGGCAGAAATGCTCTCACCAACACTCCCCTAGGCCAAAAGCTAGGGTCCAATATCTCACCAGCTACATCTAAAGGAACTCCCACTTTGAACGAGCAATAGGAGTTGTGGCGAGTTTTTAATTGGATGCACTCACTGTCTGAAACACCTTTAGAAGCCAAGAAGTTCAATAATGAGTCACATGACACATCTAAATGATAATCTCTAAAGAAATAATGTTTTCTGACGCACAGACTTGAGGTTATCAGCAGCTCCGCTCGTCCCAATTATTACAGTGTTTAGATTCTGCTTGTTCCCGTGGTTGAGGTTCTGCGTAGGCCTAGTTCTTTCTGAATCAGTTGGTCTTGATTTAAAATGATTTTCCACCACATTAGAATAGGAGACTCGAGAATTGGTCGATACTGATTTATTACCATTGATATTCCTCATTCCACTGTTTTCGTACATCTCGATTTCATGACGATGACTTGCAGTTTCAGTTTCAATTCCTGGTAAAGGTTCATTTCCACTTTTTATCTGTCCAACATCGGTTTCAACTACAGCTTCAGCTTCACTCCGATCCGAAAACATGAGTCCGTTTTGGTTCCTTTTTCCTTCAGTTCCCGTCCAGAGTCTATTTGTATATTCACTGGTACTTGCATTTCATCTTCGTTTGCATCCACCAATGGCAAATTTGTAGCTGTCAGGTTGTCGATGTCTGCTGGTGACGTCAACGTAACTTCTATTCTCTGACTTGAATCTAACATGTCTGTTTCCTGCATAGAACTAACCTCAACTTTGTGTAAATCCATAATTTGATTTAGTCCAACCTTAGTCTTAATGCTATTCGTTATAAGAATATTAATTTTCTTCTCAAGGTTTAGTCCTATTTTATGGAAAGCTGCTACCTTACTTTTCATGTCGTTAAGTTCGCCAAACAAGTTTGTCAACGGAGGTTCGTCATGCACAATGTGGTCCTTGATCCTTTTAGTGCAGGGACTGCAGAACCACTTAACATGCTCTTCAATCTTCCTGATATCGTTAAATATTTCCGCAGATATATTCACATATCTAGCGTGGTGCCACGAAACGCAATAACCATCGCAGAGAAGGGTTTTTTCGTCGTCTAAACACAATTTAGAACACACCGGGCACTTGCTCTCAACATCGCCTTTCACCATTACCACAGCCTTCAGTAAGATAGACAATAGACAATGTACAAGGTTTTGATAAATATTTATAAGTAACTAACTATTCTTTGCTTCTATCATAAGCCATGCTCATTTTAATCACTTCCAACTACTACCTCATGCATATTTACCACCTAATTAAAAATTATAAATTATACCAGTAGAATGCCCAGTTTGCGAGGTCACGTAATGCTATATAAACACTCCGCTGAGACTTGACTAAGAGTCTCGGCTCGCTACATTGTACCTCATCACTCTCTCTTATCTATTGTCCCAGAGGCACTCACAGACGTGTAGTTATTCATTTAAAAATCAGACTAACTAAATGCGAGGTCACGTAATGCTATATAAACACTCCGCTGAGACTTGACTAAGAGTCTCGGCTTGCTACATTGTACCTCATCACTCTCTCTTATCTATTGTCCCAGAGTCACTCACAGACGTGTAGTTATTCAGTCAACCAGTAGTATGATTAGTTCACGAGGTTGCGTAATGCTATATAAACACTCCGCTGAGACTTGACTAAGAGTCTCGGCTCGCTACATTGTACCTCATCACTCTCTCTTATCTATTGTCCCAGAGGCACTCGCAGACGTGTAGTTGTTCAGTCAACCAGTAGTATGATTAGTTCACGAGGTTGCGTAATGCTATATAAACACTCCGCTGAGACTTGACTAAGAGTCTCGGCTCGCTACATTGTACCTCATCACTCTCTCTTATCTATTGTCCCAGAGTCACTCACAGACGTGTAGTTATTCAGTCAACCAGTAGTATGATTAGTTCACGAGGTTGCGTAATGCTATATAAACACTCCGCTGAGACTTGACTAAGAGTCTCGGCTCGCTACATTGTACCTCATCACTCTCTCTTATCTATTGTCCCAGAGGCACTCACAGACGTGTAGTTGTTCATTTAAAAATCAGAATAACTAAATGCGAGGTCACGTAATGCTATATAAACACTCCGCTGAGACTTGACTAAAGTCTCGGCTCGCTACATTGTACCTCATCACTCTCTCTTATCTATTGTCCCAGAGGCACTCACAGACGTGTAGTTATTCAGTTAACTGATTTTAATGTGACTAATAGCTTCAGTAATGAATAATATAAACGACATTAAAAATCACATCTTCTTGTAAGCCTTACACTTAGCCTGTTGTGATGTTCTTCATAATTAACTGAATAATAAATTAAATGCTATTTATATTGTGATTAGGAATGTAACTGGGAGAACAATATAATAGCAAACTAAAGATGACGAGTTCAAAATACAATAAAAATACTAGTAATACGTTTTAACAATTCACAAATGTGATCAAGAAATGCATAATGTATGTGGAATATAAAAAAATGCAAAAATAATAAAGGCAACTTAGCAAATTTGTATAGTATAAATGGGTTTATGGATTTTTTTATGGGCATATGAAATATATGAACAGCATAAAACTACTATAATGCTAGGCTTCACTACCTCTAGTTCCTCGTAGGCATTCTGTTTCAGTGGTGGATTTCTAATATAGAAAGATGATCTCATGTTTTAGATGTAAGTAAAGAGGAAGAGGAGATACAATTATGTCGAAATGTATACTTTGTAAAAAAATAAATCACGGAGTTTGAGGTTTGCGGCAAGGCTCGGGATTTATTGTGCTTTGTCAAATAAAACACTTCTCTTAGGAGACAGCCTCTAGGCTTATCACCTACGACTTGTGTTGTATTGTTTACAGTAATGGGTTTACCGTTACATGTGGCTTTATTCTGTTGTATTTTGCAACAGAGCTAAAGATGGCAAACATGTTTGGTTTAGGTATTTCATTGTTCAAATACACTACATTTTTGTTGAAAATACTATGTGTCAACCAAAATATAAGTTACTTAAAAGTTTTATCGAATCATCATTACGTGTAAGACATTGTACTTGCAAGCTGTTAAATTACTTTGAAACATTGGTGATGAGTAGTGATTAATATAAATGTTATCTTTGCATAGTGGAGCAAATATTATGTTTTTCCAGATGCATGTTGTAGCCTAACAACGTTTAAAGTGAAAAGTTACAAAAATTGCACAGGTATGAAATATGAGATTGCCAATTGTCATTGTACATTAGACTAATTAATCAGATATGTCTAATAGTTATCGTGTAGATCTAGAGTCAATAAAAATATGAAACGTTCTACATGCCTTTGGATATTTTAGTGCTCATAACTAGCATCATGAAATAATTATTCCTCTATTCGAAGAAAATAGAAACTTTATACTATTAGCTTTAGTAGGTCAAGATCAGTATAAAGCTTAACTCAACATCTACTTGAACAAGACATAGGTGAAATAATGTGACTTTGATCTTATATAAAAAATAATTCTTCTATAACAGGTAAAACTAAAAAAATCTTAATAGTATTGCTGAACACATTGTATGCTGACCCTTTGTAACCTTGGGGAAAAGTAGTATAGCAGTAGATCGCTTAAATTAATATCCTTGTAATGTTCATGGTTCTGACAGTAAATCGTACAAATTTAGCAAAATAACATATTCTTGGGTGTTATAGTAAACAGGAAATGAAAGTACGTACTAGTAGAAAATACTATAATTTAAAAGATCGTGCAAATTATAATCAGTTATGTATCCGAAATTATAAAATCACATTTTAACGCGACCAAAACAAAAGATCTACCAAAATTTCCAACTGAATATCATTGAACACAATAATTAAATTTTCAGAAAAACATTTATGTACCTTTACATCTGTGTGTCTAATTATTAAAGTTTAAGATTTACCAACAGATTTAGAAAGTCTATCCACTTTTGTGTTGGTTACAACAAAGCCTTTTTGACATCAGTGACTACATACGAACAACAACACTTAAACTTTCAACATTTTAGACACAACTTCAGAGTTACTAAATGAGACTAATTATGTAACTTAAATACAAAGGTTTCATTATCTTGCTTCGTCTTAGCAAGAAACCCTAACCCCTTTACGACTTTGCTCATTTTCTGTGTATCTATTGTACAAGCGCTAAGGAGTTTATAAAAACTCCTCATACTAAATTCTTCAACGTTGGAAAATACTGTAAACAAAACCATAATTTGTATTGGCAAGTGAACATTAAGCACGCGCAAAGCCACGCACTGAAATAATTAGATTTTTAACTTTTATTTTTTAATACGAGTATTAAAAATGTTATATGAGTTTATTATTTTATATGATCGCATTTATACTATAGCTATGACAAAACAATGGGATTTAATTGTAAAAACTAATTGCCAAAAATTACCTGAATAATGTTTTATGACAACTATTTAACTTTTTAGGCATCAAATATAACGCTTTTGATTATTATTATTCGATTGATAGCTGTGTAATAACATTTTCTGTAGAAACTAAATTGCCGTTATTCCCGACCAAACAAGTTCAAGTATTGAGGCAATCGCAATTCTGTTCTGTCGTCATGGACCCTGATATTTTGTAGTGCATTTAGTTTTAAATTGATTTTTTAGACTGGTATGATCGTATAATGTCACTCTTACATCCATCAACCAACAAGAAGAAACGAATAATGTGAATATAAATATCCTAGATGTCTACACTTAACTGCGTTTATATATATACTATTTCAATTTTATTAATTGTCAGTACTTAAATTTGTACTATATTGTACAAATTGAAGCTAATTATCACATTTCTGATATCATAAAACATAGTGCATTTAACAAAAATATAAAACTAATTTCAATATACGCTAGTTGTATAGTTGTAAAAAAAAACAATGACATACAAACTGCACAGAACAAAGTATAATAGGAAGTTATTTGGAAAATGATCCATGACATTGTTGTAATCCTCATTTATTCTGTTAAGGTGAACATACGTGGTATTATGTCCAACAAATAAACAGTCTACCTAGTACTGAAGAGCTGCAGTAACGATGCAATCATCGGAACAGTGATTGGACAGTCTGGTGTAATTACAACTGTCCTCCTTCCTAATCGAAGTAAATTACTCTTGCAGTAAAACTGTACCTAAGATATCGATAACTCTTCTTGATCAGACGAATGAGAGATTCCCGTCTTTAACAATTTTTGTCATTGTATTTTGACTACTAATTCTTCTGCGCCTATCAAATTTATTAAATAAAAAGACCATTGATATCAATAATCTAATAGCTTATGTTTAGCCCGAAACCTTAATTTGTTTGGTCTCAAATAGTCTAGCATTACATCAAAAGGTTATGACACTTTTCAGGTTTATGAACGTTGGGTTGAGCTTGTTATCATTTTATTTGACTCAATAAAAAAATAATAAATTTTACGATAGAAAGAATTTTTGGAAGGGAAAAAGGTATGTATATTTATCTACAAACTAAATATAAGAATTATACTATAGGCCTATGTATTATGTTGCCCTCTCCATTGTTGTTGTTGAGCAAAACGTTATTGTGATTAGAATATATTGTTGGCCACTAAACAAAGACTCAGTTCAACTATTTTATTTCGTAATAGGTCTTAATTAGTAGGCATATTTTTTTCTTTGTTTCTAAAATATATTTCAAATAAAAGCTCCAGTTGTTGATATAAAGTAATGGTCAAAAAAACTTATCACTATATTTTATAATATGCACTAAAGTATTTATCTGAAACATTAACTTTTCATTACATAGTAATATTATGCGAGTTACACTTTACGAATCCTACATTCTATACACTTTTAGTGATTGTTTGTAAGTTTTTAGAAATAAGCCTAGTTTTGTATGGGCATATTAAAGATTCTGGCCAACGATGAGTAATACAAACAAAAGAATCCTTTCATTGTCAGTTTGACAAGTGTTTTACGCGGTTTTAGCTTTCAATTTCATGCTCCGAAGTATTTTAATTTTCCACCAGGTTAACATTGACTGAATTACAGATTATATTTATTGTAGATTAAAATGTACTACTGGTATTTTAAAAGTGTGCTGCTTACGGAAAAATAACTATGCGCTGTTTTTTATTCAAGCTAAGAATACACATCCACGAAAAAAATATTTTATGTCTAGATATGTTTAGTTACACCATTGATAAAACATAATACCTCGTGAATTGGATGTTGCATGTTTGTTTCATCGATATATACTTAAACTCTCAACTTAAATTTTCCACAGCTGAATAGGTTACATTGCCGAGTGTGTCCCAGGCTCAAACAAATACAGAAATCCTCTTTCCGAGAAAATCCGGATACACGAAAGAGGCTACTAACAAGCTCACATATCACATTTTCTCACGGTAAGCTTTTTAAAGGTTTTCGATAAACAACACATTGTAATTTGTAAATATAATTTACCATTTTACGAAAATTATAGTAAAAAATTGACCTATCCAAGTCAAACAAAATGTGAAAACCCATTGGTGTATTACAGTTTGACACTATAAAGAAGCAATAGTTATCTGAACCAATCGCAGTAATGTTTTGGAATATTTCACTGGAAGATTAGTGATTGGAGAATAGTTGCGATAGAGCCCTCCACAGATGTCGAAGGAAAAGAAATCTGTACCTTTTATTTCGATGTTGATGTGATACCTTTAAATACTGTAAATACTTTGCAGAAACATGTCATTTTGTTGTACTAAGATATTTTGGCAATGGTATCATAGTTTTAAAATGCCAATCATTATCTTATTTTTATCTTTGTTTGTTAAAATTCTAATTTGCATATCAATACTACTCGTATTTGACAGTCATCGGGTTTAACCAGCAACTTGTCAGATCAAATATAACTGGCGGGTCGAGGTAACGTTTTTAAATGGGCCAACTGGTATTAATTAACCGTAAGTTATATTTGAGTTTACTATACGTAATCCTACAATGGTTGTTACTTACGCCAGCTTTTTATACATATTGGCAAACACAATAAATATAGTATATTTTTCGAAACTGACATTAATTTTACAAAGTGCTAAGTTATTGTATTACAGTTTTATTACAAGTTTAAGGTGTATTTTGTTACTGATAAATAGTGTTTCGTTAGTGACTTAATTGTATCCAAAAGATAAAATGTAAAGCTATGTTTAACATTGGCCATACTTTGAAACTATTCTAAGAGATATTAAGGCAATGGAGTATCACATTTCAATTAACCTGGAATGGCAAGAGCTGAAAATGAAAAGTTAATTCTTGGATCGCAAATGACTTGGAAGGCTTTAACTCAATGCTAATGCAGGTAGAAGCATTGATGAATTTGAGTTTTATCCTTTTAGTCATTACAAAAATGTGAGTTTAAGCCCAAAATTCCAAACGGGGAGTTTTCCCCAAGTTCCCAAATTATATATTTATGAACTAAAATTTACATAATGATGACTGACTTCATGATAAAATTAACAACAATAAAATAACAATTTTAAGTATTTTACTTTCCAAAAGTGAAAACTTACCTTTGTACTCATGGTGAAAAATGAATTTGGGATGTTGGCGGAATTTGAGAACATTAGGGCGCATAATGTTTCAAATGAGTAAATTAATTGAATCTACTATTAAATTGTCTACAATTTTTATGCAAAGCAGTATTTGTTCCTTAGAATTAGTTTGCCAAACAGCTGATTTGACTTTACCGACCACTTTAATCCTCACTCCGGATGACAACTAAACAAAAAACTAGTTGTGCTCAGCTTGTTCTTTTTAAGAAAATAATATTTTAAAACAATAGGAAGTACGGAGAAAGTTAACTTTTGTATAAACGTTCTATAAAAATTCTAATCTGATCAAAGTTATCTTGCGTCAAAGTTTTTCTGTCCTTTAATCTAGTTTCTCTTCGCTCACTACTTCCACTAATAACTTTTTATTCGAATGCACGAATAAAAATAATGTCCTTGTAAGACAACTGTTGGGATGTTAACAAAGAAGTTTTATCAGTTACAATAATGATCCAATAATCTGACTTGGACTCAAGAGAATTTAGTACTTAAGTAATTAGTGAGGCTCTTCAGAGCTGTTTGTAGGGCCGTTCTTGATCCAAAGTTGGCTACGTAGCTAAAACTGATGAGAAGTTCAACAAAAGACATAATTAACGTCATTTTACCAGATAAAACGTTTTAAACACGTTTAGTCGATACGTATGGATATGTTTCACCTCAATTAAGCTACCAACGTATATAAAACAGTTAGAACTTAGTCACAACGTGATGTTTGGATTTTTGAATGAGTACGATGACAGAAAAAAGGTGTGACCTCAATCAGACACTGGGTACCTAAAAGTTGGAATTGCTGGACCAACCAACCAGTCCAGCGTCTCCATGTCTCCTGCTCCTTGCTCTTTTGTCGCAGCCGGTAGATGCGGTTGCACTCCATGGTTTCTTCCTAGACTTCCCTCTGCCACTGATGAATTGTCTCCATATCCACCATCAAAACGTTGACGAGAATAATTCCAAGAACAAACAGAACGGCGAGTACGGATATTCTATATAGGTGGATGATCCTCAGAGTGCTGCCTACAAAGTACACGCGCGTTCCGTATCCTGTGTATCCTGCTTCAATAATCTCCCTTGCCCACGCTTGCACACCTTACAAGAGTACGGATTAGACTGTGGTCATCGATAGCCTTCTACTTGGACATCCGACATGGTTCTTTGACTTGATGTTCCAAACTTGATGTTGCAAGCAGCACATCTCAATAAAAGTGGTGGATCCATAACTATGGCTTGCTTCACCTACTTAACAGCGTTAAAAGGGGTGTTCTCACACCTTCTTGAAAAAACCCGGACAAGGTGATAGGTCCCGTGCAGCAACTTCAGGTGGATTCAGTTGAGAACGGATTAAATCCTCAAGGCCCTTCCTAGCTATGCCCAACATACAAAGATGTATATTAGAGGGTGGAACTTATGGGTCTCCCTTGCCAGCAAAAGGGAAACACCTTGGCCAGAGAGGCCGTAATCGTGCACAAAAGGATTAGAGTATTGGTACACCTTTTTGAGGGACTCACCGAATACCCCACCAGGTCCAGGTGCCTACTTTTTCAGGAATAAAAAGGCATCCTCTATCTCTTCATGACTCTTTACTTTTTAATATTCATAACCACTTGAACAAGTTTATTGTAGAGTTTTGGACTTGTCTGAATTCATTAAGCAACTCATTCTAATCTTCATTCTGTTATTGGGGAAGTGATTAATTTTCCCACGTTAGTGTCTCTGCCAAAAAATATTTCCCTGAAAGAGAGCCTCGAAAGAAGGTAACTATTGTTCTTGTTTGATAAGAACCCACAACACCATGCAACTCGCCATTAATATCCAAACATTCTCTTTTCTAGCGTAGGCATAACAGCTGGCTGATATTTTAGTTCTAGAGAAATTATTAAATTACCTGTGCCACAAATAACTATTATTCTATAGTAATTATTTGATATTTAATCTAAATGCACTTTAAGTCTATGAAAATTATTCAACAAACGTCATTATAGTACTTTTTATGTCTACAAAGCTTATAAAAATTATCTAGGATTATAGTTTTCTCTGGTTTTTCTTGACTTTGTAATCTCTGGATAAAATTAGGGTCATTATTTGGCTTGATATAACTTTACATTCGTTTATAATTGGCCGTTTAAAACTTCGGTCATTATATTGGCGAGTTTAAGAGTTTAGATGTTACTTGGATCCAATTAATACTTCCAACTTAATTTTAACTGGAAAGCTCGTTTAGTGTTACAATAGACGTTGTAAGTGTATTAAAAGTTTGATATTACTGTTGTATATGTTGCTGGTCACGTAACGTTTTAATATTTGAAACCTAATTGTAAATTTATAAAAATTTATTGTGGCTAAATAAAGGCGTTTCCTCTTTATATCTACATGGGTATCATTGAAAATTATACATTTATTTTCATAACCGAAAATACTGCTGCATAACTATAAATTGATTATAAAAGTTTCTTTAGTTTGTTAATTTATTCAGTAATATTGTATCAAACACCTCAACACCTAGACTTAACAACTACCGATCTGGTGGCATAATAATCATACTTTTGTGGTACAGTAGGTAAATATATGTTTGGGTAAATTTACAATGCACACATTTTTTTGGATCACTTATTTAAAATATCTTCCCTTTAAAAACATACGTTGTTTAGTTTATTATTGATCAATGCTTTAAACATGTTTCTTATCATGATAAATACGATTAATTATAATATTCTATAATGCGTTTATTTAAACTCATTTAATCATAATAAACATAATTGTGAAACTAAATTAGTTTTTTCAATTATTTAACAAAACTTGTTTACAATTAAACTATTCATAACAAGCTTGCCAGAAGTTGCAGTTGGATTTGACAGACATTTAGCTTTAGATTCGCTCATGTATTTAACATAAACTTAATAGAGGTATATGAATAAGATTAGATATTTCTTATCTACGGTAGATGGGTGAAATAAGTTGAGTTTAAGGTATTAAAGTAAACACGATTTAACCTGTAGAGAACTACAGACAAAACAGATGATGAAACTGATTAGTGAACACAATACTACAAGTGTCTGCTGAAGCTCTTTATTGTTCTGGTTGAGAGGCTTTGTTTGAAAAAGAAAACATAAGAAAATGACTTCAATGGAATTGCCTTTTCATGTTGTTATTGATTTTCATATTCTTCAAAGGGGAAAAATCATAAAAAAGTGGTAAATGTTTTTTGCTTCCCCTCGCTGTAAATAAGACTTTGATTTGATCACAACAAGTACATGAATATAATATACATTTTAAAATATAAGGCTAGAATTATTTCAAAGTGAAAATAGATAAAAGCCAAGTTCTTACGGCGGATATGAATTAAAACATATTTAATATGTGAATGTATGTATTTAATATGAGAATATTTCCCGCAATACTCAAACTTAAAACATTAAAAAGCTCTTTCTCCATATACTATATGTATTAGGTGAGAAAGTAAAAACACCCACATTTACAGGTGAGACAACGCTAAACATACGGGAGTGATCAGCCCAAGATTGACGCGTTGGTTAAGTGGACCAATGAGAAGCATTTGTCTTGTGACTGTTAGTAACAACGGTGCTTGTGCTGCATGACTCCCTTGCCAGCGATCACAGGGCTGTTGTAATTATTTAGGACTTGGAAGGCAATCCTTAAACTATCGTAGGTTCATTTGTTTGAGAAAAAGACAAGAACTTCATTTAGTTATTAAAAAAAGGACGTATATCTCTACATTGAAGCACCACTATACGTAACACCTTTTGACCATTTAACTTTGAAATAGTGCTTTATAAGTATACAAATACTTAGGTCTAAAATTGATTGTTATACTTACCAATAACTAAGAATCAAAATTAAATTGATTAAACATAATTAATAAGAATGAGATAGATTGGTTATATCACAGCTTCCAAGTATATTGGGTGAAATATCAACTCAAGAAAAATATGAGACATGCGGATTTTACCTGAGTGGAATATTTTATTCAAAACACTGAATGAATACCAAATAATTCAGCTGATGCTGACCCACCACGTATTGTCGCTATATAAAAATGTATGAACCATGTTTTCTTCCTTCTACGCTCAAAACTGTATGGAGAAAAATCTCTGAATAACAACAGTAAATAGACAGTAGAAACTTAAAATGAAATAAGGTTAAAAAGGTTGCAATGAAAATTGAGTTGTGAGTTTTGCATATTTATACATATAGTGTCGTGCAAATATTTGATATTATTTATTCAATTTGTTATTTCCCTCAAATGAAAGTTTTAAGTTATATTAAATTGCCTGGATTAGGAATTACTAAATTTATAAGGTAATGATAGAGTTCCTAATACAGGACCTCATAATGTTTTGGCGTGAGAATTTTTTGAAACCCTAGATTCAGTTATTCAAATCTAATATATACACATTGTTTAAAGTATGTAAAACCAGGATAATATTAAGATTGGAGGCAATTATGATTGTTTAAAATATACAATCTAGTATCGATATAATATTTTACTCAATTCAACACCCAATGGTTATGCTTTGACAGAAGTTATTGTAATACTATCAAATTTAATTCTCATGGTGATAATATTATTAATGCACGATCACTTAGCTCCGAACATAGATTCAATCGATCAATAATTGATTACTCTTGCAGATGGAACGGAAGTTGTTGAATCGCTTCAATATTCATGTAATATTCTTCGCGTCATTTGGCTCAATCGGTATACATAATCACTTTAACTTCTCGTGGTTATTCTTCATTTCATAACTATATATGTGGAACCTTATATTATATAAGATTATGAACATAAATTCAGTCAGATTGGTAAAGATTTGTTACATGGATAATTCCAGAAATATATGCTGCATATTCAATGTAAATCAATTGGTAAGATAATATTTAAATATAATTACTGTTTATTAAACATTTTTAAACATTTTCGCGTAGATTATGTTTTTACAATCTAGTTGGATCTACTGTTTCCCATTTGTCAGCTTCATAGTATAACTACATTTTGTTTAATACCATCGATCAAATTTTTATGGTTTATCTTTGTATTTTATGAGTAGGTTTATATGTTTAAACTACATCAATAATCTTATGTAAATTCTAATAGTCTAATAATAATAATAGTTATAAGCTAAGCTATGCCATAATGTAAAGAAATTGTAACACGGCACTATTAAAATATTCTGAATACAATTATAAAAAAGTATAAACACATCGAGGCTGAGTAATTTGTATGAGGTTTTCAATAATAAAAACATATTTGAAATAAATTGCGTATCTCATAACTATATGATACATATTATAGTGTCTTTCAATTCCAACAAAAAAGTTGCTTACATAAGGTATAATTCAAACTTCTGACATAGCATGCTATGTTATATTGTAAAACGCGAAAATGGTTTCTAATTGTGAATAGGATAAATGCATACGGTCACTAGAGGAAAGCTAAGTATCGCTCTTAAAAATTGAAAATGTAATGTTGGACTTCAATCTCAGATGACGCAATCCCTAACCAAATTCCGAACTTATTATGCATTATCATGAAGTAATTTAGTCGTTCGATAACATTTGGATATTCTCATAAATGAATATATCAATAAACTGGTACAGTGACATTTGTAAAATATGATGCCTTTTTTAGACGAACATGTTTTGAAACAGCCCTCGTAACCGAAACAAACACATATTATTTAAAATACAAATGCAAATTATCGAATGAGAGTTGTTCAAGCACATGTTGATTCCCAGCAGCATTGTAAACCTTGTTTATTTAAATGTCACCAAATTAAAATTATGTACTTTTTGGGCATATATTTTTATTTCTATTTATTGCTGTTATGGAGTGTATTTGCGTTAACTATCTATCTAAAAATTAAATAACAGTTGTACTTTTGACAGTTGCACTAAAGTTTCATCGTAACTCTCGTTAATTTCCGTAGTGTGATATTGTACTGCAAACAGATATTTTGTGAATAAACGACAGAGCATTTTTGTACTTGCAAGTAGACAGCTATCTATTTAGTTACTAGCAGAGTACCCGTCCTTCGTACGGGATTGGCATATAAGTTTAAAATGCTTGTTGCAGTTACACTCAAGCTTTGCGTTAGCAATGTGGGAGGACAAAGTTAGATAAAATTTGCTTCTTTAAATTGACAGTATACTAATGGTATTACACATCTACCATAGCCAAAATGTTCTACCACTTTACCTAAACAATAAAGAAAAAGAAAATATTACGAATTCACAAAAAATCACAAATTATTCATAACATTAAAAACAAACATAACTGTAAACAATACTTCTTTGACAGTTCTCCTTGCGTATAACAGTTTTTTGTTGCTGCTTAGTTCAAATTAGCTGTTTACATAAATGCAAAAAAATATAGCGCTGCACCCTGTTGGTAAATCTTATAACTTTTTAATGCTTTTGTATATCATACAACCAACTTTTTTAAGTTGAAACAGCTGACTAAATTCTTTGGATCCCTTTAAATATGAATACTCATAAGGTTAACATGGGGAACTACAGAGCCACTGGAGCGGAGCCCGAAAGGACTTTTGAGATAAGAATGTGCCTAGATATGTTAATCGGGAATGTGAGCTATCATCATGCCAAATTTCAGCCCAATCGGTCCAGTGGTTTATGTGTGATTGAACTTCAAACAAACAAACAAACGAACGAACAAATAAACAAACAAACACACAAACTTTCACATTTATAATATTAGTAAGATAAGTTAACTATATAAAACACTAGACGTTTTAAACTGGTTTTCAAGTAACCGTATTTAGGCACAATTATCAAATTAATGAAAAGGACAGTATTTGACCCTAAATATGATGAACTCTTAAGATAATGTTTAAAAAAAACTACTTTTTACAGTGTACTGAATTCCATATAAATGTATGCAACCATAGAATTTAGGGTCGAAAGGTAAATAAGCAATGTCATTACACTACAAAAGAGCAGATCGTTTAGTAAAACTGTATAGATGATTGACTTAGGTTTTATCTGACTTATACACTTTAATAAATAGTTTTAAAAAATGTTAACATAGTAAATAGTTCAATAAAAAAATGTACGACTGTTTCACAAAAGTTCCAATTACTTCGGAGTTTTATGTTAGATTGATTCCTTTGGTTTGAGCCAGCCAAGTTTTCTGGACAATAGCCACCCACAAACTGGTTGGAAGGGAATCAAAAAAATGTTGAAACTATTTGTAAGTTCTACAAACAGCTGAGAAGAGCCTCACTAATTACTGAAGTCACTCAAGTCCAAGTCAGATAATTGGATCATTATTGTAACTGATGGAACTGCTTTGTGAACATCGCCACGATACAACTATCTCTCAGCTCTTATTGTTCTTATTGTATATTCAGGCTTGACTAGCGTTAACAATCTAAAACCTTATAAATATAAGCATTGTATCAACAGAATTAAGTTATTTGTAAGAAATATTTAATTTATTTCACCATACAAAGGTTACTTGATATAAAGTTGTTATAAATTTATTTTTTCTTAGAAAAATACTTACTCCTATCAATTTTCTTTCTCGTTAATGTAGTATTTTTTTATGGAACTTTGTCAAGGCTAGGCTCTATAAAAGCTACATCTTTTTAAAATTAAATACATGCATTGAATTCGAATACTTATTGAGCCGTATAGTTAATAACCAATACGTTTCTTTAAATAAATGTCAGTTTTCAACACTAACCATTAATATATATGTTTCGCAAGATTTTGTTCTAGGTCCATTTCTAATGGTCTAATGTTGCCTAGACGGTTGTCATGAAGACGACACCACCTTTCTCTCACCATTCAGTACTTTAATGTGTCTTGAGAAACAGGTCACAATTGCATTACACACAGCTCAAAAACATAATCCATTATTATGTTTCGTAAAGTTTTCTATGATGGAAAGGAAATGTAACGTTTATAAAAAATGGTGTAAAAGTAATGAAACTAAGTATGTGGTTATGAAATAATATGAAATAGTTGTAGTCTGAGAAATATTATAATTATTAACACGAAAAAATCTCTAAACAGATTTTTAATATCACCTAACAAGATACAAAGACGAACTGAAAACATACACTTGATGTGAACGTAAACCTTCTTTTAAAAGGTTGTTAAAATTGCTTTTCCCTGGACAAGATCTGTCGTTCTCAGTCATAATTAGATTTTCTTAGCTTTTTTTGCTGTACTCATACGCAACTCCAAGCTACTATTTTTATTTTTGCATAGATAACATGAATTTAGTAAAAGTTGAACAAGTTTTTGTTTTGGAAAATAGTATCCTTAAAGAGTCCACTATATTAATGATTTATATTCCACTAATGACTATATTTATGATAAACATTAATGTTTCCAAACAATATGTTTCAAATAAAATATTTTAAACCGTGAGATTATTTACTTTCAGATTAATGAAATATCCGGAAAGTGTTTATCAATATATTTTATCAAAATCCCAACCATCCAACATTTTATGATAAATTAAAAGTTTTGTATAATAAGTGCAAAACATTGTCAAATCTCTATAACAGATAAAAAAATCTACTTAAATTATATGTAGATAAAGATTCAGGTTTAATGTGTAATATAATTAATTTAATTTAATGGAAGTACTAATATAGCAGAAACTTTCAGAACTATTTTACAAATTAGTTGAAGAAATGCGGGGATTACAGAGGATTTGTACGTCTAAACTAATTAACTGCATTGACTGGCAACAGTGGCCAAACTGAATGTCTTGTTACACTACACTCACCTTACAATCAATATTGTTAACATAAAACGAAATTTTTTATTTGATTCAACGATAAAAATGATATCCAAGCTTTTTTGTAGATATAGTAATTTTATATAAACTATCCATAGGCTAACAATATATAATATAAATAGCTTCAAGTGTAAATGAACAACACAAAATAAGATAAGTATTGTATATCTAAATTAATAATTAATTACTCTATCGTTGAAAATAATGTTTACTAATGTATTTGTTGATAATACTAAAACTGACGTTCATATTATCTATATCATATTATCTTATTGTAACATTTTTGTAGGACCTCGTTTTTCTTATTTTTATACCTAAGCTATGACATAAGCTTTAAAAAGGTTATGTAAACAAATATTTAGGCTTATTTCGTATTTTGTTTTCACTTGAAACTGACTTGTTTTTTGAAAAGAACTAATAATGTGTTAAAATTATTATTATTTTATACTTTAGTTGCATACCTACCTTACCAATACCACTAATTAAGATATCCTAAGATAAATGGGATGGGTTACATAGTAAAACTCCTTGAAATAGAAATAGAAATCTAATGGAATAACGTAACTCCAAAAAAATGTTTGTTATTGCAATTGAAAAATGCAACTTTCTTAATGCCAGTTTAATTGATTGTCACTTAATTTTGCTACATCACCTTCTGTTCAATGTCCTTATTGACATTTTGGTAAGGAATCATTACACAGTACATTAATATAACACAACGCAAATACACCACTAAATACTAATAGAAGACAATCTTTTCAATCAATGTATTTCATTAAACGATTAGTATACTGACCTACAGATTATATTACATAACTATCCATTGAGTTTATTTGTAAAGCATAAGCCCAAACGAGGTTTTATCAATTAAATTATTAATTCAATATTTAAAACATTACCTCGTGAAATAGTTTAAGAGTATTACTTAAAGCTGTATGAAGGGCAGAACCTGCCTTTATATAAATTTGATTTACGGGAAGAATTGATAAGCATGACGTAATTTATCAAAAGGAATAGATAGGTAATGACACTTTTGTAATTGATTTAAAACTTGATTTGCCGATTTGTGTGATATTTAGGCTACAGTGTTTTAAACTACTTATGCACTTGCTAATTAAGTTATGTTATACTATATTAATACAACAATCCAACAGTAAACTTTACTCTAGTATTTAAAAATAATACTGATGTAATTTACTTGATACATTATATGGTATTTGGTTATACTGTAATTTAACCTGGGATAAAATGATTATTTCACGTGAATGCGTCAAATTCCTCAATCAATAAACCAATACGAACCCGCCGAGAAGGTATCGTGCCTTAGGAATGGTGGGAATCCTCCAATAACTGAGTAACTACACTGGGTCACTTGATAAATGCAAACACCTGGTAATAATTACTTTGATAATAATGTTTGACAAGAAACGTAACATGATTACTTATATTTTTGTTTGAAGTTATTTTTTAATCATCTTCGTATTAAAACATTTATAAACTAAACGAAAACTATTATTTCATGAAATTTCTATTTTCTTTAGTTAATTTGCACTTTAAATATTACGACAATGACGGATGGACAACATTGTCATCCAAAGGAAAGTAACAAAAAAAGAAAATTAAACACCAAAAGCGTAGTACACACCTAAAGGCATAATACTCAACATATATCTCACACTACTGTTATAATACTAACAATTGATAAAATACCTTGAAGTATAATAGATTTTCAGCTACTAACAAACTGCGATATAATTTAAATAACACGCTTTGAAGAGCTTAAATAATAATCACCTACGCATCGATATCGGTTTTTATTTTGTTAAAATTGCGTTATTAACTTTTCCCTAGAGATTCAGTGAATTGACATCTCTTTGTTAATAATTAACAAAGAGATGTTAATTTACTGAATCTCTAGGGAATAGCTTTTCAAGTAACAATATTTATACAAAAACTATATGTTTAACACTGGTTACATTGTTTAAATATACCGTGGTATAGTGAACTCATTATCGTTCGAAAATAATAAAAAAAACATCGTATTTTCTGTAGAGAAGTCATGATATGTTTAAAATACAAAATGCGTCACATTAATAAATACTTGGTACAGAAGAAACTTGTAAAACTTCTTAACTAAAGTTATAGAAGAAATGTCAAACTAATTTAATTAGTGACTTTTTTACTTGAGTTGGTGGAATGACACTGCTTAGTTTTAATATTTGCCCTCTCTTAAAAGGATTGCAAATGAAAACTGTAAGGATCTAATGTTTAACTTTTACGAGGCTCTTGAAAAATAATTTCCTTCCTTCTTTGACTCTTTATACCTTCTATTTCTCAAATTTGTTCAGGTTTCTGATATTTATATTATATAATTTATTAATTTTCTACCGCATTTTTGATTCAAGCTTACGTTAGTCATGCACATTTGTCATGGAAACTTTATTGATAAAGTGGAATTTATCTAGATTTATTTTAAATTACAGCAACAGAAATGTAATGGGTTGTTTTCATTAACACATGCTTTAAATTATCATATATTTAATATGTGTACAAATACATACTAATCAGTTTCGAGCAAAGTATCTTTATGTTTGTGTACAAAGTAAGTTAGCTTTCAACACCAAATACCATAGTAATAAGATCAGGTTTACCATACTATTGGAAAAAAAATTTCACGGTAAGGTAAAAAGAAATATATAATTGCAATAGAAGTTTTATGCACATCTTGTTAGTACTTCATATCAACTTCTGATTTGTTTGACACAAAAAAAAATTATTTGATATAACACCATTTTTAATGACATTTAATCAATTTGGATACTCTTGGTTGAAGGTTTTCAATAATTTATTATTATTATTTATTATTGCATAAGAATATTATTACGTAAAACTATATAAACAGAGTCTGGAAAGCGACGAATTTCAAGTCAATATTGCTCTAATAAAGATAATCTAGGCCAAAAGTGTGTTATTTTATATTTAAATTATTGCTTTGGTCGGAGATACATTCTTTGTAAGGACAACTGACTCAATTATGATACACTTAGGCGTCTCTTCAAGATTCGTTTTATATTGAGACGGAATCTGACTGAAAAATCTCTTAAACAAAACTGGAATTTTAAAATATTGTCAATAAAATAATTACTCTGTATCTTATCTCTGTATATTATACATAGTAAATCTATGATCATTAATGAATGTTAGAGTTTTAAACTATCAAGTTTTTAAGTTAAACAGCGAAACTATATACTAACCAAACGAAATGTCTTATACAACTTTAAGTTTTCTATTTTTATAATACGTATTTCCTTTAAGCTATATAAACAGGTTGCCAGCAATCTGTCAATCTAAAGAAACCCAAGTACCTAAAGTGATAATAGATATTTGGTGGTGTATTGTGGAGGAACGGTGGTGCAAGCGAGTGGGACACCACGTGGTGATAAAAGATTTTAGGTTTATATAAAAATTGTCTGACAGAAAAGAGTAAGGTTGTTAGCAGTTTTAGAATGGGCATTAACTAATGATATATATTCAGTCAATGCCATGGGTACATTTTTAGGGAATCTCGGTTTTAACGTGAGTTTGCTACTATCAAGGTAGCTAACTTTTGTTTTATTATTGGATCCTACACATTTGAATTTCTTAAAGAAACTTCCAAAAATACTTGTTATCATGTTTCCGTTACATTTTAGGATGTAAAATGATGCAACGTTTAACTCAATAACTACATTTATTCAACCAAAATAACAAATACAAATTTGATTTAGTCAAGCCAATCTATTTTACGAATAAAATTAAAAATAAAACAATTGTGCTTTAATCAAACTGGATTAATGACAAACTCTCTTAAAACTAACTACTGTAATCCCATCAACACAATAATGGACCCTGTAGTAACTCTATAGGCCAAGAAAATTTTTTTTATTTGACTATTGAAGTGGTTTAAGTCTCCAACTCCAGCTTAGGGGAGGTAGGAAATAGATCAACAAAATGCAATGCCATTTTTAATGGAAATGTCTCTTGATGAATGTCGTTGACGGAGATGGCAATTTAAGGAGAGTTCTTTTGCAGTTTATATTAATGAGTAGGTGAATATTGGTGTAGGTTATTATTAATAAGAATCAACGTTTCCAAAATGTTTGAGAGAATTTTTAAAATTTGAGTATTTGAGTTAGTATTGACTGTAAAATGTTCTTCTATTCCAACCAAAGACTACCCTGACTGCCTTCTTCTGGAGCCAGAAGAAAAAAACACGTTTTCCCACACTCACATTCCCACATTGGCTCTGCGTACCATTACTCCTGCAATTAGGACATTACATTTTGCAAAGGTAAGAAATTGGAAAAAAATCCTGTAAACATATTAATACATATTAGTGGTCGTCCAGTGATCGAAAACTCGACCAAAAATATTTAATGTGCAAGCATTGACTATTGGATACTGAAGTAGACATCCCATCGATATGGACCAGCCGTCGCCATTTATAATTTTTACTTGTAGTTGTGTGAGCCAGTCACAAAATGCGTGTCTAAAATTATATTTTCTGCCTTATTTTTTTAATGACAACGTTAATGGGTCATAAACAGTTGCTATAGCTCATAATAAGTCATTCCATAAGTTTGACTTGGTAAAAACACATCGTGCCTATTCGACAGAAATTAGTCATTTATATCAGCGCAATCTGTTGGTGGCTTACATCAACTACTTCGAATTGATTAAAAGTGGATGGAATGTCTAGTTGTAAAAGTAGCGTCTCTATTTTCACCCCACGCTGTAAATAAGACATGTGATTGTAATTTCTTCCATTTGTTTTGATTTTCTGTTTATATTTTGTTGTTATTTCGTCACCCCATAAAGCAACCATAATTTTGTTAATTTTTCATATGTATATATATTTTTTTATGGGGTGCCATCATTTTGGCAACCCATAAAGCCCATGTTATCTTTTATTAAATTTCAAGTTCATTTGTTGTGTTTATATTTAGGTATATTTAAATTTTTAAAGGGATCCTGCACATCTACAGGAAAATATCTTTCTATCAGTATGCGTAGATTTTCCCTGCGATGCACACGAGCTCACAAAAAAGGTTTTCTTTATAGAAACATGCTTGCCTATTAATATACAGATAGATTATTAATAACTTATGCCAATTTTATCACGTCTTTATGCTGTGTTATAATGTCACGACCCAGCTGTTTGAAGCCCCATTTAAGACGTAGGTAGGTAGGTTCCCTATACGTATCCTAACCTAATTAGAAAACAAAACAAGATAATTCTCACAAGTGACAATCCCTTCTAAGCAAAGACTTTCGATACCTATAATATTGCTAGCAGACAATAGATCACTTTTGAAGGACCCAAAGCATGATGAATTACTATAAAATTAGAGAAACCTTGTTAATGATAAAAACAGTTTAAATATGAGCCAAAGTTAATTATGCACAACTATACCTACTCTCGGGGAAAACTAGAATCCCTATCGAATATGCCGGCCTTAGTATTGGGGCAATCATTCGTGAATATGTTTGTGGGATCGCCGTTATGAAAACCACAATGTGCATTCTGTGTCTTCCCTGATTTGTTGGACCACTGTAACTTTCATAAAAATAATGTCATGTTTTCTTTTGGTTCTGAAAATAACACAATAACTACAGCAAAATGCTGTGATCTTGAATCTTATTTTGAATTGTATTTATTAACATAAACATCTGTTCCTTGATCAGCGTGTGGGCTTCACTCACCTTATTTATTAATCCAGGACTCGTCAAACTGTGATACACGAAGACACACAACACACACATACACGTACATGAAAATCGTACTTGGATTTACTCTGACGTTTCGCGGGACCAAAACAACGTCCCGCTTCCTCAGGGAATTAAAAATTTATGTTTCTCTTATTTTAATTCCCTGAGGAAGCGGGACGTTGTTTTGGTCCCGCGAAACGTCGGAGTAAATCCAAGGACGATTTTGTTTGTGCGTGTATGTGTGTGTTATGTTATGTGTCTTCGTGTATTACGTTTTGACGAGTCCTGGATTAACAAATAAGGTGAGTGAAGCCCACAAGCTGATCAATACAGTATTATAAACCTCGCCTAAAAACATGTCTAAAAAAAAACAGTTGTTCCTTACACTATACCAGTGTTTTAATTATTACATTCCACGCTTAGGGCAATATGGGAAGAATATCTAAAACGAATCTGCCAAAACTTTGAGGGACAATTTAATTAATAAGGCAAATTTAAATATAAGTAATGTTTTACATTAGAAATAAATAATATTGGTAGAAATTACAATATTGTTTTTGAAATAGCATACATTGAACTAAGCCCATTTCTTTTTTGCATACAACAGAAATGTGGTACTGTATATCTATAAAATAGCTTGGAGACCCAGTAAAATTTAAAAATATATATTTATCATGCTAACGAACGATCTAATTTTCGTTATCTTAATTAAGCCCAGTTCTAAAGCACATTCGTGTGGCTTTTGCAATGCTAATTAAATTACTGCAATAAACAATTCACCTTATTCTGGAAAGCTGCAGTAACAACACAATCATCTGGACCGTGATTGGGCGGTAACTGTCCAATGAAATAACTTGTGAATGAAAGTAATTTCTTTGGCGTGAAAATGGAACGAAAACAACGACAAAACTGATTCTATTCAACCCTTTTTCCTCAACTGTAATAAACTGGTCTCAATATTATTACGGCCGTACTTTGATAGGAATGTCTATTGACGAGAAACTAACCGTAATTTCAATAGACAATGTACAAGGTTTCGATAAATATTTATAAGTAACAAACTATTTTTTGCTTCTATCATAAGCCATGCTCATTGTAATCACTTCCAACTACTACCTCATGCATATTTACCACCTAATTAAAAATTATAAATTATACCAGTAGAATGCCCAGTTTGCGAGGTCACGTAATGCTATATAAACACTCCGCTGAGACTTGACTAAGAGTCTCGGCTCGCTACATTGTACTCATCACTCTCTCTTATAGTGCGTGGAACAAGTGTAAAAATCTTTCACTTCCGGAGACCAGCACCATACTTTGGGAATCGACTAAATACATATAAAAGAGTGAAAATCAGCCGGGAGGCAAGCTTTAAAATAATTAGGTCACGGGCAGTGACGTCATCAAAATGGCCGCTCAGCCAATAATAATAATGTCGCATATCTCGGAAACCACGTAACCGATTTTGACGTATAACATCTTTGATAACTTATTTGAAAGGTCTAATCATTATCTATAAAAAAGGTTATTACACCTTTAGCGGTTAAACCTTTGGTTTCTTTGTATTTTAGAAAATATTAATTTTTTACGCCCTACAAAATGGTATTTTGCATCTATCATTTGGAAAAATAAAAATAATCAAAATTTACTTTTAACCGTTGAATCCAGCTTTAAAAGATGAACAATTTAGTATTTTGAGTCATCACTCTATGTATATTGGTTACCGAGATATTGAAAGTAGTAAACACAGAACACTCTATCCCCCATGTTATCCTTATGGGAAAAATACCATTCTATATCCCAGTTATTTTTTAACGTATCTTAATACAACTTGGTATGTGGTTTCACCTAATTGAGCTACTTGATAATGACTATAAAATATTTACATTTTACATTTACATGGCAGCAAACATACATACTCATTTCCCATGTCATTCATATGGCGAATATTTATGCATGATTATTTATGAACATTGTACTGTACTTTCTCAGTTTTTCCTTACTTTACAGCTTTAGACCTTTTCGGGAGTTTTCAGGACTCAGATTGACTGAACATTTGTAGGAATTATGATACATTTATTATTCTCAGAACTATTTACAAAAACTATTGACAAACTATTTAACTATTGACTACTTCGTAACCCCATAGACCAGAGCAATCTATTAGGCGGTCCCTTGACGTCTTGGTCGATTGGCTCGAGACCCCTCTGTCCCGTTTTGCTGTCCTGGGTTCCCCACGTTGGTTCTCCTTCCTGACGCTGTCCCGTCGTAGCGACTCACTTAAGTCCTATCGACACGGCTCCTGCAGTCCTCCAACTGGCTCCATCTCGTAAAATGCTGAGTGGATTACTATCCCAAACGCAGCAGCTACCGTCGGTATTGTCCGTTCCGTTGGCAGATGCAGACTGCCGTCCCTCCCAGACAACAGACAACTCTTTCTCTTCTTAAATAGTGGAGGTGGGCCTCTTCATCCCCCTCCAGACGGATCCATGGTCCCGGGAGGCAGGTTTTTTGGCCACCGGGGACTTAAACTGAAATAAAACGGTGTTGCCGGGGCTCAACACGCCAAACAGCTGCACCGAGTTTATGTTTTTCTGTGACCGAGCTCAACACGCCTCTAGTGCGAGGTGTACCGCCTATTTAAACTAATAGGTCATCGTGGCATAGGCCATAGTGGCATTAAATAGAAGTCCATAATGGCACAAAAGCCACGGTGGACGAAATACGGTACAAAAAACAGGGGTTGAGAAAGTAGCGCAACGGGCGGGGAAACTACGGCGCGCAAAGAACTTTGGGGCGATTGATAGAGACTGAAGCCAACAGAGGGGTGAGGTGATATTTAAATTCCTGGTTGGCAATTATATGTTCTGTATAGGGTAGAAGTTTGGAAAATGCAGGAATAGTATGTGGACGGGTACGTGGTTGCGAAGTCACACATTTATTGGAAATGCTAGGCCCGGTGGCCTTAACAAATAACCATACGCTAACAACTTTGGGCGAAGGAAAAGAGTGTTGTGAACCTCCATTTACAATTTATATTCCTTTACACTAATTTCTAATGCCCACAACCAACAATAATTCATTATATAATCACAAATAGTAATCTATATAGTATTATGAACATCTCTTGACATTGTTAGTCGTCATTAGTAAATTATAGTTTAGTTTTTAGAATGCAGGCAGTGAAATTGTCAATAATACGTTATATAAAAACAATGTCAATAATATATTAGATTAGGTTGGCAAGTTAATTTCAAGTTCCCACTTAAAAAAAACCCCTCACTAATGAAAATCATTCAACGTTAAATAAAACTTCCATACCTGTATTTGTTTTTCTATGTATATGTAAGTAATAAAACGTTTAAACCAAAAATCATTACCGACTATTAATAATACCATAGCAACTAAGATTTATATTAAAAATTTTCAAGTAACATTCACATTGTAAAATTTTAGTTATTGTCAAACTATAGTATTTCACTATGTCAAGACAATACCTACCTTGCATTCACAACGACAAGATGGAAGAATCCGAAAGGGTGCGTAAGTTCCATTTGAAGACCAGCAATCGATCCAGGATAAAGGCACTCCTGCGAAGTGTGGTGCCCGAGAAGATTTTAGGGGCCTCCAGTCAGACGATCGTAGCAGACCACCTAATGTGGATCCTCAAAGCAACCAGGTCAACGAGGATTCAGCAAGACGCTCGGTATGGGGTGCGTCGGATGGTTTCTACATACACCTCAGAGAACATCGGTCATCCAACAGAAGAAATGGCCGTAACGTACTATTGCCATGAGTGCTACGATGGAGGCGAAATACAAGAATATTTGCAGTATTTGCAGAATATTTTATAGGAGATTTGCCTCCAGTCGCCGTGGACAAGGGACCGGTGAGGTTGTGGACGGAGTACCATGGAAAGATGTTGGAGAGGGCCACGAACTTGGTGCCATCCATTGGGGAGTGGGAATGACATGTAGGGGTGTCCCCGTGTACGGTGTTACGGGCCCTGAGGAAGTGGATGGCCCCGGTAGAGAAGGAGAGGTCAGGGTAGGGTAGGGAGAGGAACTTGACGGTACTGGTAATGGATACTGTTGCGCCAAAGGTGGAGTAGTTGGTTGAAGATATGGAGAAGGTGGAGAGTTCCCCCCTTGCATCAAGGTAAATCCAGGAGGCCCATATAATCTTAAATATTCTTGCACTTCGCCTCCACCGTAGCACTCATGGCAATAGTACGTTACGGCCATTTCTTCTGTTGGATGACCGATGTTCTCTGAGGTGTATGTAGAGACCATCCGACGCACCCCATGCCGAGCGTCTTGCTGAATCCTCGTTGACCTGGGTGCTTTGAGGATCCGCATTAGGTGGTCTGCTACGATCACCTGACTGGAGGCCCTAATAAGACCCCTAATAAGACCCTGTTACAGTGCGGCACACGTTATTTGCAGTTTTGTATGCATTTTTTGTGGAAAGCCACCTTGGCCCTTTAGGAGCGAGCTTCTCTCCACCGTGGCATTTTGTAATTTCCTTACCCCGTCACACCCATTACACTTGAAAACTGCTACAAAAACACCTTATAACACCCTCTCACACTGCGGCACACATTATTTGTTGTTTTATAGACTTTTTTAGTTAAATGCCACCTTGGCCCTGTAGGAGCGACTTCGTTCCACCGTGGCATTTTCTATTTTCTTCACCCCGTTACACCGATTACACTCGAAAAGTGTTACAAAAACACCTTGTAACACCCTTTCACATTGCGGCACACATTATTTGATGTTTTATATGCATTTTATGTGAAAAGCCACCTTGGCCCTCTCGGAACTAACTTCGTTTCGCTATTTTGTTTTGCTTGGCTTGCTGTTTTGTTTTTTATGCATGGTTTTCTGTGTTAGTTTGCATTTTGTAATTTATTATTTGGAATGATTTTATTTATTTATTTTAGCAGTTAAGTTATTTAATGTATGAGACAATGCCTATTGTACATTTTTATATTGAATGGCAAAGCTTTTGAATCTTTTGAATCATCTTCGTGCCACCGTGGCATTTTCTATTTTCTTTACCCCGAAACACCCATTATACCTGAAAACTGTTACAAAACGTTTTAAAACTGTCCACTGCACTCTACCAGTCAGTTTTGAAGGTTTAAAATTGATTTTTCCGAAAATTGTAGAGTTGTTATCTAAAGACTCCTACCGCAGGTCATTCGTTATACCTCACCTGCATTTTTTCCCCAGATTCAAACGTAAACTTATAAAAACTCAAAAATCCGTCTTGTACCTTTCCCAACTGGCATTTTCTAGTCAAACTACAACCAATAACACCTTATCACACCCTTTGTCACTGCGGCACACATTAATTGTTGTTTTATAGTTTTTTTTTGTTAAATGCCACCTTGGCCTTATCTGAGTGTACTTCGTTCCACCGTGGCATTTTCTATTCTCTTCACCCCGTTACCCCCATTACACTCGAAAAGTGTTACAAAAACACCTTGTAACACCCTTTCACATTGCGACACACATTATTTGATGTTTTTTATGCATTTTACGTGAAAAGCCACCTTGGCCCTCTCGGAGTTAACTTCGTGCTACCGTGACATTTTCTATTTTCTTTACCCCGAAACACCCATTATACCTGAAAACTGTTACAAAACGTTTTAAAACTGTCAACTTTACTTTACAAGTCCGTTTTGATGGTTTAAAATAGATTTTTCCGAAAATTGTAGAGTTGTAGTCGTCATTCGTAATACCTCACCTGCATTTTTTCCCCAGATTGAAACAAAAACTTTAAAATACTCAAAAATCCGTATTGCAACCTTCCCAACCGGCATTTTTGTATCAAACCCCAACCAATAACACCTATTAACACCCCCCTCTCACAATGCCGCACACATTATTTGTTGTTTTATAGGCGTATTTGTTAAATGCCCCCTGGGCCCTGTAGGAGCGACTTCGTTCCACCGTGACATTTTCTATTCTCTTCACCCCGTTACACCCATTACACTCGAAAAGTGATACAAAAACACCTTGTCACACCCTTTCACATTGCGGCACACATTATTTGATGTTTTATGTGCATTTTATGTGAAAAGCCACCTTGGCCCTCTCGGAGTTAACTTCGTGCCACCGTGGCATTTTCTATTTTCTTTGCCCCGAAACACCCATTATACCTGAAAACTGTTACAAAACGTTATAAAACTGTCCACTTTACTTTACAAGTCCGTTTTGAAGGTTTACAATTGATTTTTCAGAAAATTGCAGAGTTGTCGTCGAAAGACTCCTACCGCAGGTCATTCGTAATACCGCACTTGCATTTTTTCCCCATATTCAAACATAAACTTATAAAAACTCAAAAATCCGTCTTGTACTTTTCCCAACTGGCATTTTACAGTCACATTACAACCATTAACACCTTATGACACCCTCTCACACTTCGGCACACATTATTAGCTGTTTTATATTCTTTTTTTGTGTAATGCCACCGTGGCCCTCTAGCAGCGACTTCCCTAACTCGATTTCAAACTCCAGTTTAAATGGTAGTGACGTTTATAAGCCAATCATCGGCGTCTAATACGACACCATAATCTCGGCTTTTAAAAAATTGCTGGTTTACATTGATTGTTCAATTATGAGCTAGTTTAGATGTTAACATCAAATTGATAGTCTTTATTCATGTCGCCGAAAATCAGTAGGAGAGTTAACTAATCTAACTGGTTATATATACTCATTATTTTTAGGTCCTACTTCATCTAGTTCTATATATGGTCACTTGGCCCAATTATACGGCCTATAAAGGTCGTATACACTGTATTTATAATTTATTTTCATTCCTACAGACGGGTAACAAGTGTCTACAGTCATTGCGCCTCGCAACTGCAAATATAGGAACTAACTGCACTGAATCCATCCGTAGCTCATAGGGCGCACCACTGTACAAGTAGTCAACCTCTTTGTTGGCTCTCGTACTTGTATTGTGCACAAGCAATCATTAAGTATTAAGTGTCAACAATTGATATAGTGTTGTGAACCTCCATTTACAATTTATATTCCTTTACACTAATTTCTAATGCCCACAACCAACAATAACTCATTATATTATATATATAATCATAAATAGTAATCTATATAGTATTATGAACATCTCTTGACATAGTAAATTATAGTTTAGTTTTTAGAATGCAGGCAGTGAAATTGTCAATAGTACGTTATATAAAAACAATGTCAATAATATATTAGATTAGGTTGGCAAGTTAATTTCAAGTTCCCACTTAAAAAACCCCTCACTAATGAAAATCATTCAATGTTAAATAAAACTTCCATACCTGTATTTGTTTTTCTATGTATATGTAAGTAATAAAACGTTTAAACCAAAAATCATTACCGACTATTAATAATACCATAGCAACTAAGATTTATATTAAAAATTTTAAAGTAACATTCACATTGTAAAATTTTAGTTATTGTCAAACTATAGTATTTCACTATGTCAAGACAATACCTACCTTGCATTCACAACGACAAGATGGAAGAATCCGAAAGGGTGCGTAAGTTCCATTTGAAGACCAGCAATCGATCCAGGATAAAGGCACTCCTGCGAAGTGTGGTGCCCGAGAAGATTTTAGGGGCCTCCAGTCAGACGATCGTAGCAGACCACCTAATGTGGATCCTCAAAGCAACCAGGTCAACGAGGATTCAGCAAGACGCTCGGTATGGGGTGCGTCGGATGGTCTCTACATACACCTCAGAGAACATCGGTCATCCAACAGAAGAAATGGCCGTAACGTACTATTGCCATGAGTGCTACGGTGGAGGCGAAGTGCAAGAATATTTAAGATTATACGGGCCTCCTGGATTTACCTTGATGCAAGGGGGGAACTCTCCACCTTCTCCATATCTTCAACCAACTACTCCACCTTTGGCGCAACAGTATCCATTACCAGTACCGTCAAGTTCCTCTCCCTACCCTACCCTGACCTCTCCTTCTCTACCGGGGCCATCCACTTCCTCATGGCCCATAACACCGTACACGGGGACACCCCTACATGTCATTCCCACTCCCCAATGGATGGCACCAAGTTCGTGGCCCTCTCCAACATCTTTCCATGGTACTCCGTCCACAACCTCACCGGTCCCTTGTCCACGGCGACTGGAGGCAAATCTCCTATAAAATATTCTGCAAATACTGCAAATATTCTTGTATTTCGCCTCCATCGTAGCACTCATGGCAATAGTACGTTACGGCCATTTCTTCTGTTGGATGACCGATGTTCTCTGAGGTGTATGTAGAGACCATCCGACGCACCCCATACCGAGCGTCTTGCTGAATCCTCGTTGACCTGGTTGCTTTGAGGATCCACATTAGGTGGTCTGCTACGATCGTCTGACTGGAGGCCCCTAAAATCTTCTCGGGCACCACACTTCGCAGGAGTGCCATTATCCTGGATCGATTGCTGGTCTTCAAATGGAACTTACGCACCCTTTCGGATTCTTCCATCTTGTCGTTGTGAATGCAAGGTAGGTATTGTCTTGCCATAGTGAAATACTATAGTTTGACAATAACTAAAATTTTACAATGTGAATGTTACTTGAAAATTTTTAAAATAAATCTTAGTTGCTATGGTATTATTAATAGTCGGTAATGATTTTTGGTTTAAACGTTTTATTACTTACATATAAATAGAAAAACAAATACAGGTATGGAAGTTTTATTTAACATTGAATGATTTTCATTAGTGAGGGGTTTTTTAAGTGGGAACTTGAAATTAACTTGCCAACCTAATCTAATATATTATTGACATTGTTTTTATATAACGTACAATTTCAATCGGGCTTTCTTCTTCCTTATTCAAGAGGGACGTGTCAAGATGTTTACAAGAGAGAACATCTTAAAAGCATTTTCCTGCCTTCCTGTGGGAACAAGTGATGTGTATTCTTGTTTAAGTGGTGCCTTTAAAGGGCCACACCTTAGTTCTGTTTTGAGGCTGGTGTTACCTCAGCGAGGTGCAGTGCAATCTAGGTGGTGCCTTTAAAGGGCTACAAATGAAAGTTGGTGCTTTTTAGCATGGTGTATGGTGTTTGACAAAGTATTCTTCCCATGTCATGCATGCAGACACACACACACTCCCACAAATTATACTTTTGTTAATACTTCTGTAATATTTTGCTGTCTCTTGTTATTATTTTCACAGTTTATAATTTGTTATCTTTGTTGCCATAGTCTATTTTGTTGGTCTTATTTAATCCTTGTTGTTATTGCCTGTTGTAAAGTGACCGTCATTACTGCTTGTTACTTGTTACCATTATTACTAGGCATAGTCTTCTTGTTGTTATTTATTGTTAGCCCAGGCAAATTAGACATATGCTCCCCAAAAAATCGTCTAAAGCTGGAAAGTGTTTTAATACCTTTTGGGGGTCCCAAATAAGACACCTGTGAGTTTGCGACGGATTCTGACGTCTGCTTAAGTTTTGGGAGTCGAAAAACTATGTAAAATTTGCACTTTTTTCAGTTTTTCGCTTATAACTCCTAAATAACGAATCCTAAGGAAAATGTTGTTTTGAGGTGTCTTTTAGTGCGTTAAATTCCGCGTCGATTGATGTTAAATACGTCAAAATCAAGCGAGCCGTTTAGCCGCTGTAGCTTTTTAAAGGTGGGATATTTTCATCAACATGGCCAAAAGGTTGATTATTTGACCAGTTTTCGTCTTACAACTCCTAAACGACGCATGCTATACAAAAATGCGCCAGTAGTTAGTTTATAAAACACTAAATTTTGCGTAGAATTATGATTATGAATGACTAGAAAGCGGTTTAATTCATGGTTATCATCCAGAGGTTTATCCAAAAATGTGTGAAGGGAAGGGTAGCAATACCCCCTATGCAATTTTAAATCTAATATTGTTGAGGGGGTTACAAAAATTCTAGGATTCGTCCTAAGCTCCCACTTACGATCCCATCTCTGGACACTCCGGAATGATGTTAAGCGATTCTAATATATAATAAGATATTACAACGAGAAAGATTTTATTAAATATAGCAAAAATGTTATTTTTTAGCTTAATAAACGAAAGATGATAATGGGACGGATGAACATAGTTTTACTATGTATTTAGCCTATTAAAAAAACTATTGGGATTTTTCGTAGATGTTGCCATATAACTTTTCTACTTCTCATCATTGGAATCTTAAGAATAAGGATTCATTCTTTGCTCTTATTTGTCTTGCCACAAATGGTGACATTCGGTGACAGACAGTAGTGCATTATATCCCTGCATTTTATTTGGAGCGAGAAAATGTAAACCTTTTTAACATGTACACGATGGTCGAGATAGGTAGACGGAGTTGAGAAGTTCTTGTCGAACCGGTGGATTAGCCGTAGTGATGGGAGTTAACCCATTGACGTTAATTTCCCATACCTATCTCTCTGAATTAAGTACAATTTTAAATGAGCTCTAAAGGATTGGTGGATGAGCAGCCCCTTTTGTTAGAATCAAAGTCAAAATTAGTTGAAAGTGTCCTCTAGAAGAGACCAGCCCTCACTTGATTTGGATATTTTCTGCTCCCAACCATGTATAGGGCCAACCTGCTTCTGCAACTTCGCCAAGCGTTGTAACCCGTCAGAACACAGTGAGATCCACATTGATTGGAGTAAACAGCATGAGTAGTTTTAGGCTACATGAATAGTTAGATTTTCGACTCTTCTACATCACGCTTTCTTCATCAAACTGCGCTAGTGGGCACGGACCTATTTTTAATCCAAAATATGATTCGAATTGAGGCTTGGATTTAATTTGGAATATCACTTGTTGGCTGAGGGGGCAGATTCTTCTTTTACCTTTGCTGTTGCCATCACAGCTCGCGATTAATGTCACCACTTCCTTTTATTCTGCACAGTTTATGGTCATTATAGGCTTGCCTATTTACGATTTTCTTGCAAGCTGTGCCTTTCCATAGTGCTTTATACATATCTCGCGTTGATGCTATCATATGGGATAACTGCTGAGCTGATTGACATGAGCGAACTATTTTCAGTAAATGGGTCGTGACACTGGAACCATTTGATGAATTTCTTTTTGATACCACCATCCGTGGAGTTTATATTGTCAACATGCTTATAATATGTTGAAGAGGTGATCCCACAATATACCTTAACTTGATGGGTAGCATTCACTGTGATGGGCCTGCCAGCGAACCATTGGGCTAGGTCCACATCATTGATTCCCCTATCTCGGAAAAAGCTCTCCACAGTAATATGTTGCTCTCATGAGCACTTACTTGTTCATAGGCCATCATGCTGCACGATCCATGACGTCACACTAGTGGATAGATTCACTGCCATATCCCCTATGGTTTTGGTAATTAATTAGGCTGGTTGTTTGCCAGATTTCAATGGTAAGATTTTAAACTTGACAAGCATCTGATCTAGTGTTAACAATCAATAGCGGTTAAATGGTGAAGCCGATCTTAATGAATTGGAAAACATTCTACGCAGACAATTATGCTCTTCAAACTAACTACAGGAACATTTTTTCTATAGCATGCGTTAGAAGATGTTAGCCAAAAACTGAAAGATGAATACGGGGATATATAGTATATAATGGGTGGTTGGGATGAATCCTAGAATTTTCGGAACCTCAGACAACAATATTAGACTTAAAATTACATAGGGGGTCTTACTCTCTTCACACCTTATTAGATAAACCTCTAGAGGACCATCATGGAATAAACCACTATCTAATAATTCATAATCCATTTAAGGACAGGCATGTTGTATCTATTATGTAAATATACTTATCTATGTTGTAAATATACTTTAATAATTTTTTTCAATGAAATGGCGTCCATACAAAGTAGGTAACAATCAATTGCCGTTATTGATTAATAAAAAAAAACATTATATGCAGAATTTTGTGTTTTCCAAACTAACAACAGGTGCATTTTTGTATAGCATGCGTCGTTTAGGAGTTTTAAGCCGAAAACTGGTCAAATAATCAACCTTTTGGCCATGTTGATGAAAATATCCCACCTTTGAAAAGCCACAGCGGCTAAACGGCTCGCTTGATTTTGACGTATTTAACATCAATCGACGCGGAATTTAACGCACTAAAAGACACCTTTGAACAACATTTTCCTTAGGATTCGTTATTTAGGAGTTGTACGCGAAAAACTGAAAAAAGTGCAAATTTTTCATAGTTTTTCGACTCCCAAAACTTAAGCAGACGTCAGAATCCGTCGCAAACTCACAGGAGTCTTATTTGGGACCCCCAAAAGGTATTAAAACACTTTCCATCTTTAGACGATTTTTTGGGCAGCACACCCTATATTTGATCTAATTTGCCTGGACTATGTAGTTTTTACGTCCCACTCATGTATTTATTGCCAGCTTCCTTATTTATTATTATTGCACGATTTTTGTAACCACTGATATTAACTTATTATTTGCTACTTATGTATAGTTCATAGTTTGACAAAATTGTATTAATGGAGAAACCGTTGGAATAAATAAATCAACAAATACATAATATATGTGGAATAGCAAAAATAATAAAACCAACATAGCCAATTTGTATAGTAAAAATGGGTTTATGAAGCTATTTATGGGCATATGAAATTTATTATACGATTAGCATAAAAACTACTATAATGCTAGGTTTCGCTACCTCTAGTTCCTCGTGGGCAGTCTGTTTTAGTGGTGGACTTTGAATGTTAATATGTGCTCTTGTTTTAGATGTAAGTAGGGATAGGGAACAAAAATATCTCGAAATGTATACTTTGATAAAAAGAAAAAATCACGGAGAAGTGAAAAGTTACAAAAATTGCACAGGTACGAAATATGAGATTGTCAATTGTCATTGTACATTAGACTAATTAATCAGAGATGTCTAATAGTTATCGTGTAGATCTAGAGTCAATAAAAATATGAAACGTTCTACATGCCTTTGGATATTTTAGTGCTCATAACTAGCATCATGAAATAATTATTCCTCTATTCGAAGAAAATAGAAACTTTATACTATTGGCTTTAGTAGCTCAAGATCAGTATAAAACTTAACTCAACATCTACTTGAACAATACATAGGTGAAATAATGTGACTTTGATCTTATATAACAAATCATTCTATAACAGGTAAAATTAAAATATTTTAATAGTATTGTTGAACACATTGTATGCTGACCCTTTGTAACCTAATGGGGAAAAGTAGTATAGCAGTAGATCGCTTAAATTAATATCCTTGTAATGTTCATGGTTCTGACAGTAAATTGTACAAATTTATCAAAATATTTTTGGGTGTTATAGTAAACAGGAAATGAAAGTACGTACTAGTAGAAAATACTATAATTCAAAAGATCATGCAATTTATAATCAGTTATATATCCGAAATTATAAAATCACATTTTAACGCGACCAAAACAAAAGATCTACCAAAATTAATTATTTCCTACTGAATATCATTGAACACAATAATTAAATTTTCAGAAAAACATTTATGTACCTTTACATCTGTGCGTCTAATTATTAAAGTTTAAGATTTACCAACAGATTTAGAAAGTCTAACCGCATTTGTGTAGGTTACAACAAAGCCTTTTTGACATCAGTGACTACATACGAACAACAACACTTTAACTTTCAACATTTTAGACACAACTTCAGAGTCACTAAATGAGACTAATTATGTAACTTAAATACAAAGGTTTCGTTATCTTGCTTCGTCTTAGCAAGAAACCCTAGCCCCTTTACAACTCTGCTCATTCCGTGTGTCCCTATTGTACAAACGATTAAGACAGTTTTATAAAATCTCCTTATACTAAATTCTTCAACGTAGAAAAATACTGTAAACAAAACCATACTTCGTATTGGCAAGTCACACTAAGCACGCGCAAAGCCACGCACTGAAATAAATATATTTTTTACTTTAATTTTTTAATACGAGTATTTATATGATGGCATTTATACTATAACTATGACAAAACAATGAGATTAAATTGTAAAAACTAATTGCCAAAAATTACCTGAATAATGTTTTATGACAACTATTTGACGTTTTAGGAATCAAATATAACACTTTTGATTATTATTATTTGATTGCTAGCTATGTAAAAACATGTTCTGTAGAAACTAAATTGCCATTAGTCCCGACCAAACAAGTTCAAGTATTGAGGCAATCGCAATTCTGTTCCATCGGCATGGACCCTGATATTTTGTAGTGCATTTAGTTTTAAATTGATTTTTAGTCGGGTATGATCGTATAATGTCACTCTTACATTCTTCAACCAACAAGAAGAAACGAATAATGTTAATATAAATATCCTCGATGTCTACACTTGACTGCGTTTATATAAATTAAATACTATTACAACTTTATTAATTGTCTGTACTTCAATTTGTACTATATTGTACATATTGTAGCTAATTATCACATTTCTGATATCACAAAACATAGTGCATTTAACAAAAATATAAAACTAATTTCAATATACGCTAGTTGTATAGTTGTAAAAGTAAAACAATGACATAAAAAACTGCACAGGATAAAGTATAATAGGAAGTTATTTGGCAAACGATCCATGACATTGTTGTAATCCTCATTTATTCTGTTTAGGTGAACATACGTGGTATTATGTCAAACAAATAAACAGTCTACCTAGTACTGAAGAGCTGCAGTAACGACGCAATCATCGGAACAGTGATTGGACAGTCTGTTGTAATTACAACTGTCCTCCTTCCTAATCGAAGTAAATTACTCTTGCAGTAAAACTGGACCTAAGATATTGATAACTCTTTTTGACCAGACGAATGATAGATTCCCGTATTTAACTATTTTTGTCATTGTATCGGAGACTACTAATTCATCTGCGCGTATCAAATAATGTATTAAATAAACAGACCATTGATATCAATAATCTAATAACTTATGATTAGCCTGAAACCTTAATTTGTTTGGTCTCAAATAGTCTAGCATTACATCAAAAGGTTATGACACTTTTCAGGTTTATGAACGTTGGGTTGAGCTTGCTATCATTTAATTTTACTCAATAAAAAAAAAAATAACTTTTAAGATAGAGAGGATTTTTGGAGGGGAAAATGTTGTACGTTTCCATTGCCGGTTGTAATATAATCCACTTAACCTACTAATGTCAGTTAGGTACTGAATGTTATATTGGTCTATAGTAGTTTAGTAAAATATAAATTTGTACGGATATCACTCGTCATAGTATGTATAAATCTACATACTAAATATAAGAATTAGACTATATTTATATACATTATAGTATTACAATATATTCTATATTTATTGCCCTCTCCATTATAATTGTTGAGCAAAACGTTATTGTGATTAGAATATATTGTTGGCCACTAAACAAAGACTCAGTTCATCTATTTCATTTTGTAATAGGTCTTAATTATATTAGTAGGCATATTGATTCTTTTTTTTCTCAAATATATTTCAAATAAAAGCTCCAGTTGTTGGTTTAAAGTAATGGTCAAAAAAACTTATCATTATATTTTATAATATGCACTAAAGTATTTATCTGAAACATTAACTTTTAATTACATAGTAATATTATGCAAGTTACACTTTACGAATCCTACATTCTATACGCTCTTAGTGTTTGTTCGTAAGTTTTAGAAATAAGCCTAGTTTTGTATGGGCGTAATAAACATTCTGGCCAACGATAAGCTATTCAAAAGAATTCATTGTCAGTTTGACAAGTGTTTTACGCGGTTTTAGCTTTCAATTTCATGCTCCAAAGTATTTTAATTTTCCACCAGGTTAACATTGACTGAATTACAGATTATATTTATTGTAGATTAAAATGTACTACTTGTATTTTAAAAGTGTGTTGCTTAGGGGAAAATAACTATGTGATGTTTTTTTTTCAATCTAAGAATATACATCCACGAGAAAAATATTTTATGTCTAGATATGTTTTATTACACCATTGATAAAACATAATACCTCGTGAATTGTATGTTGCATGTTTGTTTCATTGAGATGTACTTAAACTCTCAACATAAAACTTTCAACAGCTGAATAGGTAACATTGCCGAGCGTGTCCCAGGCTCAAACAAATACAGAAATCCTCTTTCCGAGAAAATCCGGATACACGAAAGAGGCTACTAACAAGCTCACAGATCACATTTTCTCACGGTAAGCTTTTTAAAGGTTTTCGATAAACAACAAATTGTAATTTGTAAATATAATTTACCATTTTACGAAAATTATAGTGAAAACTTGACCTATCCAAGTCAAAACAAAATGTGTAAACCCATTGGTGTATAACAGTTTGACACTATAAAGAAGCAATAGTTATCTGAACCAATCGCAGTAATGTTGTGGACTATTTCACTGAAAGATTAGTGATTGGAGAATAGTTGCGATAGAGCCCTCCACAGATGTCGAAGCAAAAGAAATCTGTACCTTTTATTTCGATGTTGATCTGATACGTTTAAATACTGTAAATGCTTTGCAGAAACTTGTCATTTTGTTGTACCAAGATATTTTGGCAATGGTATCATAGTTTTAAAATGCCAATTATTACCTTATTTTTATCTTTGTTAAAATTATAATTTGCATATCAATACTACTCGTATTTGACAGTCATCGGGTTTTAGCCAGCATCCAGCAGTTTTAACCAGCAGTTTTAGTCAGATCAAATATAAATGGCGGGTCAAGGTAACGTTTTTAAATGCCATTTATTAACCTAAGTTATATTTGAGTTTACTATAATACGTAATCCTACTATGGTTGTTGCTTACGCAAGCTTTTTATACATATTGGCAAACACAATAAATATAGTATATTTTTCGAATTTGGCATTATTTTTACAAAGTGCTAAGTTACTGTATTACAATTTTATTACAAGTTTAAGGTGTATTTTGTTACTGATAAATTTTGTTACGTTACTAACTTAATTGTATCCAAAAGATAAAATGTAAAGCTATGGTTAACATTGCCCATACGTTGAATACTATTCTAAGAGATATTAAGGCAATGGAGTATCACATTTCAATTTACCTGGAATGACAAGAGCTGGAAATGAAAAGTTAATTCTTGGATCGTAAATGACTTGGAAGGCTTTAACTTAATGCTAATGCAGGGAGAAGCATTGATGAATTTGAGTTTTATCCTTTTAGTCATTACAAAAATGTGAGTTTAAGCCCCAAATTCCAAACGGGGAGTTTTCTCCAAGTTCCCAAATTATATATTTATGAACTAAAATTTACATAATGATGACTGACTTCATGATAAAATTAACAACAATAAAATAACAATTTTAAGTATTTTACTTTCCAAAAGTGAAAACTTACCTTTGTACTCATGGTGAAAAATGAATTTGGGATGTTGGCGGAATTTGAGAACATTAGGGCGCATAATGTTTCAAATGAGTAAATTAATTGAATCTACTATTAAATTGTCTACAATTTTTATGCAAAGCAGTATTTGTTCCTTAGAATTAGTTTGCCAAACGGCTGATTTGACTTTACCGACCACTTTAATCCTCACTCCGGATGACAACTAAACAAAAAACTAGTTGTGCTCAGCTTGTTCTTTTTAAGAAAATAATATTTTAAAACAATAGGAAGTACGGAGAAAGTTAATTTTTGCATAAACGTTCTATAAAAATTCTAATCTGATCAAAGTTATCTTGCGTCAAAGTTTTTTCTGTCCTTTAATCAAGTTTCTCTTCGCTCACTACTTCCACTAATAACTTTTTATTCGAATGCACGAATAAAAATAATGTCCTTGTAAGACAACTGTTGCGATGTTAACAAAGAAGTTTTATCAGTTACAATAATGATCCAATAATCTGACTTGGACTCAAGAGAATTTAGTACTTAAGTAATTAGTGAGGCTCTTCAGAGCTGTTTGTAGGGCCGTTCTTGATCCAAAGTTGGCTACGTAGCTAAAACTGATGAGAAGTTCAACAAAAGACATAATTAACGTCATTTTACCAGATAAAACGTTTTAAACACGTTTAGTCGATACGTATGGATATTTTTCACCTCAATTAAGCTACCAACGTATATAAAACAGTTAGAACTTGGTCACAACGTGATGTTTGGATTTTTGAATGAGTACGATGACAGAAAAAAGGTGTGACCTCAATCAGACACTGGGTACCTAAAAGTTGGAATTGCTGGACCAACCAACCAGTCCAGCGTCTCCATGTCTCCTGCTCCTTGCTCTTTTGTCGCAGCCGGTAGATGCGGTTGCACTCCATCGTTTCTTCCTAGACTTCCCTCTGCCACTGATGAATTGTCTCCATATCCACCATCAAAACGTTGACGAGAATAATTCCAAGAACAAACAGAACGGCGAGGTGGATGATTGCTGCCTCAGAGTGCTGCCTAACAAAGTACACGTACGTTCCGTATCCTGTGTATCCTGCTTCAATAATCTCCCTTGCCCACACTTACAAGAGTACGGATTAGACTGCTACAGGTCATCGATAGCCTTCTACTTGGACATCCGACATGGTTCTTTGACTTGATGTTCCAAACTTGATGTTGCGAGCAGCACATCTCAATAAAAGTGGCGGATCTATAGCTTTAACTATGGCTTGCTTCACCTACTTAACAGCGTTAAAAGGGGTGTTATCACACCTTCTTGAAACAACTTGGACAAGGTGATAGGTCCCGCGCAGCACCTTCAGGTGGATTCAGTTGATAACGGATTAAAACCTCAAGGCCCTTCCTAGCTATGCCCAACATACAAAGATGTATATTAGAGGATGGAAGTTATGGGTCTCCCTTGCCAGCAAAAGGGAAACACCTTGGCCAGAGGGCAGTAATCATGCACAAAAGAATTAGAGTATTGATTGGTACACCTTTTTGAGGGACTCAACGTATACCCCACCAGGTCCAGGTGCCTACTTTTTCAGGGATAGAACGGCATCCTCTATCCCTTCAAGACTCTTTACTCTTTAATCTTCATAACCACTTAAACAAGAGAGTTTTGGACTTAAACACAACTTAACTAACTCGACTAATTAACTAACTAGGGACTGTTAAGTGTTTGACTTAACACTTAACAGAGTTTTGGACCTGTCTGAATTCATTAAGCACCTCTTTCTAATCTTAATTCTGTTATTGGGAAAGTTATTAATTTTCCCACGGAAGTGTCTCTGCCAAAAAAATATTTCCCTGAAAGAGAGCCTCGAAAGAAGGTAACTATGGTTCTTGTTTGATAAGAACCCACAACACCATGCATCTTGTCGTTAATATCCAAACATTCTCTTTTCTAGCTTAATTCTGGCTGCTATTCCAGTTCTAGAGATTTATCAAAGTACCTGACAAATAACGATATAGTAGACTATAACTATACTGTATTTTTAAATTATGTACACTGTTCTTTTTTTAAATAATTATTTGCTTTATCTCTATTTTTATCGCTTTTATCTTTAATTACTTACTAAAAAGGTGTTTTTGTCAATGTAAGTGCTCTGTAATGTAATGTACAAAACACTGAGCTTTTTCAAGAAATTTCCACGTACACACTTACGACAGACCTTTGCAGAGGCGACAATAAAGTTGTAATCGATCAAAATGGATTTATTCTATAGTAATTATTTAATATTTAATCTAAATGCACTTTAAGTCTATGAAAATTATTCAACAAAACGTCATTAAAGTACTTTTTATGTCAACAAAGTTTATACAAATTATCTAGGAATATAGTTTTCTCTGGTTTTCCTTGACTTTGTAATCTCTGGATAAAATTAGGGCCATTATTTGGCTTGATATAACTTTACATTTGTTTATAATTGGCCGTTTAAAACTTAGGTCATTATATTGGCGAGTATAAGAGTTTAGATGTTACTTGGATCCAATTAATACTTCCAACTTAATTTCAACTGGAAAGCTCGTTTAATGTTACAATAGACGTTGTACCTAAGTGTATTAAAAGTTTGATATTACTGTTGTATATGTTGTTGGTCACGTACCATTTTAATATTTGATACCTAATTCTAAATTTATAAAAATGTATTATGGCTAAATAAAGGTGTTTCGTCTTTATATCTACATGAGTATCATTGAAAATTATACATTTATTTTCAGAACCGAAAATACTGCTGCATAGCTATAAATTCATTATAAGAAAGTTACTTTAGTTTATTTCTTTTATTCAGCAATATTTAATCAAACTCCTCATCACCTAGACTTAACAACTACCGATCTGGTGGCATAATAATCATACTTCCGTGGTATAGTAGGTAAATATACGTTTGGGTAAATTTACAATGCAAAAATGTTTTTGGATCACTTAATTTAAAATATCCCTCCTTTAAAAACATACGTTGTTTAATTTATTATTAATCAATGCTTTAAAAATATTTATGATAAATACGTTTAATGATAATATTCTATAATGCATTTAATTAAACTCTTTTTATGATAATAAACATAATTGTGAAACTAAAATAGATTTTCAATTATTTTTTAACAGGAGTTGTTTACAATGAAACTATTCATAACAAGCTTGCTAGAAGTTCCAGTTGGATTTGACACACATTTGCCTAGTCATCTTTAGATTCGCTCATGTATTTATCATCAACTTAAAAGAGTTATAAGGTTAAGATGAGATATTTCTTTTCTTCGGTAGATGGGTGAATTAAGTTGAGTTTAAGGTATCAGAATGGTAAACATGATTTAAACTGTAGAGAACTACAGACAAAACAGATGATGAAACTGATTAGTGAACACAATACTACAAGTGTCTGCCGAAGCTCTTTATTGTTCTGGGTGAGAGGCTTTGTATGAAAAAGAAAACATAAGAAAATGACTTCAATGGAATTGCCTTTTCATGTTGTTATTGATTTTCATATTCTTCAAGGGGAAAAATCATAAAAAAGTGGTAAATGTTTTTTGCTTCCCCCAGCTGTAAATAAGACTTTGATTTGATCACAACAAGTACATGAATATATATACATTTTAAAATATAAGGCTAGAATTATTTCAAAGTGAAAATAGATAAAAGCCAAGTTCTTACGGCGGATATGAATTAAAACATATTTAATATGTGAATGTATGTATTTAATATGAGAATATTTCCCGCAATACTCAAACTTAAAACATTAAAAAGCTCTTTCTCCATATACTATATGTATTAGGTGAGAAAGTAAAAACACCCACATTTACAGGTGAGACATCGCTAAACATACGGGAGTGATCAGCCCAAGATTGACGCGTTGGTTAAATGGACCAATGAGAAGCATTTGTCTTGTGAGTGTTAGTAACAACGGTGCTTGTGCCGCATGCCTCCCTTGCCAGCGATCACAGGGCTCTTGTAATTATTTAGGACTTGGAAGGCAATCCTTAAACGTATCGTAGGTCTATTTGTTTGAAAATAAAGACAAGAACATGATTACTCATTAAGATATAAAAAAGGACATATATCTCTACATTCAAGCACCATTATACGTAACACCTTTTGACCGTTTAACTTTGAAATAGTGTTTTATAAGTATACAAATACTTAGGTCCATAATTGATTGTTATACTTACCAATAACTAAGAATCAAAATTAAATTGATTTAACATAATTAATAAGAATGCGTTAGATTGGTTAAATCACAGCATCCAAGTATATTGGGTGAAATATCAACTCAAGAAAAATATGAGACATGCGGATTTTACCTGAGTTGAATATTTTATTCAAAACACTGAATGAATACCAAATAATTCAGCTGATGCTGACCCACCACGTACTGTCACTATATAAAAATGTATGAACAATGTTTTCTTCCTTCTACGCTCTAAACTGTATGGAGAAAAATCTCTGAATAACAACAGTAAATAGACAGTAAAAACATAAACAAGGTAATTTAATGGCAAAGAGGTTGCAATAAAAATTGAGATGTGAGCTTTGCATGTTATATGGTGTCTTGCAATTATTTAATATTTAGTAAATTTCTTATTTCCCTCAAATCAAAAAGTTTTAAGTTACATTCAAAGGCCCGGATTAGGAATTACTAAATTTATAAAGTTATGATAGAGATTCTAATACTATACTTCATAATGTTTTGTCGTGAGAATTTTATGAAACCATAGACTCTGTTAGTCAAATATAATGAATACACATTTGTTAAAGTATGTAAAACCAGGATTATTTTAAGATTGCAGGCAATGACTTTTGTTTAAAATATACAATCTAATATCGATATAATATCTAACTCAATTTCACACCCAATCATTATGCTTTGATTGAAGTTATCTATATATAAAGCTAAAAGTACCCATGAAATTTCGAGGAAACTATAAGACGCAACCCCATAAACCATATACTTAAAACGTTTTTCATGACGAGAAACCCTAACTTTCCATATACCTTATGTTAAATATACCTCAGCTGTACTTATTTGTATGTCGTTCTTACAATTTATTACCAAAATATGGTGTGATAATTTGTTTATATTACTGTATTCGGTTTTGTTTATTTCAGCTTAACTTAACCAATCTATAGTTTTATTATTAACCCTTATGAAGTCAAACGGGGAGAAGCCCGTGGGTGACAGCTAGTTGTAATGCTATCAAATTTAATACTCATGGTGATAATATTATTAATGCACGATCACTTGGCTCCGAACATAGATTCAATCGATCAATAATTGATTACTCTTGCAGATGGAACGGAAGTTGTTGAATCGCTTCAATATTCATGTAATATTCTTCGCGTCATTTAGCTCAATCATTATACATAGTCACTTTAACTTATCGTGGTTATTATTCATTTCATAATTATACACGTGGAACCTTAAATTACATAAGATTATGAATATATGAAGTAGGTCGGATTTTTTGTTTCATGTTCAAGTTTCAAGTTTTGTTTCATGGGTAATTCCAGAAATATATGCTCCATATTCAATGTAAATCAATTGGTAAGATAATATTTTTAATAGTTTACCGTTTAATAAACATCGATCAAATTTGTATGGTTTATCTTTGTATTTTATGAGTAGTTTTATATGTTTTAACCACATCAATAATCTTATGTAAATTCTAATAGTCTAATAATAATAATAGTTATAAGCTGATCTATGCCATAATGTAAAGAAATTGTAACACGGCGCTATTAAAATATTCTGAATTCAATTATAAAAAATAATGAACACATCAAGGCTGAGTAGGCCTAATTTGTATGAGGTTTTCAATACTAAAAGGATATTTGAAATAAATTGCGTTCTCAAAACTATATGATACATATTATAGTATCTTTCAATTCCAACTAAATATTTGCTTACATAAGGTATCATTCAAACTTCTGACCATGCTATGTTATATTGTAAAACGCGAAAATGGTTTCTAATTGTGAATAGGATAAATGCATAGGGTCACTAGAGGAAAGCTAAGTATCGCTCTTAAAAAAATAAAATTTAATTTTGGACTTCCATCTTAGATGACGTCAAACCCTAGCCAAATTCCGAATTTATTGTGAACTAGTACAGCACCCGTCCTTCGTACGGGGTTGGCATATAAGTATAAAATGCTTATTGCAGTTGTTATACTCAATCTTTGTATAAAATGATCATTGCACTTGTTATACTTAAGCTTTGCGTTTGCAATGGGGGGAGGACACAGTTTTCATAAATTTACGGTATGATATCGTATAACTCATCTACCATTACCATAATGTTCTACCACTGCACCTAAACCATAGAAAAAAATAAATTATAAAACATTCGCACAATATCACAAATTATTCATTAAATTAAAAACTCAAGACTAACTCTAAACAATCCTACTTCGACAGTTCTCATTGTGTATCACAGCTTTTTGTTGCTGCTTAGTTCAAATTAGCTGTTGTCATGTGTCAACAAACAAAATAATAATAGTGCTGCACCGTGTTGGGAAACCTTATAACTGTTTAATGCTATTGCATATTATAGGACCAAACTTGTAAAGTTGAAACAGCTGAGTAAATTCTTTAATTCCCTTTAAATATGAACACTCATAAGGTTAACATGGGGACCTATAGAGCCACTGGGGCGGAGCCCAAAGGGATTTTTGAGATAAGAATATGCCTGAATGTTATTCGGGAATGTGAGCTATCATCATGCCAAATTTCAGCCAAATCCGTCCAGCAGTTTATGCGTGATTGAGCAACACGCAAACACACACACAAACTCACAAACTTTCAGATTTATAATATGAGTGAGATTATCATGAAGTAATTTAGTCGTATTATTACATATGGATATTCTCACAAACTGATACAGTGAAATTTGTAAAATATGATGGCTTTTTAGACGAACATGTTTTAAAAACAGCCCTCGTAACCGAAACAAACACATATTATTTAAATTTAAATGCAAATTATCGAATGAGAGTTGTTCAAGCACATGTTGATTCCCAGCGGCATTGTAAACCTTGTTTATTCAAATGTCACCAAATTAACATTATATACATTTTGGGCATATATTTTCTTTTATTATAAAGTGTATTTGCATTTACTTTTTATCAAAACAAGTAAATAACAGTTGTGCTTTTGACAGTTGCACTAAGGTTTCGTTGAAACCGTAGTTAATTTCCATAGTAAGATATCGTACTGTAAACAGATATTTTGTGAAAAAACTACAAAACATTTTCGTACTTGCAAGTTGAGAGCTAAATATTTAGTTATAAGTGAACTATGTACAACACTAGACGTTTTAAATTGGTTTTCAAGTAGCCGTATTTGGACACAATTATCAAGAGACAAATAAACTAAAAACCACCGTATTTGACCCTAAATATGATGAACTCTTAAGATAATTATTAAAAGAAACTACTTTTTACAGTGTACTGAACTCCATATAAATGTATGCAACCACAGAATTTAGGGTCGATAAGTAAATAAGCAATTTCATAACGTTACAAAAGAGCAGATCGTTTAGTAAAACGGTATAAATGATTAACTTAGGTTTTATCTGATTTATAAACTTAAATAAATGGTTATCTAAAATTTAAAACATAGTAAATAGTTCAATTACAAAAATGTACGACTGTTTCACAAAAGTTCCAATTACTTTGGAGTTTTATGTTAGATTGATTCTTTGGTTTGAGTCAGCCAAGTTTTCTGGACAATAGCCACCCACAAACTGGTTGGAAGGGAACCAAATAAATGTTGAAACTATTTGTAACCCATCCCATTTATCTAAGGATATCTAAATTGGTGGTATTGGTAAGGTAGGTATGCAACTAAAGTATAAAATAATAGATATTTTAACCTAATATTAGTTCTTTTCTTTTCTTAAAACAAGTGAGTTTCAAGTGTGTGAAAGAAAATATGAAATAGGCCTAAATATATGTTTACATAACTTTTTTAAAGCTTATGTCATAGCTTAGGCATAAAAATTTGAAAAAAAGGGTTGCTACAAAAGTTACTATAAGATATGATATAAATAATCCGAATGCCGGTTTTGGTATTATCAACAAATTCATTACTAAAAACTATTTTCAACGATATAGTAATAATTATTAATTTAGATAAAATAATAATTATCATACTATTTTGTGTTGTTCATTTACTCATGAAGCTATTTATATTGTACATTTTTAGCCTATGGATAGTTTATATAAACCTACCAAATCTACAAAAAAAACTTAAATATTATTTTATCGTTAAATCAGATATAAAATAACGTTTTATGTTAACAATATTGATTGTAAGGTGAGTGTAGTGTAACAAGACATTCAGTTTGGCGACTGTTGCCAGTCAATGCAGTTAATTAGTCTAGACGTACAAATCCTCTGTAATCCCCGCATTTCTTCGACTAATTTGTAAAATACTTCTGAAAGTTCCTGCTATATTAGTGCTTCCATTAAATTAAATTAATTAGATTACACCTTAAACCTGAATCTTTAGCTGAATATAATTTAAGTAGATTTTTTTGATCTGTTATAGAGATTTGACAATGTTTGGCACTTATTATACAAAACTTTTAATTTATCATAAAATGTTAGATGGTTGGGATTTTGATCAAATATATTGATAAACACTTCCCGGATATTCCATTAATCTGATAGTAAATAATCTCACGGTTTAAAATATTTTGTTTGAAACATATTGTTTGGAAACATTAATGTTTATCATCAATGTTAGATAATTTTACCAAGCTGAAAATATATTGGACTCTTTAAGGATACTATTTTCCAAAACAAAAACTTGTTTTCAACTTTTACTAAGTTCTTGTTATCTATGCAAAAAAAATAGTAGCTCGGAGTTGCGTATGAGTACAGCAAAAAAGCTAAGAAAATCCAATTATGACTGATAACGACAGATCTTGTCCAGGGAAAAGCAATTTCAACAACCTTTTAAAAGAAGGTTTACGTTCACATGAAGTGTATGTTTTCAGTTCTTCTTTGTATCTTGTTGGGTGATATTAAAAATCTGTTTAGAGGTTTTTCGTGTTAATAATTATAATATTTCTCAGACTACAACTATTTCATATTAATTCATAACCACATACTTAGTTGCATTACTTTTACACCTTTTTTTAGAAACGTTACATTTCCTTTACATCATAGAAAACTTTACGAAACACAATAACGGATTATGTGTTTTTGAGCTGTGTGGAATGCAATTCTTACATGTTTCTCAAGACACATTAAAGTAGTGGATTGGCGAGAGAAAGGTTGTGTCATCTTCATAATAACCGTCGAGGCAACATTAGATAAATAATCATTGATAAAAACAGTAAAACAAAATGGACCAGGAACAGAATCTTGCGAAACACCTGTATTATTGGTTAGTGTTGAAGACTGATATTCATTTAAAGAAACATTTTGGTTATTAACTATATGGCTCAATAATTCATATATAACCTATATTCATATTAAATACATATATTTAATACCTTACTGAAAATCTAGTTTTTATAGAGCCTAGCCTCATCAATGTTCCATAAAAAAAATACTACTTTAACGAGAAAGAAAATTGATAGAAGTAAGTATTTTTCTAAGAAAAATAAATTTATAACAACTTTATATCAAGTAACCTTTGTATGGTGAAATAAATTAAATATTTCTTACAAATAACTTCATTCTGTTGATACAATGCTTATATTTATAAGGTTTTAGGTTGTTAACGCAAGTCATGCCTGAATATACAATAAGAACAATAAGAGTTGGGAGATAGTTGTATCGTGGCGATGTTCACAAAGCAGTTCCATCAGTTACAATAATGATCCAATTATCTGACTTGGACTTGAGTGACTTCAGTAATTAGTGAGGCTCTTCTCAGCTGTTTGTAGAAGAGTGATAGGAAAAAGTAAATTTGATATAACGTAAATCTCCTCGAAATAGAAATACAAAATTAACGGAATAACGTAACTTCTATAAAAAATTATGTTTGTTATTGCAACTGAATAATGCAACTTTTTCAGAGGCAGTTTAATTGATTGTCACTTAATTTTGCTACATCAACTTCTGTTCAATGCCCTTATTGAAATCTTGGTAAGGCATCATTACACAGTACATTAATATAACACAACCCAAATACACCACTAAATAATAATAGAAGATAATCTATTCAATCAATGTATTTCATGAAACGATTAGTATACAGACCTACAGATTATATTACATAACTATCCATTGAGTTTATTTGTAAAGCATAAGCCCAAAAAGAGGTTTTATTAATTAGCCTACATTAATAATTCAATAATTAAAACATTACCTCGAGAAATAGTTTATTATTATTATTATAATGAGTATTACTTAAAGCTGTATGAAGGGCAGAACTTGCTTTTATACAAATTTAATTTACGGGAATGATTGATAAACATGACGTAATTTATCAAAGGAATAGATAGGTAATGACACTTTTGTAATTGATTTAAAACTTGATTTAACGAGTTATGTGATATTTAGGCTACAGTGTTTTGAACTACTTATGCATTTGCTAATTTAGTTATGTTATACTATATTAATACAACAATCCCGCAATAATCATTGCTCTAGTATTTAAAAATAATACTGATGTAATTTACTTGATACATTATATGGTATTTGGCTATACTTTAATTTAATCTGGGATAAAATGATTATTTCACGTGATTGCGTCAAATTCCTCAATCAATAAACCAATACGAACCCGCCGAGAAGGTATTGTGCCTCAGGAATGGTGGGAATCCTCCAATAACTGACTAACTACACTGGGCCACTTGATAAATGCAAACACCTGGTAATAATTACTTGATAATAATGTTTGACAAGACACGTATCATGATTAACTTATATTTTTGTTTGAAGTTATTTTAAAAATAATCTTCGTATTAAAACATTTATAAACTAAACGAAAACTATTGTTTCATGAAATATCAATCTATCTTTTGTTAATTTGCACTTCAAATATTAAACACGAATTGACAACAAGATCATCCAAAGGAAAGTATCAAAAAAAGAAAATTAAACACCTAAAGCGTGTTTCTAGTAACGCATAATACTCAACATAGATCTCACACTACTGTAATCTATATAAAGGCAAAAGTATCCATGAACTTTTGAGAAAACTACAAGTCACATCCCCATAAACCATATACTTAAAATGTTCGTCATGACGAGAAACCTTGCGCAAAATTATCCATTTTTTCATAAATTGCCCTTTAAGGTCTTAGTTGCTTTCCAGAGGGAACTTTCCATATACTTAATGTTAAAAATACCTCAGCTGTTCTTATTTGTATGTTATTCTTTCAATTATTTATTACCTTATTAAAATCTGGTGTGATTATTTGTTTGTAATGCTGTATTCTGTTTTGTTTATTTAATCTTAACTTAACCAATCAATAGTTTTTTATAATACTTTGAAGTCAAACGGGTTGAAGCCCGTGGGTAACAGCTAGTATTACTAACAATTGATTAAAGACCTTAAAGTATAATAGATCTTCAGCTACTAACAAACTGCAATATAATTTCAATAACACACGTTTAAGAGCTTAAATAATAATCACTTACACATCGATATTGGTTTTTATTTAATTAACTTGCGTTATTACTTTGTAAAGATGTAGGTGGTGTTCTATTTTCGGAAACAGTTATTTTGTATGAGGATTTCCGTTGTTTGTTAAAATATAAATATTTTGTATTTAAATATAGAACTATTAAAGTGTTAAAATAGCACCAAAATATCTTTTAAAAGTAACTATTATGCTATTTATCCCTAAACTCTTTTTAGACACTTTTATAAAACCGTATGGCGTTTTAGAAATGGTTTTAATTAACAAAGAAAAGTCAATTTTACTGAATCACTAGGGAATAGCTTTTCAAGTAACAATATTTATACAAAAACTATATGTTAAACACTGGTTACATTGTTTAAATATACAAAAAATACGCGATATAGGGAACTCTTTATCGTTCGAAAATAATAAAAAACATCGTATCTTCTGTAGAAGTCATGATATGTTTAAAAATAAAAAATGCGTCACTTTAATAAATACTTGGTACAGAAGCCACTTGTAAAACTTCTTAACTAAAAGTTATAGAAGAAATGTCAAACTAATTTAATTTGTGACTTTTTTACTTGAGTTAGTGGAATGACACTGCTCAGTTTTAATATTTGCCCTCTCTTAAAAGGATTGCAAATGAAAACTGTAAGGATCTAATGTTTAACTTTTACGAGGCTCTTGAAAAATAATTTCCTTCCTTCTTTGACTCTTTATACCTTCTATTTCTCAAATTTGTTCAGGTTTCTGATATTTATATTTTATATTTTATTAATTTTCATACCGCATTTTTTACTCAAACTTACAGTCATGCACATTTGACATGGAAACTTTATTGATAAAGTGGAATTTATCTCGATTTTTTTAAATTACAGTAATAGAAATGTAAAGGGTTGTTTTCATTAACACATACTTTAAATGATAATATATTTAATATGTATAAAAATACATACTAATCAGTTTCAAACAAAGTATCTTTATGTTTGTGTACAAAGTAAGTTAGCTTTCAACAACTACTACCATAGTTAATAGGTTCAGGTTTACCAAACTATTAGAAATAAAATTCACGGATTATTGGAACAGAAAATTTATGCAATTCTGATTTTTTTGACACAAATTTTTTTTTTTTTTTATGTGTTTTTATATAACAACATTTCTAATGACATTTATTCAATTTGGATAATCCTGGTTGAAGGTTTCTCATAATTTATTATTATAATTTATTATTGCTTAAGAAAATATTATGTAAACCAATATAAAAGGAGTGTGGAAAGTTATGTATTTTCAAGTCAATATTGCTTTAATACAGATACTCTAGGCCAAAAGTGTGTTATCTTATATTTAAATTATTGCTTTGGTCGGAGATACATTCTTTGTAAGGACAACTGACTCAATTATAATACACTTAGGCGTCTCTTCAAGATTCGTTTGATATTGAGACGGAATCTGACAAAAAAATCTCTTAAACAAAACTGGAATTTTAAAATATTGCCAATAAAATCATTATTCTATATCTTTATATTATACAAAGTAAATCCTTGATCGTTAATTATGTTAGAGTTTTAATCTATCTAGTTTTTAAATAAAACTGCGAAACTATATACTATCAAATGATTCAAATTTGAAATGAAATTGCTTATACGACTTTAAGTTTTTTTTTTATGATACGTATTTCCTTTAAGCTAGATGAACAGGTTGCCAGCAATCTTTTAATCTAAAGAAACCCAAGTACCTAAGTTGATAATAGATATTTTGTGGTGTATTGCGGTGGAACGGTGGTAGCAGAGCACCACGTGGTGACGGACGATTTTAGGTTTATATTAAAAATTTCTGACAGAAAAGAGTATGGTTTTAAGCAGTTTGACAATGGGCCTTAACTAATGATATATATTTAGCCAATGCCATGGGTACATTTTTAAATAATCTCGGTTATAACATGAGTTAGTTACCAAATGAAATATTAGCTAAGCTGGCTATCAAGGTGGATTTAGCCACCTTACGATTGAAGTTGGTAGCCTAGAGAAGAAATGTTATAAAACGAACGAGGAAGTAAGAAACATTAAGGCCCTAACTCGTGCTTAATTGCTAGAATAAATGATCAAGAGAGTATTTATATACCAGATTTCATTAAAGTATAATATATATTTATTAAGAGCATTTCGGAACTGCTCATATGTTGTGGAGCAACCGTACACACCTTTTGGGGCATTTATTTTGGGTTACAATAACGCCTTTTCATCAAATAATCTATTCATTAGATAATCACAGGGTCAAAAAATCTTACCAAAGAGTAAGATTATAAGTGTTGTTTGCCGTACATAAAATAAGCCATTAGCTATAATCTATTAAAGTGTTTCAATACGTTTATACTTAGACTTTGAACTACTTTGACTTGGTACTTAGTTTTTGAACTATACTTAAATCCTAACGAATGGGACAACTCTGTAAACTTTAAATGTGTATTCTATTTTGTATTGGCATAACTTCTTCTAATATTCTTACTTTTTACTATACAGGGTGTTTTTTTTTTAAACTTGCATCTTTATTCATGTAAAAACCACAATAGATAGAAATATGCAGTTTGCGGGAATCATCTATTGACGTAGGGGCCCAATTGTTTTGAATTCAACGTTACATTCACATTCCCTCCCTTTCCCCCCTGCCCCCAACTTATTTTTTTAACTAGTAAGGTACCCCTTGTGATATATCAAATGAAAGGGCATGAAAAAAGAAAATGTTTTATGAAAAAAAATTAAAAATCGGTTCATAAATTTGCGAGATATTCCCCCCCCTGCCCCGGAACTTAATTTTTTTAAGCAAGGTACCCCTTGTGACATATTAAATGAAAGAGCATGAAAAAAGAAAATATTTGGTGAAATTTATTTTTCATTTGATATGTCACAAGGGCGGCTACCTTGCTATTAAAAAACAAGTTAAGGGTAGGGGAAAAGGGGGGGGTTATCTCACAAATTCATGAGCCAATTAAAAAATAATTTTCACCAAAAATCTTCTTTGTTCATGCTCTTTCATTTGATATGTCACAAGGGGTACCTCGCTTGAAAAAAAATTAAGTTCCGGGGCAGGGGGGGGGAAATATCTCGCAAATTTATGAACCGATTTTCAATTTTTTTCATTAAACATTTTCTTTTTTCATGCTCTTTCATTTGATATGTCACAAGGGGTACCTTGCTATTTAAAAAAAAATAAGTTGGGGGCAGGGGGGAAAGGGGGGGAATGTGAATGTAACGTTGAATTCAAAACAATTGGGTCCCCTACTTCAATAGATGATTCCCGCAAACTGCATATTTCTATCTATTGCGGTTTTTACATAAATAAAGATGCAAGTTTAAAAAAAAACACCCTGTATAACTGCAGATATCATACAAGCGTGAAGAATACACAAACTATACGAATGTTGCATATAACGAAGGAAGTTTTTTTGCTGTTGCCACTTAAATAAGTAATGTTTTCCTTTGATAAATTTAGTGAAATGTCCAGGCCAACTGTGTGTATTTCGTACAAACTGTGTGTGACCTTTGTTGTGTTTAGCGATATTTCTCGACAAAATGTGATCTGTGAGCTTGTTAGTAGCCTCTTAAATCCGGATTTCCTTAGTAAGAAGATTTATGTATTTGTTTGCACCTGTGAAACTGTATAAATGTGAAATATACAGCTGTTTGGTATTTGACTTTAATATTATAATTGTCGATGACAAAAACAAATGCTCTTTGTCGCCAATAAGTTGTTGGTGTTGGTCGATATTTCATTTTATAGCAGCATATAAATTGAATTACAGTTGTTTTTTATAAAATTAAGTTGAACTCTTTTCCATGCTACTACATAATTTATTACATGATTTATGAGGAAATTGAGAGTATAATATTTTTTTATGTAACGAAAAGTGTAACGATGTAGGTAGTGATATACAGGGTGTTTTTTTTTTTTTTAACTTGCATCTTTATTTATGTAAAAAAGAAAATGTTTGGTGAAATTTATTTTTCATTTGATATGTCACAAGGGCGGGTACCTTGCTATTAAAAAACAAGTTATGGGTAGGGGAAAAGGGGGGGGGATTATCTCACAAATTCATGAGCTAATTTTAAATTTTTTTCACCAAAAGTTTTCTTTTTTCATGCTCTTTTATTTGATATGTCACAAGGGGTACCTTGCTTTAAAAAAAATTAGGTTCCGGGGGGGGGGGAGGGGGGGAATGTCTCACAAATTTATGAATCGATTTTCAATTTATTTTTCATCAAACATTTTCTTTATTCATGCTCTTTTATTTGATATGTCACAAGGCGTAATTAAGTTGTGGGCAGGGGGGAAAGGGGGAATGCGAATGTAACGTTGAATTAAAAAATAAATAATTGTGCCCCCTACGTCAATAGATGATTCCCGTCAACTGCATATTTCTATCTTTTGTGGTTTTTACATAAATAAAGATGCAAGTTAAAAAAAAAACACCCTGTATATATCGTACTGCAATTTACGATATCAAGCATATATATAATGTTAAATTTACGTACAATATTTAGTCCAACGAGAGTAGTTTTTACTCTTTTACTATTAAGATATGTAATTCAGTAAATTCTATCGAGTTGAAAATTCTAAATACTTTCGAGCATGAAAGTGAAAGATTTAACCCCGTAAAAATCTGGTTAAAATGACAATACAAGTTTTTGTTGTTGTTTGAATTGCTTAGTGCATTCGAGGACTTAATAGTACGTAGCCCTAAATTGTTATGCATTGTTCTAGAATTACTGACATATGCCTAACTGTTCTAAAAGACTAAAGTATTGATATCATAGATAGTCTTACAGTTAAGTACAATAAAAAGTCATGTGCTTTACTTATTTTCTTTTCATATGTATTTTAACCCCGCAAACCATAATTTGATTTACGATTTGCTATTTTCCATTTGATAACTTAACTTACATTTTACTTATGTATATACATTATCATAAATTGGTATAACGATCTGGTCTAGTAGTAAAACCCAGGGCTTCAGAGCCCAAGGTCCTGGGTTCAAATCCCGTAATCACCAATCCAGTTTATCCATGTGATAATGCTGCAACCCTCTATTATAGCTTGAAGTTATTTGTAAAATTGTTCCGGGCTAGAACCTAGCTTCGTAGGATGTGGGACATAAAAAACTGTGAGTTGTATCTACTTTTTTACTGTAACTTAAGAGCAATTTTATTAGATCAATCACCTACAATTGTAATTACAACAGACTGTCCCATCACAGACTCTATGATTGTTTCGGTTGTGTAACTTGTATGCTCAAAGTGGAATTGTATTCTGGTTCGATTACATTTGTGTATAATGTATATTTGTCTACCTTATAATAATTATCAATCAAATAGGCAAAAAAAAACTTATTGTTATCTTTTAAGTAGCTTTATAACTTACATCATGCCTGAACTTGTGAGTTGTCCTTTTTCACATATAGCATTCCTAGTTCCTAAACTTATCTTATTTGCTTATATGTTTATTTAAAATAACTTAGTTTATGAGGGAAAATGTTTGCGTTAAAAATTTATGATAGTTTTAGTAGTGCAGTAAAATATTACTCGAACTAACTTTTACGAACTATCGTAAAACTGAAATGCATATTTCATATAGCGATTCTCGTGGCGATCCACAGCATAGAAGATTGCATTGATACCAGAACCTGATTGTTTGGGATGGATGCGGTTACCTATGTTTTTTACACAACAAATACTTTAAGTATCTGCGAAAGGAATAAACAATTAACATTTTACATGTAAAGCAAACGTCAAAATTACATGTGATTGTTAACCATCTCTGTCACACGGTCTAATGGTATATTTTCTATCAATAGTTTGAAGAGTGGCCAGGTTTTGATTTTAATCCAGGGTTTTATAATTACTCAGATGTTTCAAAAACCATTGATAACCTAATCAGACCATACCATTGACTATAATAATAATAAACAATGATACAGCATTTAAATACAAATATAGTGCATAATCAATGGTTCTACAAACAGCTGAGAAGAGCCTCACTAATTACTGAAGTCACTCAAGTCCAAGTCAGATAATTGGATCATTATTGTAACTGATGGAACGGCTTTGTGAACATCGCCACGATACAGTTGTCCTACAAAACTTATTGACTTGTCTTGTCCATTCAAGTGCGGCAAAACTTAATAATTATTTCTAAATGTAATGAGCTTGTTTTAAAACATTTTTAGAATTTTTTTGTTTGAAAACAAAATTTGCCTTATAGTTTACTTTATTGTGGGTAAAATTATATCAATGGACTCCTGTTAATTACAGCCATTGAGGACGTTATATTTCGAGCAATGGCAATGTTTGGGATAATTGTCGTATACGTATTATAAACTAACAGATCATTTCATTTCGGAAGTGGTCCAGATTGTAGTAAGATTGTTATTTATCCAGAAAACATTTTTTATAGGTTGACTTAATGTGAGAGGCGTTACTCCTAATTTTTAAGATTAGTTGTTTAGGTAAGTTATGAGTATTGACCTACACAACGATTTTTTTTTTTTTTAAATATAATAGTACAAACAAGTACTAAAGTTAACTACAAAACTATTTGCATATGGGACCATATGAAAACATTTAAAATATATAAAATACAACAAAAGGAAATTTATATTAATCGATATAAAAGTATAAATAATATAAAGAACAATCAGGACAAGACAATAAAGATTTTTTCCTGAATGTTTGTAAAATATAAGGAGATTAATTAATAATTTTCTTTGATTTGTTGAGGATATTCTAAGTGTATATAGTTTGTAATGGTTGTAAACTAGGAACAATCTTTTAATTATTACTAAAACAAAGTAATATGCTTATATGTTTGGATTACTAGCTGAGAGTTGAAAATAATATATTGACACCGAACCCTAAACTTAAACCCTATTTTAAATCATAATTATTCTAACGCTTAATCAGTTTAAGATATATGGATTAAAAACGAAAATGAACATGTACATACTGTATATGAGGACCATTAACAAGCCTAACGAAAACCTTCCCTCAAGAGGTTGTTAGAAGTGTTTCGCGCGGTAGAGGATTTGTTTAAACCCTCTTCTTAATCGGATTCTCACGTTTGTTTGGCCGTATTTACGAGTGGCACTCTCTATGACTATGAATGATTTTGACATTGTTGCTCTAAATATTAACTATCTTCTATCACTGCAAGCTTCTGAAATATGAAGTTTATTATCGTACACTATCCCAGTAATGAAAAAAAATCTTAAAATATAGTCCAACTTCAAATATTATTCGTTAGTAAAAAAAAAAAAAAAAAATGTTCATGTTTTACTTAAACATTGAACACCAGTAAACATCATCCAAGAACAACATTGGAAGATCCATCATCTTTTAAGATTGGTAGGCTTACCCACAGCTTAGAGTGGGTTTGTTACAGATGTTTCAGATTTTGATTATAAATGCTTGCACCTGAGTACGCATTACTGAAGTCGCAAGTCGCAACAATTAGATCAATTGCACACCACATTATAAACGAAAACACATTACAAACGCTAATGGTAAGAGTCACGTTCCGAGTTTTACCGTACTTTAAATGGTTAAGAATATTTATACTACACGAAATTACACTTTCTAAACGTAAAATGAGCTAAGAAAATAGGTTATTCCCGCTACTGCAAAATGACATAACGTTAACTTTCTGTGCATTTGTGGTGCACGGAAAGTAACCGTTATGGGATTTTGTGATGTAGACCAATCAGCATCATAAGTTCAATTTTTTTCTTGATACTAAGTTGAATAAATAAAAATATGTTTACAAGTTTTTCAATATCGTGACGAAATAGTAGTTTTCATATCTAGGAGTGAAAGTGGCTCTTTTTGGTATGCAATCAGCTTTTTTGGAAATTCGATTAAGTACCAAAAAGACACTTTTGCTTCGTGTGATGAACAACTGTTTTCAGCAAACTGTCGAAACAAGCTTCTAATCGTTATAAAATTAGACCACATAATTGGAGGTCATAAAAAGTCGTAATCATTGTTTACATTACTGTTGTTTACAAACATATCTTTAAACATGGTGTGGTTAGTAGCGTTCCCATAATGCACAACATTTTTCCAATAATTTTTCCGATAAAATTTTCAAGTTATCGAACCAGAAAATTTTCCATTTTTTTTTCCCATATTTAAAGTTACCTGAAAACGATGATTTTGCTGACGATTTAGAGAATTTAAAACGGCTGCTTTCCGGATAATATGATGAAAAATAACGATCAAACCTCGTCTCAAAAGTGCTCGGCTTCGCCTCGCGCGTAAATGCAAGCTCTCCCCCCAATAACTCACTTTAGAGACTAGTAATGTAAACTACTATAAATAAATTTCCATAAAGTTTGATATAATATCATTTACCTAAAGAATTCAAAAAAGGTTGATTTTAATGTATAAAGGTTCGAAAGAGACAAAATGTAGAGCAATTTTATAAGTAAGGCTACATCTCTTCAACTTAGCCTTTAAAGAGTAGACAGTAGCGACTATTAGACAAATTTAACTTTATGAATTTGGAAATGTCCATTAATATAATTCAATTTATTGTGATCCCCATCATGCTTTCATTTTCACTATTAGATCTTTATTTCAAGGCTAAAATACTTTCGAATTGCATAAGAAATTTACATCGTTGTTTGAAAGCATGTATACCATGTGCATGTGAGTATTTTATTCGTTTTGCGTACCTGTATGCAATTCTTACAGAAACTCAGCACCAAAATTATATATCAAAACGGCTTTAACACTCTTTTAGGATACGTTAACTTATCATCAACAACAATAAACTTTAAACACAAACTGATACAATATACATTTTTTAATGTTAACGTTTTTTTCATTTAATAAAATACGCCCATGTATAACTGTTTTTCTTAAATATCTAAATCACGAAACTTGTTTCGATAAATTTAGGGTTGGGAAATCAAAAATGGTAGTGTTCCATGAACAAGGTCAATTATAGCTATTATTACCTTTATGACAAGTAACTATATCAAGAGTACTGCATAGCTAATTGTAGGAAATTTCGTATTATTAATGAAAGACAGCATGATCTGAAAAAGTATTTAAGCATTTAACTTACCGAAGGAAACAATGGTATCAGAAAATACTTGGTTGTCTAGACTACTAACTAAACTGCCTTGGCTGGATTCAGTTACTTATGTACTATCTTTTGAAACTTGTCATTCGCATAACACAAAAAAAAAAAAAAACATTTAAAACACCTTTATTGAAATTATGATTTAACATTTAATTTTATGAAAACGAGAGGACCGTTGTTAAAAATACTAGTTTACAATAGGGAGGTTGTATTTAACTTAGCCACTGTGTCTACTACTTATTACTGTTCTTGATTAGGCTAAGTATTTTTGCTCAAATGATCCCTTCATGTTATTTTAGTTATGCCCTCTAATTTACTTATATTATATATAGGATTAAACGGCAAAAAGAACACTACTTTAAAAGTTAACAATATTTATGAAATGCATCCAAATTTTCACGCTGAACATGATAACTAACTTGCATGCATATGGATTTTATTTAAAAAAATGTATTAATGCAAGGTTACGTTATGGGACAAAAATATACATCATATTTAAAATATTTTTAGATTTTTCTATGTTGAAAAATATTTCTACTCACATTTAGATTAGTAACTAAAAGTCTTTGTAAAATACGGTTAAAAATGCTGCATAAATTGTTCAAATCTTTTGTTTTGAGACAAATAGGCACGTGTTATTTAAAGAACAGGCTTCCAAGTCCTAAATAATTACTAGAGCGATGTGATTGCTGGCAAGGGAGGCATACAGCACAAGCACCGTTGTTACTAACACTCACAAGACAAATGCTTCTCATTGGTCCCCTTAACAAACGTTACTGAAACGCACTCCTGATTGAGCACGCAAAAATATCGTTAAAGATAAACTTAAATAATATTAAAAAAGATCCTGATACCTTTATAATTGAAGTAAGCGGGCGATAAGACAAACTCTATTGAAACAACTCTTGTTTTCTTAAGAAAAGCCTCTCAACCAGAACAATAAAGAGCTTCAGCAGACACTTGTAGTATTGTGTTCACTAATCAGTTTCATCGTCTGTTTTGTCTGTAACTCTCTTGGACGGAAATTGTGTTTACTGTTCATATAATTCTAACTATTTTATTGGTTTTAAATATTATTATCTGGGTAAACTAAACTGTTAAGGGTAATATCTGTTTAACCACAACAACTTCTATTAGTAGAAAACTTAGTCAAGTTACAATGAGACGTATTTATGTAGATCTGAGATAAAGCATTATACATTGAAGGGATCTTTGAAAAATAAACCTTGTTATCAACTAATTGGCTGGAAATAAAGATTTATTTTACGATGTGACATGAACCGAAATATAACAAAGTAATTTCATCAAAAGAGTTTTACTCCTATACGAAGCACCTATCTGTAAACGGTACAAGATTATGTCAAAGTTTTAATAGTATAATACTGGAGGTATTATCTACCTATCGATAATGTTAACAATATCATTAATACAAAAACCTTGAAGCACACTAGCTTGTAATATATGCACCTTTAGAAACGCATAATAGTTAAAAGGGTAGACTGAAGTATTAGTTCACAAATAAAGAGTAACCGAAAAAACGGACGTTTAAGAATAAGTATTGCTCGTTTGTTTATTTATCGATTATATCTTTGAATACACTAACTATATTTGTTAAATTTTGCCATTTAAGTAATACACTACTTATTAAAATTAGTGTCTAGACTTTTCAGATGTCCGTGAATCATAGAAAAACAATATCAGCCACGCGGAGTTTACCTTCTTCTATGAAGTTCTTAGTAATTTTCATAAAATACTTCATTATTCGTTTCAGAAGCTCATAGAACAATTAAGAGTGTTTTACCAAGCCACGTTCTGGTAGTTTACTTCCTTAAGAAAAACATGGTTGCGGGACCGATATTCCACCTAATAATTGTATGGAATGATATCATGGGATCCGAGTTAAAAGCTGAACTGCAAAATTTAACCTGTAATTTCGCACATACGCATCAGAAGCTAACGTACGCAGTTGTTTCAACCACTGCTCCATGGGCTTGATAACAAAAACCAGTGTCCCCTAAAACTCCTCCTTTCACTAAAAAATGTAGTCACGCGTCAAGATTTAATTAAATTTTGTGTATGTTTTGGAAAACATTATATAACCATGATTTTCATACACAAAGCATAAAACTAATGTAAATTTAGCTTCAACATCAGTAACTAAACTTCAATACGAAATTCAACTGGTGCTGAATAAAGCTTCATCCAAAATGCTAGACCACCGCTTGGCTATGCAGAGTGTTATGTAGATGGGTCGCATTTAAGATGTATCCAAACAGTTGCCCGATAGTCAACACCAAAGCATTTCATTTGGTTATTTATTTAGACACACATAGTTTGGTCTCACCAAAGACGAGTCTAATCATACGCTTGAAAGTTCGTACAGATTAGCTGAACTACGGTGGCTTTGCACAAATATATTAAATATTGCCAAAATTATGTCCAAGAGCTACTTGTTCAAAAAAAATTTAAAGAGTGACTATTTTGAATTGGTTTACAAATATAACTATTTAAACTGTTCTTAAAATGCAACTAAAAATAGTTTATTCGACAAAATATTTTCCATAGGATGAATTTTAAAATATCTAATAGGCTGCTGTTTTATCAATCAAAGATATTTAATGTTGGAAAGAGCAGTTTTACAACTAAAACTTTTGTACATAGCAGAACTATGCGGAAACGTATATCCCGATCGTTTAAACATCTGGGAATCCGATTATTGCCAACACCTGTAGCGTATTAGTGATTGTCCGCACCGCTTATGTTGTATTGAAAAGTCCGATTGTTTTTGTAACTTTCGTCGAGTATTTACAGCTAAACAGGAAAACAATGGAGTAAAACAAGAACCTATTTTTTCCAACCTTTTGTTGATTGTGAATTATAATCATTGATATAGTTAAATTGAATAATTTCAAATGAGTTTGCTAATTTAGATACGAATAAAGATTAAAAAACATGAATGCGTATATACAGGGTGTCCCGGAACTCTCTACCAATATTTTAGGGCATTGCTCCTGGGTAAGAAACATAACTAAATACCATGTTTAAACTGTCCGGAAGTCCTTAGTTACTCACACAGCCGACATTTTGTTTTTTTCAGTTATTAATTTTTTTCTAAAGAATGGTTAAACATACGAAATGGAAACTTTGCACAAACATTTATGACAACTAGACAAAGCTACAAACAAATTATGAAGATTTTTCAAATTCATAAAACAAAATGGTGGCCATTTAAAATTTTTGTAAAATCAATGGTTTTTGAGTTATTTACGAAAGAAAATTTTAAATGGCCGCCAATTTGGTTTTATGAATTTGAAAAATCTTCATAATTTGTTTGTAGCTTTGTCTAGTTGTCATAAATGTTTGTGCAAAGTTTCCATTTCGTATGTTTAACCATTCTTTAGAAAAAAATTAATAACTGAAAAAAACAAAATGGCGGCTGTGTGAGTAACTAAGGACTTCCGGACAATTTAAATATGATATTTAGATACGTTTCTTACCCAGGACCAATGCCCTAAAATATTGGTAGAGAGTTCCGGGACACCCTGTATAATGGTTTGTGGATTATAATCAGTTTAGCTAAGTAAAAAAAAAAAATGCTCAATGGCGTTTTTAATTTACCACAATTTAAGCTGGACCAACCGACTGTTGGAAAATATGCTCTAAACTATTGGACTTATGGACTGCGCTTGCTCCGAGCACACTGTAGTGAAATACGGTTAAAATGCTCATGGTAAAACACTATAGTACTTTAATAAATATATGTATTAATGTCACAATACAAATAATTTGTCTTCGTTTTATATATAACATCGCACCTCTAAAGGCATTCAAACGCATCGGTTGCCGTTTTTATGAGTCAATGTATAAACCAGTTTAAAATTACCCCTGCCACAGCAAACCTGCTGACGAAGCGTAATAAATTAGTCTGGTTGGAGTATCACAATTTTTTTTTAATCGTCTTATTTATTCTCGCTTCAACTCTAATTATCACTATTGTACAAAAATACATTGCATATTTTTTTCTAATATGTATAGTTTTATTATACATTGTCTTATTTCCTTTTTTTTAAACTAACCACTAAAAATAATTAATTTATTGAAAATCATATCTAGGATGCATTTTAAATTAATGTCGTTGTCCAGTTATACTAATTTTAAACTACTTAGCCCACAAGCTACTGGCAAGCGAATAGCGGCACCACGATACTGTACTCATTTTCAAGCTCGCTGTAACATATGAGCAGTCAAGAGTCACCTAAACATGTCGGAACGTGGGACCATTGGCTATTGTGAGTCTTGGTATTGATAAACGAGCTGGGTCTAACTATAATAAATAACATATGAGTACGTTATAACCCTCGCGTAATGGACATGCCACATTGATACATTAATATTGATATATGTCAAGTGTCTTGACTTAGGAAGAAATCAAAGCAAATGGAAGAAATTCCAATCACATTTGATGGTGGTTCCATTTGTTTTGTTTTGATTCCAAGACAAGACACATTAACGTATATTAAATTGACATGTCACATTAATATTGTATCTAAGTACATTTCGAGTTTGTAAACAAAAAACAAAAACTAAATAATGTTCTTTTTTATTATTTGAGTAGTGGTAACTTACATGGTACAGATTTATATCCAAATTATACACAAATATTAGAATTGTCAGATCGTTGTATAACATGCAAACCATATTAGGTAGCTAAGAATTTCTGCGATGCAGTACAAACAAACCTACATATTGAGCTAGAATATTAATCACTCAATAGTGAAATGATAACATAAGGGAGTTAGTGTGGTGCAGTAGACCGACATAACGGTCGGATGGCTGCAATGTCTCATCTTTATTCATCATTTGTCTTCTGACAAAACACACCAGTTTAGCTAGCCCATGACTCTCCCCATCAACGTATACAGTCAAAACATCCTCTATACAGGGTGTCCCGGAACTCTATACCAATATTTTAGGGCATTGCTCCTGGGTAAGAAACATACCTAAATATCATATTTAAATTGTCCGGAAGTCCTTAGTTACTCACACAGCCGCCATTTTGTTTTTTTTAGTTATTAATTTTTTTCTAAAGAATGGTTAAACATACGAAATGGAAACTTTGCACGAACATTTATGACAACTAGACAAAGCCACAAAAAAATTATCTCGATTTTTCATATTTATAAAACAAAATGGCGGCCATTTAAAATTTTGTTTCTTAAATAACTCAAAAACCGTTGATTTTATAAAAATTTAAAATGGCCGCCATTTTGTTTTAATGAATTTGAAAAATCGTCATAATTTTTTTGTAGCTTAGTCTAGTTGTCATAAATGTTCATGCAAAGTTTCCATTTCGTATGTTTAACCATTCTTTAGAAAAAAATTAATAACTGAAAAAAACAAAATGGCGGCTGTGTGAGTAACTAAGGACTTCCGGACAATTTAAATATGATATTAAGGTATGTTTCTTACCCAGGAGCAACATCCTAAAATATTGGTAGGGAGTTCCGGGACACCCTGTATAATGCTGCGGCGAGACAAAAGTGACAACACTGCTTTCCAAATAACCTAATTGTAATCCAGAATGAACCAAACCCTTTTTCGCCATTGGAGATAAGGACACTTAATGATATAACCTTGTGTCTTTAACCCATAAGTAATTGTTTATGATCAATATTTGCATATGTATTCAATTCTTAATTCATTTTGTGTATTCTTAACAGATTCCATTTTCCACAGTGTTAATGTAATGTTTTCCACACGCGTTGGTCGGCTGCTAATGTAATCACAATTACAGCTGATTTATTTGTGCACGCCTTTATAACGATTTCGGTGGTAAATGAGCTGATTTATATCCACTATCGATGTTGTTTGCCCTGCCTCACGCCATAAGCTAGTACGCGATATAACAAATTATTTACCACGAGTAGTTGGGTCTCGTACATTATTGTTATTAGAATTATTGATGAGCATATTTGGTATACTGTTTGTAAGGTGTTTCACATATGTAATTTCACTCTAACTGTAATGTCTGTTTTATGTCTCATGATTAACAAAGCAATAACCATGGTTTTGCAATATGAGTTGTAAAAGAAGAGTGTAAAACCCTATATTACACATCAACGGTTATTCACATATTTTATGTAAAAATTTATAAAATATCTTAAGTAGTTATAGTTTAGGTTAGTAGTGATATCTGCAATTTCATTCAATGTGCCTTTCATTGTAAAGTAATTGTTTAAAATAGCTATGCAATATGTTCGACAATAACAAATCATATAACCTCGTTTGCAAATAGTATGTTTCAATCATCATGTTAGTCAAGCCTATGTTCTTTTTTAAGTTTCCCTTGGAAGTTAAATTGGGAAATATGCAAAATTCTACAAAATAAGGAAATTGTTCTTCAAAAGAGGTAAAGACAAAATTTAGGTGTGTATTAATACTATGAAGTATATGTATGCTTAATTTCTGAGCTGAACGTTTACATTTCGTATGGTTTTGAATGCCAAATTATAGTTTATTATTTTTATAATAAACTCTATTAAACGCTGATATGGAACCGTGATAGATAATATGTTTGTGGGGATTGTTGGCATTGGCTAGGAACTCATTAACGCTAAGTTGTAATCCAACCCTAGTTACCACATCCCATTAAGAGGCTTAGAGCTAAGTACTCTGAGGTTATAACGGATGTAGCGGTAATTCTCTCACCGTCCACACTGTAATACATACATCAATACAAACACACACTCAAAAATTGTTGCTCTTTATCCATATTATTAATTGACATTTTTTAAACCATACTTAGATATGTTACTTACTCGTAAGACCCATCTGCATATTGATCCTATTATAGTTCAGTATCTATGTTCATCCAAACAATTGTCAAAAAGCTATACCTAAGTGGTAATATAAATTTGTCTACACTGTTACAATGATTTGATTTTGTATTTTGCTAAAACTATTGTAAAATGAACACTTGCTTTATTTCACCTTAAAAACAAAGGGCATGACTAATATCTTTGACTATTAATACAACAATAGTCTTCTGTATCCAATAGTCAATGCTAATATTCAATAGACTTTTGTGAAGTAGTGATGCAAAAACGATGGAGGAAAAAACCTCAGATCATTTGTCAAATAATTCGAGTAGGTACATGGGGAGAACAAAGATAGCAGGGCATACGGCCAGCTATTATTGTTGTATATTTCTAATGCTATTATTACTAAAATAATATTACTGTTGTTTTTATCTTTGTATGTACAACGACATTATTTATTGTTTTATTCACTCTGTTGAATAGTGGTTTTAGACATAACGGCTTTTAACTATAATGCGAAAGTGCATGAAGAGTTAAGAATGGTGCTTATGGAAGGGTTTGAAATAATCGTGTCTTTTCTGCACAAAGTTATTTCAAAACGATCCATTATATTTTGTTTCATAGAATCATTTGTGAAAACATTACTTTAAAACCACATTGATGGAGAAATCTTGATTAACATGATTGGTGTGCTTCTAAGGTTTAATTAAGACCCATGATCTTTGAGACAATGATCAGGGATAACAATAACTATTGCATAAAAAATCTGCGGTTTTGGAGAACTAAAGCGAGTGTTTTCTAATAAGTGAAACCAAAACTTCTAGTAAAGCCAAAATTTGGTTTTGGTGTGGTGAACATCTTTACTGGGAAGATATTTTGGAGGGAAACAGTAGTAACACACACTAAGGTACTTTTACACCCTGTATTATGATTCTAAATACAGTATAGCCAATACATAAGTAGGCAAACAGCTGCTTACACTGAACATGCAGTTTTACGTATAATATTGTAGAAACCCAATCACAGTATAGGATAAAGAAACTTCTACCAGATAAATGGTTGATCAATATAAGCCTATTATTTACATGCAACTAATCTTAGTAAAATTATAAGTTCAACACCTCTTAATCATTTTTCGTCTAATTAAAAGTTTACAAGTATACATATTAAAGTGTTAATCCTTAACCTGGTAACATACCCTTGGTTATCTTTATTAGTTTTATGTATTATCCCTTACATTTCTCTTTTACTTATCGGAGAGGTTTATTACCTTCTATACCTGGTGCTGTCCAAGAGGTAACCATGGCAAAGTCCCAAGAACAACAACAGACGCAAAAAGGTAAATCACTGAAATGATAAAATGTACTTCCCCTCTCTAGGATCAGTGTCACTATGTATCATCACCTTATCATAAGAGACATTCGTCGAGTTTATTTTTCTTTTGTACCATCATTTCCAAATATCTTATTTTCTTTCTTAATTTTATTCTGTCATAACAGACGAACGTCATAATAATGATTTACGTACAGCTGTTAACCAAACGAAAGCCTTGATGTACTCCTTTGGTTTTAAATATATATACAAATCTGAACAATTTGTGTTTTTAGCTTTCAAATACATCAAAATGAAAAAGTAAATCGGTCCCCAGCCCAGGTCTTGTGTCACCTACGGTATTAGCTACTTCCCTCTAGGGAAATTCACTATAACACTTAAAAAAAAAACTCTTGTTTTACTGTTTAATGGTAATGTTAAACACCTCAAATTATGACTTATAAATAAATAATTTGAAGAAGAAGTATGTGTCAGTGAAGGTTAGACTTGTCTGCAGTTTTTAAGATGTTTAAGATGTTTTTAATCTTATTTTAAACTTACCAAAAAAAGACTAGTTTTATCTTCCTATCAATCCACCAATTCCAAAAAAAGTTTTAACAGAAGTTATGTATTATTTAAAGGAAGAAAATTATTTATATTAAATGAGAATCCACCCTTGAAGGTTACAGTTTTCATGGTAGCTGTAACCCTGTAGTTTTAAAATGTTTGTCATTGCTGTTTATCTTTGTGTCTTTATTGTTTTTTAACTAATGCTAAGTTTCACATATTCTCGGCTCGTATTTGGCTTTTCAAGGAAGAACTGACTCTAGGGAGAATGTATACTCATAAGGACTCTTCACTTGATAGTCTAATGTTACAAGGTCCCATCCCGTCGTTCTTTAGAACTGCAGTTAGGAACAGTTAATGGACCATGAGTCTAAATGTTCTGTAACATTTTCCGGAAGTCTTTATTGAACAACTTAAGTCATATTCACTCTATATTACTATGTATAATAAAGGTCATATTTTGTTTTTGGGATGTGTCCTACCACTATGATACCAATTACAATCACACCATGTGCAACAAAAAAGTAGAAATAAATCCTCAACTTATAATTACATTCTTTATCTCAGTAACCATTGAAGGGGAAACATAATAAATTGTAATTGAAGTTTCCAATAATGTTGTACTAATGTACTATTTATTGTTTTAAGCAATGTTATCCTTGAACGATAGTTTTGATCCCAGATTATGCATGCAAAATTAACAGGCTTCATGTCTTTATACGAGTTTTTATTATGCTTAAGATAGTTTAGTCCATGTTTTTAAGACCCCCAGTTACATGATGCCTAAACTGGTTTTAAAACCAAGAACTAATTTGCAATATAGCTAATACCAAATTCAGGTCATAATAATGGTTGGCAGTTAAAGAAACATTTAAATGAAACAATCTTTTATTGAAACTGAAATTAATTGCGATATTTATACAGCTTAACCTTTTCCTGTCATTTATAGATATGATTTATACTAATTTAAAGAAATTAATGTACATGCAAATAGTTTTAACAATTTCATACCGTGAATTTACGGAACCAAAATTTAAATAAGTTATTAGAGACCATCTATGTAAAACGGTTTGTTAGATTCCAGAAATATATAGTATCTCTACCTTGTGTCAGAGAAAATTAAATGCGAATATCAATGATAAGCTAGGATTTTAGAGGAAAACCAAGCAAAGAAAATGGGGTTTCTCAAAATATATGCTCTGTTATTAGTAAATCACGGAGTTTGTGTTTTGCTGCAAGGCTCAGGACAGTTTGATTTAATGTTCTTTGCCAAATAAAACACCTGACAACCCTCCACGCTTACTCCCTATGACTTGTGTTGTTATTATGTGGATTTTGAGTGTTCAAAATGTACTTACAAATTGAAAGATGAGATATACATGACTTTGAAAGTAGACAAACTCTTCATCCGAAATATATCAAAGATTTGACATTATATTGAACTATTGTTCACATCAGGACCAAATGCAATTAGTTCATAAAATTAACATACAATTGCTAAATGTATTTGTCGAAGGGAGGGTTTCGATACAGGAATACTAAACTCGATTTCATAAACTCCGACCTAGAAAAAATCCTATGTATACACACGCAAATGGGTTGAAACTCAAAACAGGCAGGTTTACTGTAATGCATATGATGCCACGTGACTTGGTGCAGTCCCTCAGCGAGAGAGGAGTGAGTGTTGTGCTCAACGGAAAATCTTCGACTTTGTGTGACAAGTCAAAGACTTGTCAAAAAGTATGTATATAATTAAGACCAACCAATAAAACAATCTATAAGAACCACTGCTCTTATAATTATATACTATAAGACTTGTTGTTTGTATGCATGTGTTGTTGAATGTATAGCATTGTGCTTGGTAGCAGCCTCACCTTTTCTGACCATGTCACACATGAAGGCTGGGTGGATTATAAAAGTTTAACAGTCTGCTGCCAGAATCTGCGAAGTTGCACCTCATGCAGTCACTAGTTCTGCCAGTGTTTACATATTTTCTCCCTGCTTAAAGAAACAGCATATCTAGAGAATACATTCACCGAATGCAAAAACTGCAGAATTCTGCAATAAGCTTAATTTTAGGGTTCAAAAGATTTGAAAATGTCTCTCCATTCAAAGCTGTAGCAGGTATGACATCAGTAGACACTGCTTGTAGGATCATAGTGTACTGCATGAAGCACAAGGCTGTTATGGTATATAAGCCAAGGTGCCTTTATATGAGGCTCTCTTTTCTAAAGGGGATCTCTCATCGCAGTACCCGCCATGGAAGTCACCAGCATCACTCTCTTAAGGCTTGAGTTTGGAAGGAAGGAGAAGCGTTTCGTACTTAAGTCCAAAGCTGTACAATGACCTTCCCCCTGGCTTTAATAAATATAACTTGCCATCTTTTAGACTTAAAATCAAAGAATAGCAGACTGATTGTTAGTTGTTATTTATTTTTCCTTGTTTTTGTTTCGCTACTTTTATATTAATTAGTTTGTTGGTTTAATTATTGTTATTTACTAAGACTAAAATCTTCCTGAAAAGCGATTGTACTAAAAAAGCTTGGTTGTGAGAAGAAACAAAAGTTTTCCTGCAATAAAATTATCCTCATTCAACATGAAATCTTTGCTGGTATCAGATAATACATACAAACAACACTTTAACTTTATACGTTGTAAACACAGCTTTAAAAATGTCCGTTTTGACTAAGTTCGCCTGTATTATTCCTTCATCCAGGACTATTCTATGTCACTGGCCAGGAATGTCTGGGATAACCTTTGAACCACCCAAAAACCTGAAAGACCACCACCATGTGTGAGCGAGTAGTGTAAATAAACATAAGTCATTCACAAACATTAAGTACGTTAAGAAAAATAACAACAAGTTTAAGAACAATAAGTCAATTACCACATATCAAAAAGTGATAATATTTCAGGGCCGGTCCCCATTATTAACATACAGTTGCTTTATAAATTTGAAACTTGAAATAGCTACTGTCTTATACAAGCTGAAGAAAACTTGATATGCATTTTTTACTACATAGACTATAACATAAAATATATTAGCATGTTAAATAACATAGTAATGCATACCAGCCAAAGGAAATACAGGATTTGGATGGCAATCAGATTAAACATTTCTAAACATAGAAAATTTCATTAGTGAAACTGTGGAAAACCAGATATTAAAACGGAGCGTAATTACAAACATCAATGTCAAGTTTAATTTGATTCTTGAGTTGTGGCAAGCCGTTATTGGCATTATGGAGTAGAAAAATGTCAAACGAAAGTTGTAGAATACTAAAGTGAATAGCAGAAAATAATGTAGGTAGTGGCAATACTGATTAAAAAACGTTACCTCTAGTACGGTAACTTATAAGTTCTACAAAATATACGCTAAAACATTTGGAAGCATCGCAAAAAAATAAAATTTTAGTAAACTGATTGCTTTTTGACGAAATTTTAAATCGTTACATGTATACTTCTTACCTCTAACAATTGAAAATTTGTGAATGAATATACCATAATAGATTCTTTTAGATCTTCCAATCACTACAATTCGTCTAGTAGGTAAGTTGATAATGCCCTTAAATTACAGTATAGTTAGAAAGTTAGTTTATTTGAGTATTAAGTCTAACTAGAAAATACTCTTTAAAACATGGGTGGTTTTCTACCACTCTTTTTTTGTAAATTATTTAAATAAGTAAATTGTGCCAAAACGTATAGTCCTAAATCAGATTTGTTGAAATTTATGTTAAAACTATGTTATTAAATTGACTATTGTTTTTATTTTTTGTATTAAAAAAATAGTATATTGTATAAACTAAAAAAAATATGAATTCTTGAACAAAGATTAAATATTTAAATTTTAACCTAATCCTTTAATGTTAACTCCTGCATTTCCTTTGAGTATAATAAAAAATATATTCAGTCTATATGAGGTATTTTTCTTGAGAAAATGCAAGTAATTTTAGAACAAGCTCAAACAGCCTACACTTAGTTTGAAAGTTTCCCGTTTTGGTCTACCTTGGGAAGCTGAGATCTGCTTTATGACACCCCTCATTAACATATTGATAGTTACCTCAACCAGTTGTAACATAAAGGAAATTCTCGGTGTTTGTTAAAACTTAACATATACATACCAGGTAATTCTAAATATCTAACAATTAGATTTTATCAAACTTTCTGGTAAAAAAAGTTTGATTATTAGTAATTCTTCTTGTAACCTGTAGAAATTGGCATTCATTAAAGTTTGTATTGTTAAATACACATTAAACAAAGTCATAATATACATTTTTTAAATAGTGTTTACTAGTGGAACATGCGGAACTATCTGAGCTAGTATTTATTTTAGGTTATACCTTTCCTGCGTTTATAATGAAATCGTTCTTTAACTTCTTTAGTTCGTTGTATACTTCTTGTACAAAGAGTGATGCTGGTGACTTCCATGGCGGGTACTGCGATGAGAGATCCCCTTTAGAAAAGAGAGCCTCATATAAAGGCACCTTGGCTTATATACCATAACAGCCTTGTGCTTCATGCAGTACACTATGATCCTACAAGCAGTGTCTACTGATGTCATACCTGCTACAGCTTTGAATGGAGAGACATTTTCAAATCTTTTGAACCCTAAAATTAAGCTTATTGCAGAATTCTGCAGTTTTTGCATTCGGTGAATGTATTCTCTAGATATGCTGTTTCTTTAAGCAGGGAGAAAATATGTAAACACTGGCAGAACTAGTGACTGCATGAGGTGCAACTTCGCAGATTCTGGCAGCAGACTGTTAAACTTTTATAATCCACCCAGCCTTCATGTGTGACATGGTCAGAGAAGGTGAGGCTGCTACCAAGCACAATGCTATACATTCAACAACACATGCATACAAACAACAAGTCTTATAGTATATAATTATAAGAGCAGTGGTTCTTATAGATTGTTTTATTGGTTGGTCTTAATTATATACATACTTTTTGACAAGTCTTTGACTTGTCACACAAAGTCGAAGATTTTCCGTTGAGCACAACACTCACTCCTCTCTCGCTGAGGGACTGCACCAAGTCACGTGGCATCATATGCATTACAGTAAACCTGCCTGTTTTGAGTTTCAACCCATTTGCGTGTGTATACATAGGATTTTTTCTAGGTCGGAGTTTATGAAATCGAGTTTAGTATTCCTGTATCGAAACCCTCCCTTCGACAAATACATTTAGCAATTGTATGTTAATTTTATGAACTAATTGCATTTGGTCCTGATGTGAACAATAGTTCAATATAATGTCAAATCTTTGATATATTTCGGATGAAGAGTTTGTCTACTTTCAAAGTCATGTATATCTCATCTTTCAATTTGTAAGTACATTTTGAACACTCAAAATCCACATAATAACAACACAAGTCATAGGGAGTAAGCGTGGAGGGTTGTCAGGTGTTTTATTTGGCAAAGAACATTAAATCAAACTGTCCTGAGCCTTGCAGCAAAACACAAACTCCGTGATTTACTAATAACAGAGCATATATTTTGAGAAACCCCATTTTCTTTGCTTGGTTTTCCTCTAAAATCCTAGCTTATCATTGATATTCGCATTTAATTTTCTCTGACACAAGGTAGAGATACTATATATTTCTGGAATCTAACAAACCGTTTTACATAGATGGTCTCTAATAACTTATTTAAATTTTGGTTCCGTAAATTCACGGTATGAAATTGTTAAAACTATTTGCATGTACATTAATTTCTTTAAATTAGTATAAATCATATCTATAAATGACAGGAAAAGGTTAAGCTGTATAAATATCGCAATTAATTTCAGTTTCAATAAAAGATTGTTTCATTTAAATGTTTCTTTAACTGCCAACCATTATTATGACCTGAATTTGGTATTAGCTATATTGCAAATTAGTTCTTGGTTTTAAAACCAGTTTAGGCATCATGTAACTGGGGGTCTTAAAAACATGGACTAAACTATCTTAAGCATAATAAAAACTCGTATAAAGACATGAAGCCTGTTAATTTTGCATGCATAATCTGGGATCAAAACTATCGTTCAAGGATAACATTGCTTAAAACAATAAATAGTACATTAGTACAACATTATTGGAAACTTCAATTACAATTTATTATGTTTCCCCTTCAATGGTTACTGAGATAAAGAATGTAATTATAAGTGCGAACATTTAGTGTTGAGATTCACAACCACAAACTCCTGATAATTTACGTAGAATAAATTATATTGTATTTACATATCTCGTTGATCATATACAGTTGAATTTTTTTGAAGTATAACTACTGTTATTTAATAATAACTAAATCTTTTGAGCGGGATTCAGCCCAAATTCGGTAGAAGCATTACCATTTACAACTCAGATATTTAATGAAGCTAATAAAATAAATTCATCAACTGTTACTGTTGACACATCTGTATATCTCACTCCTGATTGAATAATAAAGAAAAATCTTACTTTACAGTACAAAGCCTTCTGTATATATATAGCTAGATATATTCTATTAAAAGAACCAGTCTGTTGAAACATACAAATGTATAAATATAAATAATCGCTAGTAACTATAATAATCTTTGATCACCATTTTCTTCAATGTATTGTTGTTCTCATTGTGTTTTTTAAAGGTCTTGGGAAATAGTTAAATAAATTTATTAATTTGAAGCTATTGACTTTGAATATTCTAACGAGTAATTATTATTTGACTTACAATGCCTACGAGTTATTCCTGCCAAAGGATCCAAGAAAACTCATGAAAGAAACATTGAAGGTGCAAATAGAAACGGTATTGCCACTACGAAAAAAGGAAAACAAACCAATTATTCTTCTTTGCTTACTATAACTAAATTTCCTAGATTTTTGTACAACCAAACAATATTCAGTATACATATTAGAGAGAATAATCATCTCAATTGCGTCTAATCATGTTAATTGGGGAGCAAACTGGTCTAATGGTAGATAGAGGGACTTTGGTCCTCTAGGTCAATATCAACAACACCTGTAGTGTTTTTCGTAAGTTTGTTGTTCTTACGTTTCCCAGTAACTATTATTTTAGACATAGACAAATTAGTTGGGAAATTGTTTTAAACGTTTTTTACAGGACGTATAAACAAATATTCTTAAGCAAGTTATGACACCCTTTTTATTTGTTAAGACTTTGTAATCTGACTCAAAAACTTTGTAACTCTAAAAAAGCAGGGAGACCTACCCGAATAGCGAGTTTTCATCTTAATAAAATCATATAATTTTCCTTAAAATCTAAAGATTTTATAATACACAAAGTAATAAAATACTTACGTTTTATTTAGTAGTAAGTGCCAGTCAGCACTAAATACCAAACACCATGTTTATTACTATTCCCATTCACTTTTATGATCACTGTTCTACCTGGTCCATGGATCCAGCCTAATCCGTGCAATGGCTGTAATGTTAGTGCAGGAAACAGCTGTGGCATTTATAACATTTGTCAGCTGCTGGCCCAGGGCAATAACTCCATGGAGTGAAATCGTGTTAAACGATTGATTAATTATTCCTGTTCTGTAAAATGATAAAGTTTGCGCAAAGTACAGTTATTGTTACAATATAACAACAATAATATAAAACCAAGTAAGGTACCAATTTTGAGGTATTTTGAAAGGTACAAAATTTGAGAGCCACTAACATTGTCCCCAGTAAAAATCACACTTTACCTTACACTTAAAAAAAATTACACTTTATAACTTTTTACATGTCAAATCATAACTATGTTTCCGACAATCACAACATTAGAAACGTGGTACAGTATAACATGACTTTAGATTACTTGAAATAGAACTTGAATCAACCCGCACACAGTGAGTTTTTTTTTTTTTTTTTTTTTTTTTTTTTTGTTAAAACGAAGAGGTTTTTTTATGATTGCATATTTATTAAACTTTTAAATATTTCACAAAATATTGAAATTTTATTCATTGAACTATACATTTTTATAATTCTGTAAACTAAAAAAAATTGAATCCCAGAAACATAAGCAAATCAAATAACACGGTAATATGTAGTCATAATAATGCAATAAAATGGAAACATTTGCCTGTTTTAGCAGTCAAAGCTACCAAACAACCCAGAACGTAGTACCATTAACTTCTGTAGTTTGTCGTAATATTAACCTAGTTTTGTTGGACTGTAGGAAATTACAACTCCTAAAAATATGCAACATATATTTATAAATATTGTATTTTAAAATATTCTAAATACAATCTGCAAACATAGTGGCCTAATTTTCAAGTGTTAAATAATAACGCTCAAAGGAAACTTCCAACTATTAGTTAAAAGAGGAATATTCCTAATAAATGTCTTTCTTGTGTTGATCAATCTACACAGGTTTGTATATTGACCTAACAAGGTTAAATCTATAGCTTTAATAAAAGTTAAAATAGTAAATGTATTAGTTGTTACTATTTTCTTATAAGTAATTTCAATCAATACTTTCATATTAGAAAATAAATAAAATAATATTTTAATTGATTGTTAAAAAAATATTAACTCGACAAATATATTTGATTAATTATAAGATTTCATCCACTTATTACTAATACAACAATTCAACATAGCCTACTAACTCTAGTGATGACAGCATTTCACTTTTTTACCATCTTTTTAAAATATGGAAAGTGCTTGTAAAATCTGATAGACACGAATTCTTTATTAGAAGATGGACAAATGTCTTTTCTGCTAAATAATATTTATATTATGTCTTTATTTTTCTATAACATGAAAATAAATTGAATTGAAATTTAATGACTCAATAGTGTAATGATAACATAAGGGAGTTAGTGTGGTGCAGTAGACCGACATAACGGTCGGATGGCTGCAATGTCTCATCTTTATTCATCATTTGTCTTCTGACAAAACACACCAGTTTGACTCTGCCCATTAATACGTACAGGCCGTTAATAACTTCTTAAACCCTCTGGGATTATAATAATCATAAATAAAAAACTGTGTTGAAACTTTAACAGTTCTTGTTACATTAATATTCGTGTTATTTTAAATAAGAGTATTATGTAATATTTATTATATTACATTTACTCAAATATTTACTAATCATTTGAAATAATAAACATGGGGCTTCCTTTAAGCATTAAAAAGAGTGTAACTCTTTTTAAATATAAAAAGCATGTAAATATAAATGCGTCCATACAACTCACCTAAATTCCTATTTAGGACTAGATTGTGTATGCATTTATTTTTAGTTGAAGCATCTAATGAACAGCATTCTAAACACTTATTTTCTCTAGAGTATTGAGGTTATGTTTGCCACATGTGTTGGCGGCTGCCCAATGTAAGAGGGTGGCCAAATTATTAGACTACTTTTTTTGGAAAAATCTTTATTGCACTATTATAGCAATTATAACAACATTAAATCCTAATATTAGTACTTTTCGTGCATACCCTTTATACTTATACAAATTTTAAGCCTTCTTGGCATGCTGTTCACCAGTTTTTGAAACTTGTCTTTTTTTCTTTGTCATGGCATCACACCTTTATTATAAGATTGATTAGCCATTGTCAAGCTGTTACCTTTTGCTGTTTTTTTCTTAGTATAGGGTTCACGTTAGGACTATTACCTGATTACAAAAGTACACTAATCTCTGATTCAAAAAAGGATTTTTTACAGTTTCAGTTTAATGACACGGGACACATACATATAAACATACTCCTCATTAAGGAACTACTCTTTTGCCTGAGGGATCAGCCTCCTTTGCAGCACATTCAAATATTGATTTACCCCTAATGTTTTAGAGGTGGCTGTGTTTCGGCTCATGGTGTTTTGACTATATAAAACATTCCTGGGCCATGAACAGACATTACACTCCATAACATAACTGACAATGGATGCTTCACAAATTGTTGAATGCGATTTTCACTAAACTCTTCATTTGCGTTCCTACGCACATGCTAAGAAGTTTCGTCACAGATTTGGAAAACTAATTCATCAGAAAAACACACTTGAAAAAGAACCAAACTTTTATTGTTTTTGATTAGGTTAGGCCAGGTTAGGTTAGGTTGGGTTGGAATTATTAGGATAGGTTAAATACCAAACTTAAAAGTCTTCGATAGCCTAGGCCTAAGCCAAGTTATAATATTAAAAGCAAAAATAAGCTTAGGCCTAATATTGCGATTTTCTATGGGTTACTTTTTCCCAATTTTCAACTGTCCAATGCTTTAAGCCTTTAGCCTACTCCAGGTGCTTTTTGCCATAGCTGGTGCAATCTTTTGCTTCTTTCTAGGCCTGCGAGCTTGAATGTTTTCTCTCTTCAACACTCTTCTCATACTTCTAGGTGAATAATTTGCTCCATAATAATTTATCTGGCCAGTCAACTGTTTTGTAGTGTGTATACGGTTGGTTTTAACAATATAGCTTCCTAACTAACCTTTCGGTCATTTTGGCCTTACGGCCACATTTCCCAACTTGACGTGACTCATAACACACATTCCGCCATATTTATCAATCCCTCGTTGACTGTGATATTTAATCAAATGACTTAGAAGCACTTACAAAACTGGTTTCCAACTCAAAATTATAATGTTTATGTTTAATATTGAATTTACTTAATTTTTATTTTATGTGAGTGTGGTATTATTATTTTTAAAAAATTTTATGTAAATTATACAATAAAGATAGAAAAGGGCGTATACGGGGTTTTTACACATTAGAGAAGATCTCATTAACGCTTAGTTGTAATCCAACCCTAGTTACCACATCCCATTAAGAGGCTTAAAGCTAAGTACTCTGAGGTTATCACGGATGTAGCGGTAAGTCTCTCGCCGTCCACACACACATAAAAAACACACACATACATAGACACAAAAGTGGACATGAATAAGCAGTGGAGTCCTTAAACCACTTTAGTCAGAGTTTTAAGTTTCAGTCTTGAATCAAATATAATGAGTTAAGTGTGTAATACAATTGTATTCATTTTAATTTCAAACTTTTTTTAAATACTTTTGAGCATATAAAAACATCCATCCAAACAATATCAGTTTTTTATACACAACAGCCGTATTGATATTTTTATGAGGGATCACAGTTGAAACTTATATTGCTGAACCAAAACACAACAAAATGCAAATAAACAATTTCTGGTATTAAACACAATATAGTGCAAAATGGAGAAAAATAGTTTTTTCCCATTTTGACCATAAAGATAAAACATTAAAATTTCTTTTTAAGCCATTCTGTAGACTTTAAAAAAGAAATATTGTAGTATATTGAATCGTTATTTTATACCTTACTGTTATAAGGGAAATATAGAAAAAGCTTTTAATTTAAAACTCCCATATTATTTTTATCTATTCAATATATAATTCAGTTTTAAAAATATTTGTACAACTAAATCTAGAGTTCTACTCGACCGATTTTATTAATAAATGGGTCGTTGGAAAGCTTAATTCTTGTAGATTTGTAAATAATTATAAAAGTTTGTGTTTGTTATGATTTATAGTGAAAAATTTAAAAAAAACATGTTTTCCATAAGAATTACATTGAAAATTGTGTTTTCACACTTTTTATTTAGGTGAGACTTTTTGCGGCCTTTTTTGAGTGTTTCCAAGAAGTGTATGGTATCAATTTGTAGGAACTTTTACTTTACGTTTATTAGTGGGTCATTGGAAAGTTCAACTCATGTAGGTTTGCAAATAATTATGAAAGTGTGATTTTATTAAATCTTTGTGGTAAAAAAGTAAAAATAACACAAATACATTAAAAACTGCTTTTTTCAAGTTTCTGTTTTCAAGTTTCTATTTGTAGCCAGCTTTTGGCTACCTTTATTAAATATTTTCAAGAAATGCATAGTAGTTATTTGTAGTAAATTGTATTTTCTTTTAGAATATTACATCCACTTTTGTCGATTTCCCCTCCATTTAAAAGTTATTGGTAATAAGCTAAGTGATCTCCAAATTTATAGTGGTCAGAAAATACTGAATTATATATATTTTAGTTAAACTTTGTACAACTAAATCTAGACTTCTACCGGGCCGATTTTGTTACTTAATGGGTCGTTGGAAAGCCTAACTTGTGTAAATTTGCAAATAATTATGAAAGTTTGATTTTATTAGATATTTTAGGTTAAAAAATAAAAATATACAATAAACATTTAAAACTCATTTTTTTCCAAGTTTATATTTCCAAGTCTATATTTGTAGCCAACTTTAGGCTGCATTTATTGAGTATTTTCAAGAAATGCATGATAGTTGTTAGTAGGAAATTTCATTCTCTTTCAGAAAATCACCTTCCACTTTGGTCGGTTTCCTTACCGTTTTAAAGTTATTTGCAAATACGTTAAGCAACCTCCAAATTAAAAGTGGTGAGAAAATACTGAATTAATGATGTTGTTGTTAAACTTTGTATAATTCAATCTACAGTTCTACTGAACCGATTTCATTAATTAGCAGGTCATTGGAAAGCCTAATATGTGCAAATTAGCAAATAATTATAACAGTTTGATTTTTTTAAAGATTTACTTGGTGAAACCCGTCATAGTCGACAGTTACTGTTGAGGTTGCCAGCAAGATCGTTTGGATATAAATCGATGATAAATTACTCCATTTTTTTGGAAAATTTGTGATGTTCGTGATTTAGCTGTGTGCTTTAGGTACGCCCGATCTTAATAATCAATAAATCAAATGAAAGCTAGTATTTCACTGAAGGTTCTTAAGACAAAACCAGTAGAATAACGTAATTAGAATTAAGTAAATGTATCTAAAACTAAATTCCATATCCAAGATATAATCAAACCTATATTTTCTGATTGAGCGATGCAGTATCTTGAACTTAACTGATTAAAACTATCAATATATCAAGTGAAAGCCATTGAAGTATTTTAATATAAAGACATATTAAATACCTGAAATACAAATAGGGTTACGTATCATTGATTGCAGATAAGTACTAAAACGATTGTAATTATTGTTGATTCGTGATGCAGCAGAGCGCTAACCCGACTCGGAAAAGAAAACCAATAATTTGTAAAGATGGCAATAATTGGTTTACCAGTATGCATAATCTAATCATACGATACATGTGTTAATAATTCAACAGCTTATTGTTATATCGTTATCTAATTGATTTTTCTTTGATTAAATGTTGTTAACAATTTGGATTTGTGTTTAAAGTGTGTTTCTTATGTTAAGTTTGTGATTCTAATGTTATGTGCTTAATCTGTACCATTTATATTAGTGAGAAATTGGCGTATGGATTTAATAACGATTATTTTACTAGAGACCGTTGTATTTAAGCACAACGGGCATTGTTGCTAGTGTGTTAATAATTTAACAGCTTATTGTTATATTGTTATTTAATAGATTTTTCTTTGTTTGCATGTTGTTGTTACAATTTGCATTTGTGTTTTAAGTGAGTTCCTTATGTTAAGTATGCGATTCTAATGTTATGTGCTTAATCTGTACCATTAACATTAGTGAGTAAAGTGGTTCATGGATTTTACAACCATTATTTTACTAGAGGCCGTTGTATTTAACCACAACAGGCTCTGTTGCTAGTCAAGAATAAATAATCTGTTTTCGTTTGCTTGTTTATGGATAATTTTTAATGCAATTTGGCAATTTAATTTATTACATACTAAGCTATGAACATAAAAAAACCATTACTTTAAACATTTAAATATAACTATGATTCTATATTTAATAGCATAAAATAAGCTATACCTTATTACCATATTGGGTTTCATATTGGAAGAAATCGGCTCATAAGAAAATATTTTAAAGGATTTGAAATATTTTCCATCTGATGGTTCGCTCAACATCGGCCGATTGTGGTTTGATACTGATATTATTTATTAAAGATCATGCATTAAGATGAGTATAGAAAATGATTAGTAAAGACACATATTTGAAAGGTTTTTTTTAAGTTTTTTAATATGCGGGAATGATTGAAGCAAAAACTGTGGAATATGGCCAAATAATATAAACAGCTACAATCTGTACCAATATTTAATGTTAGGCCCCATGCAGAGCAATTGCAGGATAGTACAACGCTGTAATGACTATGAGAGAATATTATTGTTGTTGCCAAACCGTAATACAATTCTTAACTCCATTGTAATGTTATAGCTCACACCCTACAAAAAAATTTATTAAAGATAATTTTGTAAATATATAATATTTTTAATTATGTTCAACATTTTGAATTCACATGACAAACATAGTTTTTTAGAATCATTATTAGGGCCTATAGCTTATATTAAAGAATTTGCATTCTTCATACCTCATGTACGATAATTATTCAATTTTAATTAATAAATAAATAATACCTATTCAAAACTTTACTGTAAAATTGCCTGATACAAATTCAAAATTCAAAATAATCTTTGGCAAATCGTTTTATGCGTTATTACAACCATTAAGCAAAATATTAACCTAAACTTATTCATTGGCTTATACTATAGACTTGTAGATATATAAAAATAAATAAATCCGTTTAAAGCTCGTTACAACTCAAAACATTTAGTTATAACCAAAAACCATTTCGTTGGGTAAAAACCATTGTGGTTTGCAGGATCTAGATATGGACCTTCATTTCTATTTTAAACATCTAAATCATTGTGAAAAAAAAACACTTTTACCAACCATTTACAGATAAAGTAATTTTATCAAGTAGGCTATTTTAAATATTAACTTAATAATACGAAATAAAATAAAAAACACTATCTAATGTAAGTACATTTCATCTTGATATAATAATTTACATTGTTTTGTAAACAGGAACAAAACCACAGAAACATCAGGACATCAGGATCGTCAGGTTTTCATTATGTGTATGATCATCCAAGTATTATAGGTCTACGTTATTTACTGTATGAAGAACATGCATGCTCAATTACTTCTACGGTATAACCGTAATTTGATTTTAAACGAATTCTTATGAGAAACCTGATAATAATCATTAGTGAATCAGGGTTTCAAACATAATCAGTTTATTATTATTAAAGTAAACCATATATGGATTAATCCTGTTTTTAAATGTGTGAAATATATTCTTTTATTAACATAATTATGTGTTGGCATGCATTTTTATAAAAAATATATCTCCAATATATCTATGTACGAGGATGTTTAGAGCTAGGCTACAATTGTTATTATATAAACCTATTTAATGCAAAATTATATAGATCCTAGTATCAGTTTCATAAAAATCTAATAACCTTTAATTTTACGTGTTAATCAAGAAATATTACGAAAATCAAGGTGTAAAAATATAATATAATCACATCACACAAAAATCACGCTCTGTGGTTAGAAAGAATAAATGAGACACGATTTCAACACTGCTCTTCAGTAAATGGAATCTTTGCTCCATCAGTTACAACTACTTCTGTTTAATTCAACTTGAATTTATACTATTCTTATCGCTATGTAAGATGAAAAATAGTAATTACTAGTGTATATAAACTGTATGGTATTGAAAGGCATGTTAATATTTTATCATACAATAAAAAAAATTGAAAAATCCTATAAAATAACCATTTTTAATAGGGTTATATAGAACGTCCAGAGCTCTAGAGAAAATATTACATGAAGAAGATAACAAGAGACTTGGTGGTGTAATTAAGAAGTAGGCCTAATATTAATTAATACGTCAAAAAATTTGAAAAAAAATATTTTAAGGACAATGAAAATATATTCTTCGAGCATAACAACTAAACTACAACATTAAAACAAAAGTCTATTATTTAGCTAAAATTTTGCATTATTTTTGAACAAATGTTAATCGGTTCCTAAATGTGTATGGAAAAAATATTATACTCCATTATAAATATGGTAGTTTATTTATTTACCGAAATTAAATACGTTCAAAATTAAATATTCCTTTTTTGTCAAAACAATTTTTTCGTAAGGAAAAGAGATACCTTTGAGGGTACAAACAACCATTTCGTTAATAATAATTATCTAAACAAAACATACTGAAATAATTTAATATTTGATTGGAACTATAATTAAAAATACATAAGGTAGAATTATGATTAGGCCTATAACTAAGACAATTTTTTTAAGAACCAACACAGGAAGGAAAAGGCATAATTAAATTAGCAGTTGGATGAAAAATGTATCTAGTAGATAAAAAAAAAACTCTAAGCATTGAACGATAATTTATTTCAGCTGTAGAAACAGACAAACCATATACTTTTCTTAGCAATTGAAACAAAACCGCATATCTTGAAAATGCTCCCGCAAAACTCTTGGGAGTGACTGACAAATATTAGGCTCTCCTTGGCTATTGCCTTCTTGTTTCTTTTCACATCCTTGTAACGCGTGCTTTAAAATATATTTCGTAAATCCTTATATTTCAACGCATTTTCTTCAACTATCTATGCATTTTATATTTCTCTGATATTACCTAAGAGAGTATTGAATTAGATGAAAGAATAGCTAAACAAATTTAATTTTTTTTATAACCAACACGAACAATCCGTAAGTTTAAAATACATGAGTTACAAAATGTAACACAATTAGTAAATACTAGATACTAATTGTGTTACATTAATTACTGTAATATTAATTACTGAAACATAGATATTAATAGTGTATCGTACGATAACATCCAAACGTGATTATAATTATGTTTATTATGTTTAAACGAGATTGACCCTTTAGCGTACGACAAAGTCCCAGGAATAAATGGCCATTTTAGTTCTAAGCGCAAAATCCATATAAATGCAAATAACTTTTATCATCTCGTCAGCTGGCCTAACTGTGTTAAGGGATCTGTGGAATTTAGGGTCAGAACCTTTATGAATTGAAAGTACCTTTCGTTTCAAGTTCCTTAATGTAAAGAGCTGCAAAAAAGTTAGGGTTATAATAATACGTCCGTGATAAAATGATATGTACAATTGTTAATACTACGAATCTATTTGATATTCATGATTAGCTAAAACGAGATCACGTACTATAACTGGTTTATAGTATTTATTGTGGACACAGTCGGGTTTTCCATAATAATGTTTATTGTTGATCCGTAGATGATCACACTAAATTTCAATTACTTTATAAAAACCACGGACACTGTAAATATGTTTGTTTTTAATTAGCCAACTATAAATTAGAATATTAACAAACACTGTCTTAATTACTTGTCTCTTTTTTCTTTTTCTTTTTAGAAAAGTCTTGGTTAAATTTAGGTCGAATACTATATTACTTGAACGGTTCACATTGGAATTAGATTAAAACTCAAACCATGCAAAGTTAGTACAAAATACGGAGAAGCAAAATAATTGATACACCCTCTCACATTTTTATCAATTACAATAGAAACGATAGGCTCTGTACACCTTTATGCTATTAGTTAGAAAAAAAATTGAAAGAATTCTTTTTTTTATTTTTTTTTGTAGCAATTCTAATAATGACAGTATTTCTAAGACATATGTCTTATGTGTGTGTTTTTTTTTTTTTACTAAATCATAGGACTGATCAAAGACTCAAGCAGTCTAAAGCAAATGTATTTGTAACAGCTGCCTGTTTTTGTGTATCAAAAAACTATTCAGTTTTACAAACATTGTTAAATAACATAAACTATTGAGTGATTGTAAATGTATACACCATTTCAAAATCTAGTTTTAAACATTAATCATGAAAATGGAAAGAACTTGTAGACCTACCAAGAAGGGACATAATTATGGACACGATTTTAAGAACAAGTAAGAGGTATTTAGTGCTGGATATGTATTGTATGAGTAGACCTTTCTGCCTTAACATCAGGCTATACGTGCAAAATGATTTTAACAATGTCACGTCCCCACCAGTATTAATGGGCCAGAGTTGATAATTTAGTTCAATACTCCATCTTCATGAATTATAATGATTCTGACCGTACTGTTTTCCACGTACTGTAAATGCGTCATTCGTCATTAGAAATTCAATGAATATGTAAAAATTACCTACATCTCAAAACTATAATTTAATATAAGCTATTACACAATATAAGCTCTATTAAGTCCAAGCTAAGCTAAATTCGAAGTCTGTAAGATATTCGAAAACTACTTAGGAGTAACAAACATAATTAACTACAACAACAGTTTTTAAAGACTTTTCCAATATCCTAAAATTACAATGAAAAACCAATTCGCTAAACGCTTCCGATTATTGTTTTTTGACAATTTATGAAAACTAATCACTGGAACTTTATAGCCTTAGTAACATTGTGGTATACCTGTCCCTTCATGACTGCTTGCATTTGCATCTTAATCGTTTAAATACATAGTTGTTAAACAAAGGAATAAGTTCCAAGTACTGTTATCGAGTTTTTTACGTTTTCTTAAACTACCATAAAAATGATTGACAGAGTTGTAGTAATTGACTGGATTATTATAATATCTGTATAAAGATTAATAAAATGTGAACTTATTTTGCCCCTAATGCTCGAGTTTTCGTTGCCCAAGGTAAGAGTATGACTATTAGACCGGCTGCACAGGATAAGGTAAGTGGTACGTTTCAATGAGTAAGATATAGGGATAAGGGTAGGGGAAGACTGCAGGAATGTTTGGATAATTTTTGTATTTTAGAATTACGTCCCACTCGTTGTATGTTAACTGAATAATAATAAAAAAAACGAATTAAGATTATCATAATTAGTGTACCATTTTCTGCTCTATATCCATTTTTTCAGGGTAAATGATCAATTTTAAAAGTCGTGTACACTGCGCTGAATCTGAAGATTATAATTGGGCTTAAAAAGTTAAATCGAGTAATAAACGAAAAAAAACGTGTAGTTGTCAAGTATTTTTGGTTTGACAAAAATGTTCTAAGAAAGTTATTCGTTACACTAATATCGGCTTTATGAACCCGTAACTTCTAAATCCACTTTCTTCCTTAAGTGATGTATGGTTACGAAATAAATAAATTAATAATATTCTAAACACTGATTTATACAGGGTGGCTGAAAAGTAACTTGCACCCTCTTTAACTTTTTAACTTTTCAACCATTTGAGATATTTTAAATTGGTTTGCGGCAACCTTCTTAGATATGAGGGGCTACAATAATTATGGTCAATTTTGAAAATTTTGCCGCTACCCAGCGGGGGTAGGGGGTAGCTCAAAATTTTCAAATGACAAGTATAGTCGAGTATGGTATCATTTTACAGGTCTTGACGAAACACGAACATTGACATAAAGAAAACCAAAATCGGTTCACTAATAACAAAATGGCGCCCTAAAACGTTTCAAAGCCAAATAACCATGAGGGTGGCAAAAAAATAAACTTTCACCCTCTTTAACTTTTTAACTATTTGAGATATTTTAAATCAGTTTGGAGCAACTTCTTTGGAAATGAAGGGTTACAATAATTATGGTCAGTTTTGAAATTTTTGCCCTTAGGGGTAGCGGGGGTAGGGGGTAGCTCAAAATTTTCAAATAGCAGCTATAGTCGAGTTTGGTATCATTTTGTAGGTCTTGAAGAAACATAACAATTAGCATAAAGAAAATAGAAATCGGACCATTAATAACAAAATGGCAGCTAAAAATGATTAAGACAATGGTTATTTAAAGTAATTTTGAGCTGCCATTTTGTTATCAATGGTCCGATTTCTATAAGACCATGTATCGTTTAAGACCTGTAAAATGATACCAAACTCGACTATACTTGTCATTTGAAAATTTTGAGCTACCCCCTACCCCCGCTACCCCTAAGGGCAAAATTTTCAAAACTGACCATAATTATTGTAACCCTTTATTTCCAAAGAAGTTGCCGCAAACCGATTTCAAATATTTCAAATAGTTAAAAAGTTAAAGAGGGTGCAAGTTAATTTTTTTGCCACCCTCATGGTTATTTGGATTTAGAACGTTTTAGGGCGCCATTTTGTTATTGTCATTTGAAAATTTTGAGCTACCCGCTACCCCCACTACCCCTAAGGGCAAAATTTTCAAAATTTACCATAATTATTGTAGCCCCTCATATTTAAGAAGGTTGCCGCAAACCGATTTCAAATATCTCAAATGGTTGAAAAGTTAAGTGGGGGTGCAAGTTACTTTTCAGCCACCCTGTATATTTCATGTAATGTGGTGCTGTCAGTTATTATCTGGGAGTGAGCTACTCTAGTGGTAGAGCGTGGTTCAGAGCCCGAAGCCCCGAAGGTTTACAACCCACCAATCACCAATGGATTTTAAAGCTATGTGAAAATGTCGCAACCATCTAGGACAAGCCTGAATAATTGTGTAGGATGTTTGGGATATAAAAGTCTATTATGATAGAGTTGATCAAGTTTGGTTAAATAATCATGGTACGTTTTCACAAGATTGTTTGTAAAGTTACAAGGTTACAAAGCATAGGACTTATAAGGACGTTCTAACTTGATAGTCTAATGTGACAAGGTCCCGTTCCAGTGTCCTTTGAGCTGCAGTTAAGGACTGTTAATGGACAGTCAGCTTAAATGTCCTGTTACATTTGCCGGAAGTCTTTATTGAGCAACTTCAGTCATCTCTACTTAATTATGCATATGTTCAACGAGTGTCATTGTTGTCATTGTAGTACAAGCCTTTGTTCTCTTAAACTGTACAATTACAGAATAAACCTCTACCCAAATACTTATATCAACGGTTATAAACAAGAGGTGGAAGTTTAAGTTCTACCAGCTTTGAGATTGTAATATTTACAAATAAAATTTAATCAACCATTGTATGGAGTTGCTTAGCTTTAAAAATTATTCGAATTTGTTAATTATTTTGTCCACATAATTTGTTATTATTGTTTTCCAATGGAATTTTAGTCATAATGGTCATAGATCAAAGTACAGTAAAACTATTCTACATTAACAAAGTCATTATTGAAACACGGGTATAGCAATCTAAAATGAGGTTTATCACCAACGGTGAGTTAATTCAACGACATCTTTTGATAGTTTTGAGCTGTTAGCAACCTCCTCCTTTGGTGGTAATTTTACTTCCCACATTAATCATTTATATCGCCTTAATAACAAATATTAAGTGGTGTGGAGCTAAGTTTTTTTAGAAATTATCTGGCAAACCGCAGGCAACAAGTTTGCTTTAAAAACAGTCTCTCAGAGGTAGCGGTAGTCAAAAGTGGTGTACCCCAGGGATTGGTTCTGGGCCCTTTCCTGTTCCTTGTTTTAATAATGACCTTCCTGTAAATATTAGTTTAACAAAGTCATATTTGCTGATGACACTACTTTCTTCTGTTCAGGTAACAATATTGCTGTGCTCTGTAACATTATGTCTGATGTGATGGCAGATTGCACAATCTGGTTTGAAGATAATGGCCTCCTTTTGAACACCAATAAAACCCAACAAATATGTTTTCCTTGTTCCGTTTAATGTTCGACCTGATACAGTTGTAGATTCTGTTGTTAAGCTCTTAGGTATTACTGTTGACACCAAACTTACCTGGGATTCTCACATACAGAATGTTTGTACCAGACCATCCATTGTGATTTATCTTTTGTGGTATTTAAAGAAGCTGATCCCTAAAGTCAACCTAAAAATGTGTATTATGCTTTGTTTAATGGAATGATTTTTTTATGGCATTCGTCTGTGGGGGAATGGCCACATTATTGATAAAGTCTTGCGCTTACAAAAAAAGGCGATGCACATAATCACAAACTCAGCTTTTAAAGTTCACTGTAAACCACTCTTTGTCAGCGAAGAAATCTTGACAGTGATTAACCAGTATATTTATGTTAGCCTATTGCATGTTAAGCAACATCTGCATGAGTATCCACTCAGAAGTAGTGTGCATGGTTATTGCACTAGAAGCATGTCCTCACTCGATCAGCCTCATGTTCGTTTGAGTAAATCACAATCCCAGCATCGCACTATGTATATTAATTTATTTAACAAGTTGCCTGTTTGTGCAGGTAATGTGTCTTTCACTAAGTATAAGTTGTCTATTTTACAAACTGGATGAACTATTCGCATTGCCTGATGTTGATGTTCAATTTTAAATTCTGTCTTTCTGTTATATAGCCAAAGGCTGAGTTGTTTTATAAGTATTAGCTGTCTGTTTGTTAGTATTGTATTTAAATATTATATTCTTTTCTTGCTCCTATTATGTTTTTAGTAATTTATTATAAAACACACTGCATGTATTGTATACACAGTGCACCTGTTTTCATGTTAGCTCTAGTCTTTGCATGTTCTTATAACCTACAGTAATTTATTTTTAAGATGACTGTGATACTTTGCATGTACACACTGCTCTTGTTTATATTAAGTTTGCTCTTATATTGTCTGTAAACTTTAGGCTACTGTTAGTTTAATGACGATCATCCATTGCATGTAATGTACGAGTATATGATGAATAAATATTCTTGACTCTTGATTAAATTATTAATAAGCATGCTGAAGTGTAAATATAGTTAGACTGTGATCTAGAACCAAATGTTTCAATGTAATTAAACCTGGACATAAAATCGACAAATTATAGAAATAGAGCTTTAGTCTAAGCTGTAATGTTTTTAAGATTATGTTTAATCAAACTTTTGTAAAAATTACAACTCCCGTCAAATTCATAAGCTAATTTATAATAGACTTACTGCTATGTTTTAAAATATTATATCTTTGGCTATGTGTGAAATTAGGCATTCCATTCACATTTGAAAATTATTAAAAAAAAGAATATAGATTGAACTAAATAGCTTATATAAGTTCTTATTATTCTTCTTATTCTTCCTTAAACTTCTGAAAGCTTATCAGAATGTGTTCATGTAAATTACAAATTTGTGTTTAATTGTAAGATATAATTATATTTTATGCCACAATAACAGTACTATAAAACAACTTACTGGAGGCAGTAACATTTAAAACTCCATCTCCTTTTGTGCACATTTTGTTGGCTCAGTCAAATTTAGTGTTAGTTCTTTTTTTCTTTATATAATGACCTCATTGGGTTCATATTGATAGGATGTATGTTCGGTTTTCAACAGATAAAGACAGAGGTAAACAGAGGTATACAAGCTGTCAATAAGGTGGTTTAAATCCAATTTTATGTTTGTGTTTGTTTTTGTGCAACAATTACTTAGCAGTAAGACCAGCGAACACATAAGACCAATCAGTCTTATGTGTTCGCTGAGGAAGACTAATCAAGTTATTACGCTGCTTAAAAGTAGAATAGCCTTTAAACTAATTAAATAATGTTTTTATCTTATTATATTTATTTATGAAATAAACCAACAACAAATTTAAGAAAATATCGCGCGATTATATCATATCTTTGAACCTATTTTTCTTTCTATTTGGCCGTAAACATTCGTTCTTGAAGTATAGGTCTTGTATCTACATACACGAACTAAGAAAACAAGTTATTCTATGAATGTAAATCTGCAAACTTTTTAAAACATGTGAAGTTCTTACCATGAGGCATGATAATATCCAAGGAAAAAGTAAACATAATTTTTACCTGACCCATGTCCCAGAAAAAAATAATGTTTACTAAAATGTGTATCATTTAATTAAATCTTGCTGCAATTATTTTTTATTTATTGCTGATTATTGGTTTTATGAATTTGAGCAGTATTACTGCGGACACATGCACAAATAAATAAAATTATATTTAATTTAAAAACAGTCGAAATTAAAATTATTTGGTTGAGAATAGAAAAAGGTATTAAAATAATTGGATAAAGATATACAGGGAATTTAATAATCAAAGCTTATGAATTGGTTCGTGAGATTGGTTGTAGATTGTCAGATAAAGGAATGTTCCCTGAATTACCTTATCATGATAGCTTCTTGGGGGTAGCGGTCTTGGTCATTGATTGAATCTGAGGCATTGACGGAGACTAATCCATACAATGGAATATTGTTTTCAGCGTAACTAAATTACATCAGAAACAATAAATTCGTTTTACTGTAATGGTTGAATGGGTCTACATGGATGGCAAAAGTACGACACATGAACTAGTTTTACTAATTTATAGGAATAAAGAATCTATTATTATGGACGATTACCTCATGTAGTTCTCTTTGGAAAATGTTATTGTGACAAAAAAAATTGATTCACGGGAATAATGTATTAACTAGTGTACATGTTGCTCGAATTTGAGCAGTTGCAAAGTATTACAGAAGTTATTTCAAAACGAATAACAGTCATATTTACAATGCGTTTAAAAGATTTAACTTTAAGATTACTGGTGTGTAACTCATGGAGATACTCACGATGTATATAACAGTAATAAACATTTCCTGTAAATATTTTATCATTGTTCATAACCTGGTATTGCTTTTTAATGTTTTCTACAAACATTTTCTGACTTAAAGCCGCATAAGGTTGTCCATAATTATCTTCGTTATTGATACACCTATGCATGGTACCACCCTTGTCGCCAGTAGTAAGTTTACAAATTTCAGTCAATCTTTAATTAAGATAAAGACTGTTGTTTGTCACAATTTTATTTGTTCAATTGGCGTATTTTTGTTTAGTTGCAGTAACGTTAATTATATTTACCTGGGAAAATGCAGAGTTAAAGACCTGATGTTGTTCAATTGGTTTTTGTTTCACTTAGCTATATATGAATAATAATTAAACGTTAATAACAATGTTAGAAAGGGTTTCTTGGATATTTTCATTGGCTATTATTCTAAAATCACTTGACTTTTATGAAAACTTAGATTAATGTCATTGACGTACCAGACTTATTTGGCCTTAGAGGGCTTTCCTCTGCAATGATCACAAAGTTAAGTCCATGTTTCCTACTAAAAATTGTAGCACCTCGGCTAACATCCTCGTTCATCGTTTGTAGGAATCTGAATCATGTAGGTGTTCTTCACTATTTAGGCTAATAACGATAGTAAATTCTTTAAAAGATATTATCTATATTTATTCTACTTGGTTGCATTCTATGACTTTGTATGTTTCCAAAATTTGATAATGGGTTCTTTCAATGATTCAATTTTTAAAGATTTAATTTTTTTTGTACGCATTTCTTTGAATTGCAGCTTGATATATTAACAGCAGTTAAATATCCAGCTGATCATAATGTGAAACGCTCTTTCCAATGAGACGTCAACGGATAAAATTAAGAAATGGTGGAGGAGTCAACTGACAAATTACGTGTTGGCGTATTAATTATATAGATAAATTACAAAACAACATTGTAAAAGCAAAACATTATATTTAGTAAAAACATAAGTCTAAAATGCTTAAATTAGTAATGTGTGAGTTTTATAAGTTCATAAGAATGGAATAATAGATAATGGATTAAAACAAAATATTCTTAATGACTTCATAGGTTTATAATAATTGTTAGTCACGAAAAATAAATTGTAAACTCACCAGAGGTTTATGGTTATCAGATATAACCAATGCATTCACTGTAATCTGTGTTTTTGTAGTTTGTAATGAAACTAAATTCGTCGTTTAGTAAAATCGCTACACGGTAACTTTTTTATTTTTTATGTCGAATAGTGTTTAGCAAATTAATTCAACCCATTAATCTTCTTGTTTTGTTTGATATTGCTTTCTTGTGACAACAGCGGACTACAGTCTGGTGGTATCGTGTTGTTTTAACCATAATCAATCAATGGTCAAACTTAGTTGCGGATTATGCCAAACTTCACAACGATTAAGGTGAACTAATTATAGGTTTAATTAATAGATCTCAAGTAAAAAAAAAATAATTATTCTAATTGCAATTGTTATTTATAATTAAACTGATTTGTTATACTTAAATGTCCATTAATTTACATTACCAGATGTTTTAAGTACAAAGACGAAGAGAATTAAATTACCTTCTGTAACTTTTATGTATACTACAAACATACTTATCTTACATATATGAAGGAAAATCATAGAAAATGTTATATCAACTTTGTACTGTAAATTTATATTTTTTTCTTTATTTATATATTTAGAATAAGGAATTCTTAAAACTGGTAATTACTTACGAAAACATGTGTGATTTAATTTCAAATTGCTTATAAGCCGAAAAGTATTTTAGCTATGATGGTAATTGATTTTGTAATAAGCTTTAGCCAGCTCTTGGTTGTGCCAAGCTCGTTGCGATTATACAGGGTGTCTCAGCCCACCCGGCCGGCTTGTATAGCTCCAATATGAAAGCAAATGGAAACCTAATTGCAACTGGAACCCCCTATTTTGACCCCAAGGAATTCAGCTAAATTATTTTCAACCCCAAAAAAGCACCCCAAAGGGCAGATTTTGGGGGGTGGGGGTGGTTTTTGGGAAATTTTCAAATGTAAAGGGGGGTCGTGTTATACCTCTTGTTGAAGGTCCTTTAGTCCTGAGTATTTTAGTGGAAAAAGATTTAAATTATCTTCATCCCTATTTACAGGGTGTTCAAAAACTTACAAAAAATAGACCTTTGAACTACTTGTAGGGTTACTAAATTATTTCTTGCCAGCAACCTTACACTTGATTTAGATTGGTATAAAGTTAATAAAATATTTTCTTGGAGGTAATTAGTAAGATAATGTTCATATTCTCTTCATGCTTTGAAATTTATTGAGTAAAAATAAATCTTCCTTTACATATACATATAAATAAATCTTTACTTAAAAAGGGGTTGTTACAATTATTTTTCTTCAAAACAATTAAAATGGTAAAATTCTTCATTAATACTTCAAATACGTCAAATACGTCAAATACGTCAACCCCAAAAGGGGGAAATTTTAAAATTACAACAAAACTTATAATAGTCACATGCATCAAACTACTACTTCACAAGACAGACAGAGAATGAGGATGGAACCTGGAAAAAGCATGCTGACTGTGGACTGTTCTCTGATTGGCTAAAATTCACAAGTTCTGGAAAATTCCAGCCAATCAGATCACATCACCTTGCTTCAACCTGTACAGTGATTTTCATAGCATATTCTTGTTATAGACTTTCAAGTTAAATTTGGCTTTATTCTGAATTCTAAGCTAAGCTAAGCTAAGCTAAGCTATCAGTCACTATCCGCAGATGTTCTAAATGTTCTTCTAGAGTTTTAGAGTAAATGATAAGGTCATCTACAAAATTCATGACAAACTTGAATTTTATATCTTCAAAGATCCGATTCATGTAAGCTGATAACACCCCAGATCCACAGTGTAGACCAAAAGGACGTATTCTATTCCACTCGTAGCTGGCAAATGGAGTAGTGAACGCAGTCAGGTGTTTGTAGTTTTCTGACAGTTTAATTTGGTGAAAACTATTACACAAATCTAAGACTGTTAAGTATTCACTATCTCTCAAATAATGATACATTTCCTGGACATCGCCTATAGGGTAATTAATCCGCTCTAACTTGTTGTTCAATTCACCATAGTTGATTACTAATCTGAATTTGTCTGAATTTCCACGTTTAACCAAGAAGCTAGGACTACGGTATTGAGACAGACTAGGCCTAATTACTCCCTGTAGCAACAAATCATCAATAATTTCTTTCATTATTTTCATTTTGGGTGGGTTTAGCGGATATGTCTTTAATCTAACTACTTCAAAGTCTTTAACCTTTAATTCTAGTTCAAAGTCGATAGCCTCACCGATTTTATTTGTAAAAACCTTAGGATAGTCATTTATCAATTTCTGCACTGAACTGCATGCATTATGATAGCCAACAGTGATTTTGCTACTTACACTACTATTTTCAATATTTACAACACATGCATTGCTATATAGTGAAATTTTAAGTTCTGGCTCAAAATCAAAATAACAAAGGTCATTGTTTATATCCAACACCATTTTTGACTGTTTCATGAAACCAACACCTAATAGAGCATTCAAACTTAAATCACTTGCTACATAAAATGTCACATTCCAGGAAAATCTATTTATTTGTATCTACGCTGAGCATTTTCCTATCACATTGATCTTCCCATTGTTAGCTGATAAACAATTTACAACTCCCTTATCTAATCTTTGAACTACAGAATTTGTTCGCAGTCTTTTAAATAAACTTTCATACATCAAGTTGATACTACTACAGTACCTGAGTCTATTAATACATTTTCTTTGATTTTATTTAAAAACTGCACTTTTACTCTAGGGACAATGCAAATGTTATTAGACTTGTTATCCCATCTATCTACTTGCATAGACACTACCTCGTGATTAAGTTTACTAATAAATTTGCGATACTTCTTATGCTCACTGTTATTTGCTGCCCTAACATAATTCCTATTTGTAAATATCCGAGTTTTGTATCCGGAGGATTTCCGTGAGTTTACGTTGATTCCGAAACCCTCCGTCCTACTCCGTTTTTTGGATTGCTTCTATTTTCCGGAAAACTGTTATTCACATTCCGTCTGAAACAATGTTTAGCTATGTGACCATTCCTACCGCAGTTGTAACATTTCTGAATCGGTCTTAATTAGTTACTATCTCTGTGGGGCAAGTTAACCATAACATTACTTCTCCTATGATCTTCATAACTAACATTTTGTACTTGGACACATAGTGCATCTAAATCTTCAAATGAGTTTGGGGTGCTAGCAAACACAAGTTTCATTATAGTGACTGGGTTCATTCCTATTTTGATAAATTCTTCTAACTCTCTCTCTGAGTACCTACAGTTCAACAAGGTTGCATTTTCTTTAAATTCTAGAACATAGCAACTTAAAGGCTCATTTACTCCCTGGGGACGTGTGACCATTTCTCTTTTCAGATTTTCTCTTAAGTTAATTGGCACAAAGTAGTTAAGTAGATTACCATGCAAAACATCTATATTTTGATTTAAACTCTTGATCTCTAAAATTTTTGCATGCAATGGACCAGTGGCATACCCTAAGCAAAGAGCTATAATTTGTTCATCTGTTAGCTGGGTTTCATTTTTAAGTTTTAACATGTTTTTAATAAACCTCAACAGTTCATTAACGTTTAGACCGTCACAAGTTTTGAAATTTTTTATGTGATAATCAACTGGATTAGGTAGTTTAGCGAATAGGATTGCACTAGTACTGTCTTTACTCATACTTTCACACACACTTTTAACATCATGCTCTACTTTATTAGGTGGGTTAATTATTTTTACTTTATCGGTAAAAACTTTATCAAAATTTTCCTCTTCTACATTAGACTCACTAATTCTTCTCTCTAAACTAGTTTTTTGACCCTCATCTACATCAATTTTATCCATTGCATCTTTTATCTCTATCAACTTATCTTTCAAGGAATTTATCTCTTGCTTAACTTGATCTTCTGATTTAAACAACAAAAGGTTATTTACTCTGTTACTATAATGTAGGATCTTGCTTTCACACCTCAAAACTAGATTTAACCTAGGACTTTCTTCAGTTAACTCGGTTACTTTTACTTCCAAATCGTCAACATTAACTTTTATTGTTTCAAGTTCTTTTTTGATTTTTAATTTATTTACCAAGTAAATTTTTAATTTTAAGGCAGATCGTAAGGCAGATCGTAAACTTTTTCTTAGTTTTTCTACATTATCATTTTGATCAAACTCAATACCTCTTGTGTTTAATTCATACTGCAGCTCTTGTTTTAAAAGAAAGTCTACTTTTATACTCATTTTTACAATTAATTTATTTTACTGTGGAATTCATTAGCAGAGTTGCGCAATTTATGTAGGGTTACTAAATTATTTCTTGCCAGCAACCTTACACTTGATTTAGATTGGTATAAAGTTAATCAAATATTTTCTTGGAGGTAATTAGTAAGATAATGTTCATATTCTCTTCATGCTTTGAAATTTATTAAGTAAAAATAAATCTTCCTTTACATATACATATAAATAAATCTTTACTTGAAAAGGGGTTGTTACAATTATTTTTCTTCAAAACAATTAAAATGGTAAAATTCTTCATTAATACTTCAAATACGTCAAATACGTCAACCCCAAAAGGGGGAAATTTTAAAATTACAAAAAAACTTATAATAGTCACATGCATCAAACTACTACTACACAAGACAGACAGAGAATGAGGATGGAACCTGGAAAAAGCATGCTGACTGTGGACTGTTCTCTGATTGGCTAAAATTCACAAGTTCTGGAACATTCCAGCCAATCAGATCACATCACCTTGCTTCAACCTGTACAGTGATTTTCATAGCATATTCTTGTTATAGGCTTTCAAGTTAAATTTGGCTTTATTCTGAATTTAATTTTATTTCATAGTTTTACTTAAATAAATAATTTTCTAAAATATATAACTTGCTTGAATAAAATATTTTAATTTAAGGAAATGTAGTAAAATTGTTTTTGAAGTTAACAAAAAATAGCTAAAATAAAATATTGAAAACAAAATGCTACATACTTTTCACTGTAAAGAGGTGGAATTTCGTGGGGGGTTTAAATTTTTACAACACTTTAATTAATAAATGAGCTTTCAAAAAACTCTGGTTTTAACACTTTTGCTATCTTTTTACTTATGTTACGCATTTTCAAACTTTTTGAAGTTTCAAAAGCTGTTATCTCAAAAATTTCAAATGGCAACATGGGTTTCATTACAAACCACATTGTAGCCCTTGAAAGTTGATATAATTTTTGTATTTTATGTTTTTTGGTATCTTCATTGGTTAAAGAGATATAGCGAAACTAGTGTATTTTAATGTTTTATTAAATGGTATTCAAAATGTTTGCTGTTGTAAATGTACACGTCTAGGTCTCAATTAAAAACTAATTATGTTAAAAAATTAAAATACTACCCAGATTGTTAAACTTGGAGGATTAATAAAGGAAAAAACACAACTGCAAATATTCTTAGTTATTTTACAATTTACAAAATTCTAATAGTGCTTTGAATGAATACTGTCTATAAATGCTACTGGTAAATAAAAAAAAATCATCATGAAATCAATGAGCGTGTGCGTGAAACTGGTCAGGTTTGATCAGATAAAATAAATTGTAAGGAACTTACTGGATCTGTACGAGAGGTGAATGCACATGCGGTAGTAAAATAGCAATACAGTACCATGATAGTGGAGAAGAAGTACTACGTGCATAAACAGAGTTGGGGTTTGCATGGAACAAAATGGAAGGCAATTTAAGCATTTGTAGAAGTCCATTGGTATGTAGGCTATTATTGCTGATTCAAACAAATTATTCATTCAAAGCACTATTAGAGCCATGTAATTGTAAAATAACTAAGAATATTTGCAGTTGTGTTCTTGCCTTTATCAATCTTCCAAGATCAACAATCTGAGTACTATTTTATTTTTTTAGACAAGCTTTGTTTTAATTGGGACCTACAGGTGTACATTTGCAACAGCAAACACTTTGAATACCATTTAATAAAAAATTAAAATACACTAATTTCGTTATATCTCTTTAACCAATGAAGATACCAAAAAACATTAAATACAAAAATTATAGCAAATTTTAAGGGCTACAATGTGGTTTGTATGAAACCCATGTTGCCATTTGAAATATTTGAGATAACAGCTTTTGAAACTTCAAAAAGTTTGAAAATGCGTAACATAAGTAAAAAGATAGCAAAATGGTTTAAACCAGAGTTTTTTGAATGCTCATTTAGCAATTAAAGTGTTATCAAAATACGAAATTCCACCTCTTTACAGTGAAAAGTAGTTTAAAGGTATATTTTTTGTAAGTTTTTGAACACCCCCCCCCCAAAAAGGGTAAATAGGGATGAAGATAATTTAAATCTTTTTCCACTAAAATACTCAGGACTAAAGGACCTTTAAAAAGAGGTATAACACGACCCCCCTTTACATTTGAAAATTTCCCAAAAACCACCCCCACCCCCCAAAATCTGCCCTTTGGGGTGCTTTTTTGGGGTTGAAAATAATTTAGCTGAATTCCTTGGGGTCAAAATAGGGGGTTCCAGTTGCAATTAGGTTTCCGTTTGCTTTCATATTGGAGCTATACAAGCCGGCCGGGTGGTCTGAGACACCCTGTAGATTAGTTTCAATTAAATATAAAAGAATTACCGTGATGGTCTGACTTTTGAAAAGTTATTTTAAATATAGTTGGGAGTATTGTTGATTGGTCACATTTTGGTCTAATTATATCATGGTATTGATAACATAGTTGAATGTTTTAGGAATAAATTCAACTTTTACAGTCAAATTACCGTTGGAAACCCACTACAAATACCTTGATGCAAAATACTGGGCTTAACAACGTTTTGTGGTTATATATTTAAATAATTTTAGCTATCTTATAAATTAGTAGTATGGTTATTAATTTCAACTAAAAAAATCATGATAAATGTGTATTTGCATTTCGTTCAGAAAACTGATAGTGTAACGTACCACACGGAAATCTTGTTACCTTTTACCTTTTACCTAGGTCCTCTTTTGAGACCAGGGAATCGTCAAAAGTGTTTTTTTCCTTTCATCTTTGGGTTCTGTTATGTATTGTTTTAGGGTGTGTGGTCTTCGAAATATTCATTTAGACTTGTTAGAATATTGCGTTCATTGGAGTCCGCAAACGTGTAAAACATTGATAAGTTAATGCATTTCTTCCAAACTAATAAGTTTGGAAGAAATATAAATATTAAAAATATGTCTAAAGGATAATGATCCTTTAGACATAATCCCCTTTGTACATAAATTTTCAATAGCTATATCTAACCGGCCATTTTTGTTTAATGTATCATATTGTAGTAAACATTAATCAAACGGATTTTAAAATTCCAAAATGTTTTACATTTTAACCTAAAGCTTAGTTTGAAAGAGACAAACTTATTGGTTATGTCTACGGTAAACTGCTGAGACGGAAGAACTTTATATTGACTCCTAATTGGTTCCAAACTTTACTCATTATTCCCAAGACTCAACAATATACAAAGCTGATGGCTTTACTAAACTTTTTTTAAATATGGTAAAAATGTAGACATTTAAACCAAACCCAGTTTAAATTATTTAGTTAAGTAGTTTAGAATTTTAAAAAATAAACATTTAGTTTCATTTCACTACCCAAAGGACGTGAAATTAAAGCACAATGAAATAAAAGGGTGTAAATAATTTCACACTGGTCTAAGCCTTGCTTGAAAGTTTTTTACTAGTATTGTTTTTTATATTTATCTGATCGCTCTGTGTATACATTAAATTTGTAAGTAAAGGAACCTCAACCACAGGCTTTGCCTAATGAGGCCCTAATTATTTTCTCAGATTCAAATTTTAAAGTTCACTTTTATTGTACATACAGTATGGTTGTTTTTGTGCTTCAGATCACTGTAACTTGTCTTTTGTCAGCCTTGTGAGAACAACGGACTTTTTATTTCATTTCAAGTCTATTTTTATTATAACCAAGTTGTTTTTTTTTGTTTTACTTCAAGTGAAAATTAATGTACAATAATTGTGAAAGATGTACAATGTATTGTAAGTTATTTGATACAATAAATATATATTCTATTCTACTCTATTTTATTCTATTCTAAGTTTGTATGAACCCCTTTTAAACATGTTTACTATAACATTTTTAAATATATTTTTTTATTTATTAGAAGATTTCTTAATACATTTGTCATTGGGTTTGGGTTTACATTTCTTACATAAATGTAACACGCTTTTAATCTTAGTGACTTTGCTTTTAAGTGATTTAATCTTCGATTTTACGTTTCCTATGCACGTGATTGGACAAAACACGTAAAAACAACACGTTGGTTCGGAACACTGAGTTTAGTCAGTGGAACATATGTTTGCTAATTTTTCGGTGTTTATATTGCAGGAATGCTGACAAGATATAAGCGAAAGAAGCAAAAAAGTAGTTCGGACACACAGTGTTATCCTTAATTGTATAGGTATTCTAAAAATATGTAATTTGTTTTTTATCATATCACATAAAATGCTGATGAAGACATTCCAATTTATCAATCTGAGATACAAGATTTTTGTAATAAGTCTCGGAGAAATTGGTTTGGTGCTGAGACGAATAAATATTTGTTGCCTGTAATGATTGATATTTAAAACTATACTTTTAGTTTTTCAGCCAACCATGCAACATAGAACATCGTTGAATATCGTGGTCAGATTGAAAATCTCATTTGAAAATCCCTAATGTGAATAATCTTTTAATAACAGTTTCGCCGTACCTCTGGCCTAAGAACAAAATTAAATACAAACATGTACAATATTAGTTTTGGTATATCTGTTTTAAGTACACGCTAACGACTTTTTTATGATAAATTGCCTAGAATTGTTGTTTGTGCAGCTTTTTAGACCAAGGAAACATTTTGTTAAGGCCAGCAGTATCGTAGAAAAATGAAAACAAATGGTTTGTCTAATATAATTTTTTTTCTAAACGTGGTCTATTACTTTTTCTCCTCAAAGAGATGACACTCTTACGTTATTGCATACGATATGGAAGAAATTGCAATTATGGATCGAATTTACGTATTAGATACTGTAAACACGATCATGCAATTATATTGGTGCTGTTGGAACTGAAACTGATTAAAATCCTTGCAAACCTATAACAATTTTCATTAAAGGATCTGTGGCAAACCAGATATCAAAATGGCTTAATTTCAAACATTAATGTCGAGTTTAATTTAATTCTTGAGTTGAGGGCAGCTTTTATTGGAATTTCGGAGTAGACAAGTGTCAGACGACATCCAATCAGAAAAAAACAAGAGGGATAGAATTCAAAAATGTTAAAAACTGGGCTGATTAGAAAACAATATTGATGCATATATATATTTCATCTTGTTTCATGTTATCATTTGTAAATGTCCTCGACATTTATTCCAAACATTTTCGCATTTTACACTGTTAAGATATCGGTTGTTAAAATGGCATTTAGCTATTAATGGAGTAGTTTTAGTGAAACATGATCAGAGGGAGATTTTTCATCTTCAATGCATTCATTACAAATCATGAATAATTCATCCACACACCAGCAAATCACGACAGATTGAAAATTTACATTCGGATTTAAAATCCCTCTCATGGCAAACAGTGTTTTTGATCCCAAGAAAAACGAATTATAAAAAAGTGTTACTAGAAACTTCACATTCCAAATATTGGCTAAATCCAATTGCAGTGATTTTAAAAGATATCATTTGTAAATTCGACGAGTAGAAATCATTTTAGAGAAGACAAGTTGCTTTGCTCGGTAAGGTATGTTCATGAACTGTAGCAGGTATTAGTTGGCACAACTATCGTTTATAAAAAGGGTTGTCATTTTTTTTTTTACAAAGATATGAATACATATAAATACATGATGTACTCAGATTACCAAGTATGGTATTTGCAGGTAAGTTGTACACTGTTTCATTTTTAAAGTAACACAATGTTTTATAAAATAATTATTAATAAAAACTTGTGCAAATACAAATATTTTTATTATAATGACAGTTTGCTTATATGTAAATAAATCCATTGACAATACTGGCTGGTATGAAATTTCCAAAAATATAAATGATTTTACACTGAAAATATGGATGGTTGATGTAAATAATTTACGAGCTAATAAAGTACTATATTTCGGAGACAAATAAATTTGTATATGCTATATCTTTATCCTTGCTGTTAAATAATGTTCTTTATGTTATTTTTAATTACATGTAGTAATAAATAGCGATAACCGCATGCTATGTAAATAAGTTATAGAAACTGAAAGTTATTCATAAGCAACTTCTGTAAATAACCATTCTTACCTCAGTTCAGTGAGCAACATTAAACTGTGGATGGCAGAAGAAGTAAAGTTGACTGTGAATAAAGCAAAGTAGAGTGATTTTTATAATTTATATTCGTAGTCACGTTAAATGCTTTATTGGCAGGGCTATATCAGTGTGTGGTAAGATTATTGAATAGTTCCAAATTTACTGAACGCCATCGTGACGATTTTGTAATGTTAAATCTTTGACTGTTAGTTAAATGTACCTTTATCAAAAAGAAAACTAGCATTGGATTCTAATAGTTTTACAATAATTATTGATTTACAAAGTTGCTTTATTGAATAAAAAATACATTTGTAAGCAATATGAATATAATCAATGTTATTTTAAAAGATTGTTAATGATCATTAACGATTGTTTTTAGTTGTTCATTGACTTGATTATTTCAATATATTTAGCTTAATTCAATGTATCTTGTTTATAACTTAACGAACATATGTTGTTTATAAGGTTATAGGAGAGCCATAATCAATAAAATGTATAAAGAATTAAAGGGGTTGTTGTGTAGTACCCCAGTAATACAGGGATTTTGTTGTCTATCTTATAACTACGTAATAAATTTATTTTTTTGCGCTACGAATTTTTTTCCAAAGGAAATAAATATTTAATCTATGATGTTTTCCCGGTTCACTATTAGCTGTAACTGCAATTTACAAGGGGTGTGAATGACGCTTTTGTTACTTCACTAATAAGCCATTAACGCATTCATTGCTAAGTATGTTTGAACAGATGTGAAAATCTAAAGCCGATTAGGGAAAAGTCCTCGACAAATCCAAAGCCGGATGAAACTTTACTAACAAGCTCGGTAGGAGTGGTTACCTTATATTAACTCTTAGTCAAACAATTGTACTAATAAATTAGGTGTTGAGTCATTTTTGTAAACATAATCATTATTTAGTAATAACCATGATTAAAGAGATTTTATTTGGTTAATGAAAATAGAGAAACTGTCATGAATTGGAACTGCCATTTTGAAAATGTACTTTCAAGTTTCTTCCGGATTATATGCCTTAAATAGATTAAAAAACTATCGCGAAAAGAAACTCTGAAGGTAGCGTACTTTTCATACATACATTCAGTGATCGCATATGGGATTTCCCTTTATGGGTCAACCAATAAGAGAAACTTAAAGTCTATATCAAGAATGCAAAAGAAGCTATAAGAATAACTTACAACCTTCCACCTAGAACTTCTGTTAAGAGAAGGTTTCAAGCAGAAAATATAATGCCAGTTTTCGGTATGTATGTTTTTGAAACAGTGGTATCCGTTAAAAACAGATTTAATGAAATAAAGCTGGTTGGTAAGAGTCCTGATTATCTTAAAAGAAACCGAGGCAGCTTCGCATTAAGTCCTCATAAATCGCGCCTTTTTGAAAAGAAACCCAAATACGCCGTAACAAAATTTTATAATAAACCACCAAAGGACATACAAAGTAAATATCAACAAATTTAAAAGCAAACTTAAGAAGTTTCTCATTAGCACGGTGATTTATTCATTTGATGAATTGTAATTGACTTCTCTTCCCTACTTATATAAGTGTGTTTTAACTGTTAGTTCTTTGTTCTTTTAATTTTTTTTATTATTTACTATAAGCATGTATATTTTATTACAACTTAATCATTAAGAAATGTAACACTATTCATGTACATATTCCTAATGTACTTGATGAATAAATTGAATTTGAATTGAATTGAACAGATAATATGCTTGAATCAAGGATATTTTAAATTTAATTCTCATGTTGTGTTTATAAGCTGACTTTGTTGTATGTGGACCATTTTGAATTCGGCAATCATAATAGGCTTAGTGACCGCAAAGTGACCCATACATATGCCTAAATGCGATATATTGTGTTGCTTAGTTTTAGCAGAATTGTGAATCTATTAGGCTATAAGAACCAGCTCAGTAATAAATTCTTAGCAGGTTATCATTAGGCATATCCACCAAAATTGTTTAGAACCCCCTATCTTTAATAGGACAGTAAAAACTTTGTCCACAGACGATTTGTGATCTACTTCAGCGGTCGAATTCTTCAATTTAATTCTTCAGTACTCCTCTACCCGAAGTGGAGATGTTCAAGGTTCACATACAAGATCCTGGACACTGTACATTGGAAAGATAAATCCCACCTTTAAATTTGGCGTTCTTCAATCAAACTCTCAGCTAGCTTAAGAACATTAAAAGTATTTTCAGGTAGAATCCAGTCATAGGGTAATAAAACCTGTCCAGTTTAAGTGTAAGGGTTTCGTAATCACGTTTTTCTCGATTGTTATAAAACATATTGAATTGCAATTGGTTTTATTATATTTTTTATAACATTTTCTACAATCACTACAAAAGTTTTAATTACAAGTCAAATACGGTCTAACATTTTACAAGCATTAGAGTTCAAATTAAAATCAACGAACTAATTGGATTCTATAACAACTAAACTCTTATACTCTTCTATATAATGACCTAAGTTTTAAACAGCCAATTATGAACAAATGTAAAGTTATATCAAGTCAAATAATAGCCATCGTTTGATACAGAGATAACAAAGTCTGAAGGAAAGCCTTTCGAGATAAACGCTTCCATAAGTTGTTTTTTGAAGAATGTAGGAATGAAAAAAAATATTATTTAATTAGTCACATGATCGTTAGCAAGTCATAAAATTATTCTGAAATTTTAAATTGATTATAAAGTAAATTTATTACATAAAACCATTTTACATGTTGTATTCACATTATTTTGTGCAATAATCATATCCATAATTCTTTTTAAGAAGGTTTTTGTCTATAAAGCGGTGATGTTTTATTTGATGTCATGAAATAAGAAAGCAGCAGCTAAAACTGTACTATTAAGCCTATTAAAAAAATATACAAAAAAGCTACAGACATCCATAAACTATTTACTACATGACACTGTGGACCCTAATGTACAGGCAATAAGCATGGCAACGTTGAGAAAACATTATTTATTTGTATTTAATACAGAAAAAGTTAGTAAGTTTTATGTGTATCTACTTATATCTGTCATGATTGATTCGTAGCAAACGGATTGATGTTTAACTTAATAATAACAACTTACGTCAATCAATCTAGTATGTTTATGGAGGACGCACGTTTCGACCTTTAGGTCATCTTCTGCTCCGCTTTTTCACTAGGTTGTTACGTACTTAGTTGCATTGTTGGTGTAGCAACCGCGTCAAATAATTTTGCGGCAACAGTGCCGCCGCAGTCCCGAGCCCGTTCAGCCGTGCGCACGGTGATAGTATTTTAAATGTTTTCGTATTCGTCAATGTCGTGTTTTGTGTTTTTATGTTTACGTGGTCTGACTATGTTTCACAATGTAAATTATTTGACGCGGTTGCTACACCAACAATGCAACTAAGTACGTAACAACCTAGTGAAAAAGCGGAGCAGAAGATGACCTAAAGGTCGAAACGTGCGTCCTCCATAAACATACTGGATTGATTGACGTAAGTTGTTATTATTACTTATATCTGATTCAGTTTTAAAAATCTTTGTACAACTAAATCTAGAGTTCTACTGGACAGATTTTATTAATAAATGGATCGCTGGAAAGCTTAAATCAAGTAGATATGCAAATAGTTATGAAAGTTTGGTTTTATTATGATTTATGTTGAAAACAAACATGTTTTCTATATGAAATACATTGAAAACGATGTTTTCAAACGTTTTGTTTGGGTGCTACTTTTGGCTCCCTTTTTTTAGTATTTCCAAGAAGTGCATGGTATCAATTTGTATGCAATTTTATTCTCTTTCAAAATATCACCTTGCACTTTGGTCGATTTCCTCGCCATTTAAAAGCTATTTGCAAAAAAGCTAAGCAGTATCAGATTTTTTGTAATGAGAAAATACTGAGTTAGGGATCTTTTTTAACTTTGTTCAACTAAATCTAGACTTCTACTAGACCGACTTTGTTAATTAATGAGTCATTGGAAAGCCAAAGATGTGTGGATTTGAAAACAATTATGAAAGTGTGATTTTATTAAATATTTGTGGTGAAAAAGTTAAGTTAGCCGATTTCCTCACCATTTCAAAGTTATTTGCAAAAACTTTAAGCAACCTCCCAATTTATTGTGGTGAGAAAATACTGAATTAAATATGTTGTTAAACTTTGTTAATTAGGTGTGCAGTTCTAGTGAACCAATGTTATTACTTAATACTTCATCGGAAAACCTAATTGGTGTAGATTTGCAAGTCATTATGAAAGTTAGATTTTTTTTTATTTACTAGGTGAAACCCGTCAGAGTCGACAGTTATTGCTGAGGTTGCAAGCAAGATCTTTTGACTATAAATCTATTATAAATAACTCCATTTTTTCAATTTGGGTAGTTCGTGATTTAACAGTGTGGTTTAGGTAGTCCAATCTTAATAATCAATAGCTCAAATTAAAGCTGGCATCAATTTAGACCAAAACATATAGGGAAATGTAATTAGAACTGCTGGAATTCATGTTTAAGTAAAGTAAAAAAAATTAAAAATATATAATTTATACTTTTTGTCGAGTAATACATTACATAAATTAATGATGATGCTTGATGACAAATATGTGCTTGCATAACTTTAGTTAAAGACCAAAATTATGAAAATTGGTTGAGTAGACGAGCTAACCCGACTCGGAAAAGAAAACCAATAATTTTTATAGATGGTGTAATGGTCAAATTTATTAGGGGGGGGTTCGTTTTAATTATTTAAAGACCACGAAGTGCTAGAGTGCGCTCGACAACAATTATCGGAAATAAACATGTCCAGTTGTCCACTTGTCAAGGCTCCTAGTTCGTGACTTGACCGCCGCGACCTCGGGGCGCTGACGTAGACGTGGTGGGGAGAAGCCGAGACCGGTGGACAGTGGACAGTTCTTAGGACAGTCTACGGCGAGCGCTTGTTCGCCTATCAACCTTCCTCAAGAGCGTGCAGCGGACCTGTGCAGCGGTCGTCGATTTGATTCGTAACGTGCGAGGCAACATAAAAGCGAAAAATAATACATCGAGAGAAGTATCGTCAGACGTAAGTACTGTGGTATATCATTACGTTAATAACCATCTTATTTCCCCGTTTTACTTTGGCGAGTAAGAGTTACCATTTACTATAATCTTAGTTGTAGGTGATTAGCGTATTGTATTTCTCGGGCCGGCACTGCGTGTGCGGTGCCACAGTAGCCTACACTTTTTAGTTTATTTATCGGAAGTTATTTTATTTTATTTTACCTAAAAGTATTTCATTTAGTTATATTTCGAAGCCAAGAAGTTCATTGGCATATTAGCGCTGACGCCATTTCATTTCGTTATTTTGTTATTGCACGGGTCGACCTTTTATTTCATTACGAGAGTTTTATTTTTAGTTTTATTCGAGAAGCGATACCTTTTGTTAGACTAGAAGCTGGTCACTTATTTTAATTCTCATAACAGCATCGTATTAGTGCCGATATATTCCTGGTCAGCGCGTCGTTGTGCTGACACGCAACCATAGTCTCGGGTACGTGTAGGACGAAAACATATACGAAGATCGAGAGGCGGCGAGCGAGCGACGAGGTCTGCTAGCGAGAACCCTGGACTACTCCTGAGCTGTCCGAGCAAATCGGAGGTAAGTTTACGATAGGTGCCCTACCCGACATAAACACCTCACAAAGTGGCGCCTCCGAACAGGGACGTTGAAAGTTTCATTATTATCGTAATATTCATACGTGCTTCACGTATTGGCGCCCGAACGGTAAAATCGATATCGTAGTGGTTTTTTTTTTTGGAATATAAGAAAAAGCGAAAATGGTAGGATCGAGTGTTAGCGCGAAAACTACGCCTAAAACGGTCAAAGCAGTGACTGAATCGACAGCGACAACTACGACTACGACTGCAGGGTCTTTACAAGCTCAAGTAGCACAAACTATTTCACAACCAACTGTGCCATCGACTTTAAGTTTTCCCGCTACGACCGCAGAGGCTACTCAGCCTCAAGTAGGTACAACTACGTCACATTTAATGGTACCAACGACTTTAAATTTACTTACTACGACTGATCGTACGTTGACGTCTAAGAGTCCCTCAGAGGATGACCCGCGAATTGGGTGGATTCACACGTTAACCAAGGATGAACTTCGTTACGAAATGAGTCGATACGGTTTGCCTAATATGGGGACAGTCGACGAACTTCGCAAGTCGTTTTGTAAATTTTGGAAACATGGCATTCCCCGAGCAGTGTACGGTAAAGACGTGAATGGTAGCGTGGACGGTGCGACTGCACTTCCACGCCGGTACGACACGGGATATGTCGACTCGCGACCAGGTGCCAGTGACATACGAAGTGCGGAACTTGACAGAGTACGGGAGATCGTTGGTTTGCCTCCAGGAACCAACTTTGAGGACGTTTGTCGTTCGTTATCAAGCCTAACAATGCGCGCTGATAACAATCAGGCCAACAATCAGGCTAGCAATTATCCAGTCAATATGACACAATCAGATCGTTTTACAAATTCCGAGGGGTTAGTGTATAGTACACTAACCAGACCAAGTGTTAACTATGCTTTCGACACCTCCCACTCTACAGATTCGATTCATCGAACTACGGTGCCCGGTACCGGGCAGCGACCGTACGGTGGGTTCGCGAGCGAACAACTAGGTATTGCTACACAGGCAAGCGTGAATCACGGATTCAGTAGTGGTTTGCCTGCGTGTCACGAAAATTCGAACGTAATTCGTAAGGTTGGCGTTGACGTCTCGGCGTTGTGTAATTTAGTTCGAAAGTGGAACGTTCGTTTTGACGGCTCAAAAGACCCCGTTTCTTTCTTGGAACGCCTGGAAGAGCTTATGGAGGCCTACGAAATAAATAAGAACGATATTATACGAGCACTCCCCGAGCTACTACATAGTAATGCACTGTTGTGGTATCGAAACTATAAAGACTCCTGGCATAATTATGAGTCATTTAGATCGAGTTTCGAGCTACAGTTCCTACCACTGGGATACCAGCGAAATCTAGACGAAGAAATTCGGCGTCGTACTCAAGGTGACAACGAAGCTTTTAGAAACTTTGTTGTGGCTTTAACTACTCTCATTCGACGCAAGGGAACCCTCAGTCTCCACGAACAATTGAATATTTTGTATACGAATATGAGACCCGAATATAAGTTGACGATGAGGAGACACGATTTTTTCTCGGTCGACGAAATGCTCAGACAAGCGGAACACGTTGAGAGCTATTTTAGGGAAAAATCTCTTTTCCGTCCCCCTCCGCCTCCGTCGGCAGCGTTGGTCCCCGAAACGGCTTATCACCCGAGACGAGGACGCGATAATAAATCAGGAGATAATTTCGGAGTTTCGACGATTGGCGAGTGTCAGTCATCGAACGGCGGGACGGGACGATTAACCGAGAAGCGCGTAGGCTTCCGGTCAGAGGCAAGACCACGTAGGTCACGAGAGAACTCTCCGAACCCCCGGACGGGTAATTTTTCGAGGACCTCGTCATCTACGAGCCCACGACGTCACTCGGAGCGTGAGCGCGAAGGTTCACCCCGAGAGAACAATACAGTTTCGCGATTGCCCGATAATGTGCGTGACAAGTCTACTATCACATGTTGGAACTGTGACAAGAAAGGCCACATGTTTCGTGACTGCCGTATGCCGAGAACTCTAAAGTGTTTCTATTGTAAAAAGGTGGGCATCCGCACCCACGACTGTCGGTGCCAGGGAAACGATCGACGGGTTCAGGAAGAAGGAGGTCGCCTGAATCCTCAGTAGTGCCTACTACGAAGACCTCCCCGGACTGGTGCGCTTGGTTAGAGAAAATTAAGAAATTCCCGGAAACCGAGAACGCTCAGATTCAGACCAACGACAGACGACCGCACGTATCAGTGACGATAGCAGGGCGAGAGTTCGCCGCGCTAATAGATACAGGTGCCGTAGTCACGTTGATCGGCACGGCGGTTGCACGTCACTTGGAACGGTCTGGAATTATGTCTGTTTCGACTCCCACGGTAGTGAGACTCGCGAACGGTAGCTGTTCGAAATCGGACCAATCCTATCGTTTTAAGGGTTCGATTCAAGGTCGCGACGAGGAGTTCTATACATTGTATCTCCCCACTCTCACTAGTGACGTGGTTCTCGGTATCGACACTCTCGAACGACTGGACTTGGTGACGTATAACGTCGCGTTAGATACTAGTAGGACGAACGTCGCCGGCGAGATTGTCGAATTAAGCGCAATATCAGACTTGACTGAGGGCCAAAAGAAACGATTAGGCGAATTTCTAAAGGCCGAATTGCCTTTATTTGAAAACGTTTCTGGCCGCACGGAACTGATCCAACACGAAATCCGTTTAAAGAAAGGAGTTACTCCAATCAAGCAGCGGTATTACCCGCGAAATCCCGCTATGCAGGAAGTGATAAACGCTGAAGTGGATCGTATGCTAAGTGACGGGGTAATCGAAGCATCTACTAGTGGATGGAGTTCCCCTGTAGTGCTTATTAAGAAACCTAGTGGAAAATATCGGTTCTGTATAGACTTTCGACGTCTGAATGATTGTTCAGAGAAGGATGCTTACCCCCTCCCTAGAATATCTGCCATACTTGAAAAGTTGCGAAAGGCACGATTTATCTCCACACTCGACTTGGCTAATGGATATTGGCAAGTGCCGTTGGCGGCGGCGAGCCGGCCTCTCACTGCCTTTACGGTTCCTGGGCGCGGGCTGTATCAGTTCACATCGATGCCATTCGGTCTTCATTCGGCTGGCGCGACCTTTCAAAGGTTGTTGGATAAGGTAGTCGGTCCGGAATTGGAGCCTAGGGCGTTCGCGTACCTGGACGACCTCGTTATGATCTCTGAAACCTTCGAGGAGCATCTCGATTTGTTATGCGAAGTGCTGGGTAGACTCAGAAAGGCGGGGCTAAAGCTCAATGTTGAGAAGTGCCAGTTCTGTCGGACCGAACTGAAGTATCTCGGCCACGTCGTTAATGCGAACGGTATTGGTACAGACCCGGAAAAGGTTAAAGCAATCGCCGAATTTCCGCGTCCAACTAACGTAAAGAGCCTTAGAAGCTTCCTAGGACTCGCGTCATGGTATCGACGTTTTGTAGACCAGTTCGCGCGACTTACTACTCCACTGACGTGTCTCCTAAAGAAATCGACGAAATGGAGCTGGACTGAAAGCCAAGAGGAGGCGTTTCTCGGGCTGAAACGGAAGTTGACCACGACACCGATATTAGCTTGTCCCGATTTCGGTAAGCCGTTCGTACTGCAAGTTGATGCGTCGGACGACGGGCTCGGTGCCGCGCTCACACAGAAGAAGGACGGAAAGGAGAACGTTATCGGCTATGCGAGTAGGCTTCTCTCTGACTCAGAACGTAAATTTACCGTGACAGAGAAGGAGTGTTTGGCGTTGGTGTGGGCCGTGAGGAAGTTCCGACCCTATATTGAGGGGTACCACTTCATCGCCGTCACAGACCATATAGCGTTGAAATGGTTGTTACGACTTAGGAGCCGACAGGCCGGTTAGCACGCTGGGTGTTAGAACTCCAGCAACACGATTTCGAGGTGCAGTACAGGAAAGGCATCGCCAACCGGGTGGCGGATGCGTTATCGCGGCACCCCGTAGGTGTAGCCGAGCATACGTCTATTGAGACAGCGGTCTGTCCACTTCAATTGGATGGAGGTCCCGACGCTGGAGACGGCCCCGAAAGGCCGAGTAACCAGTCGGACAAGTGGTACGAGAAACTCTGGGATAAAACGAGCGTCAATCCCGGGATAAACGACAAATATGTCATTCGGGAAGGAAAATTATATCGCTCGATTGGTCGGCAAACTTCGGAAGGTGATGGCCGGGAACAGACATGGAAAATGTGTGTTCCTAAGGACGAGCGGGCGGTGGTTATGAGAGAGGTGCACGACTCCCCTGCGGCTGGACATTTCGGCGTTAAGAAGACCGCTAGAAAAGTAAGCGAACAGTACTACTGGCCCGGTTGGAGACGTGACGTGCGCAAGTATGTAAGGAACTGTCCCGTATGTCAACGTTACAAGGTTGAACAGACGAAACCCGCCGGCCAAATGCATTTTCGCCCACCTGTTGGGCCGTGGCATACTGTCTCCGCGGATCTATTAGGTCCCCTCCCGCGTTCGAAGAAAGGAAATCGCTTTGTCGTCGCATTTCAGGACCAATACAGTAAGTGGACTGAACTAGCCCCTTTGAAGGACGCGACTGCGTCTCAGGTGGTGCTTAAGTTCAAGGAACTCGTCTTGTATCGATTTGGCGCGCCTGATATACTTATCACGGACAACGGTACTCAGTTTACCTCGAGGATAATTAATGATATGGCGAAGGAATGGGATATCGAGTTTCAGACGACTGCGCCCTATAGCCCGCAATCTAATCCCATCGAGCGACGTAACCGCGTTCTTAAGACTCTTATCGCTCAGTCCGTGAAAGGCGATCACCAAACGTGGGACGCGAATCTGAAGGAGATCGCGTTCGCCGTAAACACAGCGTGCCACGAGTCGACAAAGTGTACCCCCGCGATGTTGTGTTACGGGCGTGAACTTAGGCTCCCTGCGGCACTTCGAGGCCCGCTGTTCGTCGCGAGTCGGAGAGGTGAACAGCCGACGCCGGCTGACATACATATGGAACGTATGGACCGTTTCCGGAGGCTGTATGACACCACTCAGAAGAATCTTAAAGCTGCGTTTGATCAACAGGCTAGATCTTATAATCTACGAAGGCGTGACGTTCGGTACGAAATAGGTCAACAGGTTTTAAAGCGGACCCATGTACTGTCGTCAGCTGTCGACGCGATCGCGAGCAAACTCGCGCCAAAATTCGATGGTCCTTTTGTAGTGAGCAAAAGGAGAGGGTATAATTTGTACGTGATAAAGGACGTGGCAACGGGTAAAACCACCGTGGCCCATGTAAAGGACCTTAAACCTTTCCATTCGGAGGATAAGTAGGTCAGAGGTCTAATCCGGTTTTATTGTTTATCGCTTAGTGAGGTGCATTTCCCCTCATAGTAGTTCCATTTAGTTCACCAAACTTACATTTCTGTGTGATACTTAGCTTGTGGTTGCGGTTGTGACTAGTGCATTATAATACTTTAGTAGGATTCCCTGTCGTATTTTATTAGTTTATATTTATTAATAAACTTTCGCAGGTTTGCTTCGTGTGCACGCTCTGCATGCTTTCGCACCCTGTTTGTGCTTCAAATTTCTTGTCTTAGATGCTTGTGGTAGTGCTTGGTGAAGTGTATTGTGCATGAGACAGCTTTTTCTAAAGTGTATTAGTAGTTATTGAGCACGATGGCATGTATAAGACCTCTTATTACGCTTTGCCCGGCTGAAATGGACTGTTTGTATCCTGGGTGCTCGTTGAACCCTCACGTAATGAATGCATTTTTACGATTGATTGAGAGGCGGAGCCGATTTTACATTGGTCTACCCAGTGTGTTTGCGTTCCCAGTTAATTTTTTTCAAGAATGGGCGGATGGTGGATTTGAGCGTACTCGTTCGTTGACGACGGGAATGGACGTATTAACGCACTCGCTGCTGTTATTTCCTGTGTTGTTAAGTGGTGAAGATGGTAAGGGGCTCTGGGCCATAGTGGTCTGCAGGCCTGGTTCGGCGACGATCGGTGCATATGACCCGTCACTAGTCAGTCGACGTCGAGAGATGGGAATCGTTTTCTCTTTCCTAGCGAAGGTAGCTGAAGAACAGGGAGACTGTTTAGAGGAGAGAAGCTGGAGATTTCTAGATACGCCGAGTGATTATCCCCGACCTGAGAAGTCGGAGTCAACGGGTATATTTGTGTGCGCCTGTGTTTCTTGTATCTCGCTTTCGACGCCATTCGGGAAACTCCAAGTCGATGAAAAGCGGTGGCGTCGTGATGTTCCGACAGCTTTACGACGGGGACGATTGGAGGACGAAGTGTTCGACCTGTTGGAAGTAAACGTCCCTAGGGAACAAGATCTTCGGTACGGAGGGCGTGTCCAACCATCTCACTTATCCCGGTTGACAGTGACTGCGCCCGACTCGTCAACAGAGGTGGTGGACGTAGCGATAGACCCGGTTAGCTTCAGGTCGTATGGGTCACCGCGATACGTCCCGATTTTTAGTAGAGAGGAGGCAGCTTCCGGCGAAGAGCGAGTAGTGACGCAGGAGACGGAAGAAGTGAAGTCACCAGAAGCGGTGGGGGGTGAGTCGCCCGCTCTGTCACTTACAGCCGATGATCTTATGGACGAGATTGAGGAAATGTGCAAATCAGTAGAGGGCAACGGGTCTTCGATTGAAGTGGTGGCTTCTCCAAACCGTAGTAGAGTCGTGAATCGTGAGGGGGGATTTCAAGTGACAATCCCGGTAAACGCGATTCCAATGGGGTCACCGATACTGTCGGATATTTCTAGTCCCGACCCATTCGAGGATTTTGACCCGGTTGCACGGGGCCCACCCCGACCTTATCGAGAGGAGCGCGTATCGGCGGAAATGGGAACAGCGACGTCTACCCAAGGGCCCACGACTATTACTGATTCACAAGAATCTCATAAGAGGTTCCGGAACCCACAGAGGAACCGAGGTCGGAAACGAGTCCGCAAGACGTACCGGGTGCGCTTCCAGCGAGAAGATGGGACCACCTACCGGCGAAAGTTCTTAAAGGACGAATATCGCCGGAATTAAAGATATGTGTCTTACTAAGCGAGAAGCTATTTTTGGTTAAATTTTATTTTGTTTTACGAGAGTGTTTTCGTTTCGTTAAGGAGGCAGGAGGAGAGTGTTCTCCCCGCCCACGAGTCGGACGAGTCAGGTTACTCGACCAAGCGAAGGTCGAGCGCCGTGCGGGGTGCGAAGGTTGTCGCCTCGTGGGATTATGTTTGAGTTGATACCTGCAGGCAGGAGGTATTTTTTTTGTTCGTTTTTTTTCTCGCCAAAGTGAAAAGGGGGTGTAATGGTCAAATTTATTAGGGGGGGGGTTCGTTTTAATTATTTAAAGACCACGAAGTGCTAGAGTGCGCTCGACAACAATTATCGGAAATAAACATGTCCAGTTGTCCACTTGTCAAGGCTCCTAGTTCGTGACTTGACCGCCGCGACCTCGGGGCGCTGACGTAGACGTGGTGGGGAAAAGCCGAGACCGGTGGACAGTGGACAGTTCTTAGGACAGTCTACGGCGAGCGCTTGTTCGCCTAACAACCTTCCTCAAGAGCGTGCAGCGGACCTGTGCAGCGGTCGTCGATTTGATTCGTAACGTGCGAGGCAACATAAAAGCGAAAAATAATACATCGAGAGAAGTATCGTCAGACGTAAGTACTGTGGTATATCATTACGTTAATAACCATCTTATTTCCCCGTTTTACTTTGGCGAGTAAGAGTTACCATTTACTATAATCTTAGTTGTAGGTGATTAGCGTATTGTATTTCTCGGGCCGGCACTGCGTGTGCGGTGCCACAGTAGCCTACACTTTTTAGTTTATTTATCGGAAGTTATTTTATTTTATTTTACCTAAAAGTATTTCATTTAGTTATATTTCAAAGCCAAGAAGTTCATTGGCATATTAGCGCTGACGCTATTTCATTTCGTTATTTTGTTATTGCGCGGGTCGACCTTTTATTTCATTACGAGAGTTTTATTTTTAGTTTTATTCGAGAAGCGATACCTTTTGTTAGACTAGAAGCTGGTCACTTATTTTAATTCTCATAACAGCATCGTATTAGTGCCGATATATTCCTGGTCAGCGCGTCGTTGTGCTGACACGCAACCATAGTCTCGGGTACGTGTAGGACGAAAACATATACGAAGATCGAGAGGCGGCGAGCGAGCGACGAGGTCTGCTAGCGAGAACCCTGGACTACTCCTGAGCTGTCCGAGCAAATCGGAGGTAAGTTTACGATAGGTGCCCTACCCGACATAAACACCTCACAATGGCAATAATTGGTTTACCAGTATGCATAATCTAATCATACGAAACATGTGTTAATAATTTAACAGATTATTGTTATATTGTTATCTAATTAATTTTTCTTTGATTAAATGTTGTTGTTAACATTTTGCATTTGTGTTTAAAGTGTGTTCTTTATGTTAAGAGTGTGATTCTGATGTTATGTGCTTAATCAGGCTAATTAATATTAGTGAGTAAAGTGGTGTATGGATTTCCCAACCATTGTTTTACTAGAGACCATTGTATTTAACCGCAACGGGCTCTGTTGCTAGTAATAATAAAATAGAAAAACATCCACGTGAATTTGAGGAAAAATCATTTTAATGACAAAAGGAAAAATATGAAAAAGAAATAAACAATGTATCGCAAAAAATCGAAAAAATAAAAAATAAATATTTTGCATAATGATAATATCAAATATTCTTATATTAGTAGGCTCAAATGTAAATAGCTTATATCTGAATGGTTAGGATTTCCAGTTGATTGCATTCGAATTTAATTACCCCTCTAGAACAATTTATTGCCTGTGAACTGGTATTGATCTATCGATTAAGGAATTTGCCTTATTCACGCAAAATAATGAGATTGCAGTGAATTAAATAAAATTAAGATAGCCCACTACGTATAATTTCGTATAACCCATTACATTCTATGTTCTTAAACGTTCTGTTAAGAAATGATAAATTATAGTTTTGACATCCACCCTTTATGTTGTTTCATTAAACATATATTGTTTGCAAAGGTGTGTGTCTTAAATGCTTGTGGATTTAAAAAATATATATTAGCCAGATCTGAACCAAGGTCAGCTCTACAAACAGCTGGGCAGAGTCTCACTAATTACTAAAGTTACTTAAGTCCAAGTCACATAATTGCATCATTAAACTGATGGAACTGCTTTGTGAACATCACCACGACAGAAGTTGTTTTAATTCGTATTAAAGTCCAATACAACCACTCAAATGATGAATGGTATATTTCAATTTCACCTTTTTGGGATGAACTAGTAAGTAGTGTTCAGTTTTTAACTCTTTAATGTTTATACTTTTTCATCGTGGATCTATTGGCTTTTAACAAAAGTTTTTTCAAAACCACTTTGTAATGTTATTCTTGATACAGTTGTTTTTTTTTCGTATAAGTACAACTGATGCATTTTAGTGAAGAGACATTTATTATGTAGCGAGGTCATGTTTTATTGTCGTATTTTATTTTATTTTGTAAAAATTATTTATAAAAAAATCTTTTTATACAATTTATTTTTGTTTTTAGCTTACCTATTGTGATAAAATGTTAACTGTGAGTTTGTTAGTAGCCTCTTACGTATATCCGGATTATGTCAGTAAGAGGATTTCTGTATTTGTTTGAGCCTGGGACACACTTAGCAGTGGGGCCTGTTAAGCAGTTTTTCTGTGTTAACAGTTTAAGTATTATTGGCCATAGGAAATCCTTTTTACCAAAAAATACCTGAATTTTATTAGTTAAATTATATATTTTTCTACGTGTCTGCATGATTCTGAAACTCCTTCCATTCGTACGAAATACATTTTTAACTTAAAATATTTTACTTTGTTTTTGCCAATGCCAGTTGGTGTTTACATGAAAGAAGCAAAACATATTCAATAGAAAGTGGTCCAACTCAATCAAGAATTGTCTATACATGTCAGGGATGGAATCCACCCCTCTTACGCCTAAGTCCACGACGTATACTTCATTCACATATTTTAGAAGATTTTTTGATTAAGCGATTCATCTCCTCCACCTTACTTCACCTTTTAAAATTCTGCTGGATAGCTTTTTATAATATCTCTTTATATAATTTATTTTACATTGACTATATCTTACGTAACTATTTTATAAACATGACAAGTTTAAATTATTTTAGTTGTGACAACATTTCAACACAAATAAAATATCATGATGTATTAATACATTGATGTGGTTGCATATTAAATGACCTGACAAAGTTCTAAGGAACGAAACTAGTTGGCATTCCAACTACTGTGGTTGGATAAGTTACTATTTTTTATCATTAACATGTTATAACCAAGGGTCACAATGCATAATAACAATAATTTAAGGGATTATTTTGAATACAACATATAACACAATTTATTCAATTTAATTTTATTCCGTTCATATCGTTGATTGCTTATTGACGATAGCACAAAAGTTGTACAATATATTGTAAGTACATGTAAAGGACTCATAAATTGTATTCATACAAGTAAAACTAAGACAATTTCGGTAAAAGTAAAGTGTTATTTTGCTCACTAGTGATTGACGCCTATCAGGAGGACAGTTGTAATTACTACAGAGTGTCCAATCAGAGTTCCGATGATTGTGTCGTTATTGTAGGTGTTCAGCTCCTAGTAGACTGTTTATGCCGTCAATTCATTTGTTGGATCTAATATCACATTATGTACTCTTAAGCTGGTTCATCTAATACAGTGAAAATGGCATTACTTGGTTACTAAATCCTATTAACGTTTCTTTTTTTTTGGTTAAATGCCATATAAGTCTTGCATTTTCATGCATACTCAGGTCTTTCGGACTGTAAGTGAGTCCAGCAAAGCAACTTATAAGCCAGTTTAGTACAGGAATGAACTGCACTAATAACATTTATTGACGGCACCGAGTTTCGAACCCTTGACATCGCGACTATGGATCCGTTGATCCGTAGTCTGTCTTGCCACGACTGAGATACAGAATAACCATAAACGTTTACAGCCTCATTTATTAGTTACTTAATAAAAATTTATATGTTCGTACCTGTATCATATAGCTTACTAGAAATATAAAACATATTATAATACTAGGGATGGACGGGATTGAATTTTTAGTTCGGGACGGGACGGGACGGGATTTTTATTTCCTTCCCGATTTTCGGGACGGGACGGGACGGGATTTTTTTCTGTGCATAAAAAGAAAGTACTGTATTGCAGTTACCAAAAAAGACATACGAAATCAATTTTTACCATTTGTGGCACTGATCTATAAAAACCAAAAAATGGGTAACAATTTACAGGTACCTATAGAAACTTGTGACTCGCGGGTCACGGGGTGATCGTCTGTGTCTGTATGACTCACGGTCACGGCGCGATCGTCGTCATGACTCACGGTCACGGCGCGATCGTCGTCATGACTCGCGGTCACGGCGCGATCGTCGGTATGACTCGCGGTCACGGCGCGATCGTCGGTATGACTCCGCGGTCACGGGCTTATCGTCGGTATGACTCGCGGTCACGGCATGATCGTCGGTATGACTCGCGATCACGGCTCGATCGTCAGCATGACTCCACGGTCACGGCGCGATCGTCAGCATGACTCCACGGTCACGTCGTGATCGTCGGTAGGACTCCACGGTCACTTCGTGATCGTCCGTAGGACTCCGCGGTCACGGCGCGATCGTACGTAGGACTCCGCGGTCACGGCGCGATCGTCGGTAGGACTCCACGGTCACGTCGTGATCGTCCGTAGGACTCCGCGGTCACGGCGCGATCGTCGGTATGACTCGCGGTCACGGCGCGATCGGCGGTAAGACTCGCGGTCACGGCGCGATCGGCGGTAAGACTCGCGGTCACGGCGCGATAGTCGGTAGGACTCCACGAACACGGCGCGATCGTCGTTATGACTCGCGGTCACGGCGTGATCGTCGGTATGACTCGTGGTCACGGCGCTATCGGCTGTATGACTCGCGGTCACGGCGTGATCGTCGGTATGACTCCGCGGTCACAGCCCGATCGTCGGTATGACTCGCGGTCACGTCGTAATCGTTGAAATGACTCCGTCTCCTGCGTTCGCGGACCTATCGCTCGCAATAACGGCGTTATCGGCACTCGCGAAGCGAAAAAATCGCCGACGATCGGACCAAATCCCGTCCCGAAAAATTCCCGAGTCAAATGTAATCCCGTCCCGATAATCGGGAATATTTTTTCCCAAAAAATTCCCGAAATTTCGGGACCCGTCCATCCCTAACATTGACTATATTGACTTCCGTCTGGGGTAACGGTATAAGTATATATTTCCTGTCAAAATACATATCACACTATTAAAAGACTATCAATTGGTAATGGCGAAATTCCGTGAGCTTAGTTTAACTATTGATTGGTCAAATGCGTCATAAAAGTCTTCGGGAAAACGTAACGCCGTTAAAGGATACGATCCATTAACTGTCCCTAACTGCAGCTCTAAAGAACACCTGAATGGGACCTTGTAACATTAGACTATCAAGTGAAGATGTCCTTATGTCCCTTATAAACCCTTATAAGAGATATATAAATTCATACTAAAATCGTAGACACGATAAACATTGTAGGAAAATTTAATCTGAGGAGATAAACGTACCTTATACGAAAATCTTCAGCATTAAAGACTATAACAGTAAACTATATTAACCAATCGAGGGTTGGCTACAGCATAATAGGCATATGCTAGAATCGGTGTCTAAAGGAGCGTCATTTCATTAGAGATTAGTTTAGTATTAAACTTTATTACCAATTTTGGTAATTAATTCTGTAAAGTATTGTGGTTATTAACAGCTCTAAACATAGTTAACCTTAAAATGATTTTGAATTATTGTTTTCTCACTCTTAATAGCATATGCATGAATTTCATGAATACCAGTACCCAATACAACAAAGTACGCAATCAAAGTACTAAGTACGTAATTGTATGATCGGTCTGCTGTGTTTTGAACATTTAATCAATGAAATTTTGTGAACACGTAAATGTGGCAATATTGAACAATTCCTGAAGCAATATGTTGTAAAGAACCTAGATAGATTAGGAGATTTGAAGTGATAGAGTTTCAATTAAAGGTCAACTTTGGCGATGTGGTTACTTGGATTAAAGTATATCAAATGATAAACAATATTTCATCATATTATTTACTTGTGTTGTTGTTAAGTATGGTCATTAGGTTTCATATATCCCAAAAAAAAAATTAAAATAACCTTTGAACTGTAATATGTATTTTAATAAAACTTACCTACTGGATATCCTTCTATCAACCGTCTTAATTCTCCAACTTAGAACGATCAAAAATTAAGTTCAAAAGTAATTTGTATTTTCTATTATTAACGTTCCAGAGTTATTTATTGTATTTCTAACTAGCAACCTGTGTCACTTCGTGACTTCAAAATCTGTGATAAACGATTATATCTCATCATCTCCCTATTATCTGTTTTTCGAGCCCTATTATTTTCTTTGTGTGCGGTCTCTTCGAGGCATCATAGAAATATAAAATTAAATGAAATATAATATGAAAAAACAAAATCTAACGTACCGGTAAGTCATTCTCTTCTTCACATTTTAAACAAATAACATTATAAAATTTTACTTGAATTCACTGAAACTACAGATGACTCCATTTTCGTATGGATGTAAACAAAATTGTAACATGGCAATCTGTGTTGTAATGTAAACTTGAAAAAGTTCAGATGATTGACAACAGAATTCAGCACAAAGTACGAAATCAAAGCTTTTAGAACGAAGGGCTTTCAAGGAATATCAACAAAATCCCTAAAAGGCACTATAAATTGATACCTGATATGGCTATAAAAATAAATATTTTTTGGTGGATTTGCAGCACACAAATATCCAACGAATTCTTTTAATAATATAGATGTAGAAAGAAGTGTGGTTCTAATACAGAGTAAAACAACATTTTAACCCTGTAATAAGCTCTGAATTATGCAATTCTTTTCACATTTTCAAAAAATCTGTGAACCACTGTAATCCGCTAAGAGACTTTTCAAAACGCTGCCCTTCTTTGACTGTCATGTTTTTAAATATTTGTTTATGTCTTTAAAGACAAGTATTCATAACACCGTTTGTAAATGACATTGGTGTATTTAATTACTAAATATATTGAACCTCTAAATCGCGATTCTGTTTCTTATTTACACATAATTGTCACAAGTGTAATTGGATGTTGATTATTAGTTTATTAAATAATTTTTACTATAGAATCATCCAATGAAGAAAATAGACGTTTGAGTCAGTTACCTTTTCAGTATCGAACGAATCTAGAAGAGATGTTAGGGACTTGTAGACGTAATTGAGGCAGTTTTCTTCACAAAGGATCCTTCTCCGATCAAAGCAATACTTGGACAAAGAAGATAACATTTGCCCCGGAGCATATCTGTGTTTATCAAAGTCTTGTTTACTCAGAAAAACGTTTCCTTCTACCCGTTTATTCGTTAAATCACTAAGCATTTTAATAGGATATAAATTTGAGCCTTCATCTGATTCATTTCAAATTATTAATTTTAACAATAATCCTTCACAAATAATAGCAGTCCTGTAATAATAAGTTTACATTTATAATGCACACTAAAGCTTTAAAGGCTCTTAAAAGTGTTATAAAGCAGAATTGGTGGTTACATAAAAGAACTCTCTTATGGAATGAGAAAACATGGGTTTTATTTTTAAATACCTTACAATGATTTAGGGACACAAATATCATGTTTTAAAGATGTATTTATTATTTATTTTATACAAACTTGTAAAGTTTCAAATTTTTCTAGCCAATATTTCTATGAATGTTCTAATTTTTTTACTTATGTACATTATCGCAAAAACATGACAGCTACAGATATCAGCTTATAGTAAATATAGTATGCTTTATTTTTAAGGAATTTTTATTACAGTAAAGGCAAACATTCTAAAAGTAAATATTGCTAGCAAATCGTCATAACAATGGCATGTAAAAGTTCCAATCTACATGCAATCGCCAATTTAGAAACTGCCGCGATTTCCGATGTTACAATGAATAATTCATATTTTGGTGGAAACCCATCCCATCGGTGCAAAAAGGTCAGGTCGGATTTTGATTATTTTTGCATATACGTATTCTCTATGGTCCTGAGAGCTGGTGTTGCTTTTCAAAAAATGTGGCAGAAATACTTTAAAATATAGTTAAAATATCTGTTCACTAAATTGAACCTGGAAGTGCTAAATAATTAAAGTCTCGTTACTGATATATTAACTTGTAAAATATCAGGTCAACTTATTTATCCATTGAGTTTAGTTTATAAGTCAGAGAGAGAAATTTAAAAATGTTTGGAAAGATAAAGTTACAGGTACAGTTAGCTCCACAAAAGTTAAATTGCATAATCTAATTCTATTAGTAACGGGGTAGTTATGTTTAATTCTTAAGTCTAAATTTTGAAATCATATTTGTATTCTTTATTTTAAAGTATTAAAAACCCAATACTGGTCACAATAACAACAAACGGTTGCATTGTTAGCGTACTTATATTGACGGGTTTACATGTAAAAGTTAAAAATAAAATAAAAAAAATTCGCATAGAGGATTTATTGTAGTATTTCATGTCGATTTATGCCCATGTTAAGTAGTTCCTTTATCGCCATGTCTATATAGCTTGATCTTTATTATATGATATAAAATTTGGAACTTTCAACATTATAATATGAGAATTTAACAAACTAGCTATTAAAAAAACCTTAGAATTTAAAGACTAAGTAATGTCCAAGAAACATATGAATGTTGCAGCTTGTTTGCCGTAAAGCAAAATCTTAGTTTCTCAAACGTTAATCATTCATTGATTAAAAAGAAAAACTTTGAAAAAGGAAACTCAACAACTTAAATTCATTACCAAATTTTTCCGTTGAAGGCAGGGGTAATCGTTCGTTTTTATTTGTTTTCAGTGGTTTTTCAATCATCACATGATACCCAAAATAAGAAACCTGGTTATTTTCAATCTTGGAATTTATAACAATGTGCCACAGTCGTCGTTTATCCAAAGTATGTGAAATACAATATATGCATCCGTAGTAGGCCTACAACATTTTGGCTTTACAAAGAGCTATCCTGTAACCTAAACATATAAAAAAAAATTCTCTAGTAGGATAAAGTTGCCAATAGTCTTTGAAGAGATGTTTAAGGAACAAATCGCCAAATGAATCACTCATTACTTTTTTGTGTGCATTTTGTTATAATATTTCATGTAATTTTTGTATTTTGTAATGTTAGGGAAAATATAGAGGAATTTCGTTTAATCATGATACAGAAAAGTCAAGTTATTAATTGATAACAAAATAAAGAAAACAGGGTATCATACTAAACTCTAAAGAACGATCAATAAGCAATAGAAATCAAATTAATGGAATAAATATAGTTATTGAAAAGGTGTAGGAAGGAAGAAAATAATATTTAAAAACCTCTTAAAGTTGAAACTAACATTTCTTTAAGCGATCCACCAAAGAGGGCAGATATTAGAACTATCAATATAACAATATTACAAACTAAATATCCAGAAACTAAAATGTCATATATTAATTTGATTGATATTTGATTAAAACGAAAGTAAACTTATGAGTGCCCTCTATAACAAGTACTCTTAAAACCTTAGGAACCTTTCCTGGAATTGAGAATATCAAAGCAGGAAACATTATTTTAAAGTGAAATCTTACAACACTGCTCACAATCGCAATGCAAAACTTATGCTGTAATCTTACAAAATAATTTATACAAGATACAAACAAACTCTTAGACACATACACTGTTGTGTACGGGTAAAAATCATGAGCTTACATAAACCTTCACAGGGGCTTATTAGCGGTGTTTCAAGCGGCACAGGGTTTATTTGAATCCGTCTCCTAATAGGATTTTCACTTCTGTTTAATCGCACTCACGAGCAACACTTACTCTGTCTGTACTTGGCCTAAATATACCTTATCTTATAAATTAATGTTACTACTCTCTAATTAATACTTATCACTGTAAGTGTACGATGCGTTAAGTTAACCTATCATGTTGTTTGTAATTATTTGTTATGCCCATGTTTATCCCCCAACATGGAGCAGACGCTTAAGATAATAAGATAGTTCTTGAAAAGTTCTGTAATACAGGGTGTTTATTACCCCCTGCGGCAGGGGGAATGCCGGGATTGTATAAATATGCAATTCCATTACTAATATTAGACAAAAACCAATCTTTATGTCGGAATGAAAACTAAATTTCTTTTAACAGATCTATTTTAACAGAATAAAAGTAAGCTTTAGAAATAATCGAGGTTTTTGTCACAATGGAGATCATTTGATATTTGCCTAAAATATCTCCCCGTAGTTATCTGTATATCATAGCAGATTCCAATGAAATTTCAACATCACAAACATGCTTTATGTTGGCTAAGTTTATTATCTACGATAGTATAAAATATAAGCTACTTGGGCAAGTCCTTCTATTAACCCTTACATAGAGACCGATATATATATATATATATACCACACATAATTCATAATACAACAAATACAGAACAATATACCATGAGAAGACATTTGTTATGTTATAAAAAATTAAAATAATTGTGCGACAGACATACCAACTATTAATTAAAGGCAAAGAAATATACCCAGTAGCTTCAAGCCTGACGAGTTTATGTAAACAGTTGGAAAACATACACGAAGTTAAAATACTCGATATAATGGTGGACTTTTATTGGTGGATAATTAATATGACAAACTGTGGAAAAGAACTTTAGTTGGCTACGAAGTTTGAAGTGAAAATATGTCTTCTAGAAGGCGTATACAGTTTAATTTTAGAGATGAAAGCATAGCGATTTAGTTATCTTGTGACGTCATTTGATAAAGTAAATTCAACCATGAGGTATTGTTACTGTTGCTAACCTGCTATAATTAATGTTTACCATTACCCCTAAATTCACAAAACATATACCTAATACAATAACGCTTTTCTCTGTACTATAACGTTTTTGCCCGTCCTTTTTCAGCCTAATATTTGGATTGAGATATCATTATAGTAAAAATAATAATAACAAGCCAAATAATCGTGTTGTGGTAGCGCATAGGCAAATCGTGGTAAATCAGGTAATTACCTTTAGGGCTCTATCCTATTTCCGTTTAATTATTTCTTCAGCAAGCTTTCAAAGGTCGAGTACTGCTGACTAAATAGCTTTTTGTTTAGTTTTAAAATGAAAGTAGTGATTTAATACCTGTAATTAAATGTTTAACTATTGTTAGCTTCAAACCAGTGACAAAATAACTTGTTTATTTGGTTATGATTAGGTTATTTTTTGTCAAATGTTTACTCTGATCGTGCTTGTTAAATCTGTATTTTTTATAGTATGTATCTACAATCGGAATATCTTAATATTGTAAATTAAGAGTGTAATTAATATAATAATTATTTTAAACAAACGTTTGTATATTTTACTGTAAAATTATGATGTTCTTGTATAATTAATTTTTAAATTGGTCCCTGTGTTAAACTTACAAACAATTTATATATTAACAGTTGCAATATTAACAAAATGTCAGTAATAACTGATACTAACAACATACTTATCATTTCTTAAATTTATATATTATTTATTATTTCAATGACCATTTGTGACATAGTTTTTCTAGTAATAAACTGGCATAGTTTATAATTCATATTAAAATTAAAAGAATTTCTAAGAAATACAAAATGCCATAACTGTAACTTAGTTTTAGAACGGTGTCTTCTTGTTGAAGCCCTTGTTGAATAAAAAGTAAAATTAATTTCTCTAGACAAATAAACTAGGGCTACTTGAACTTGCTAAAGTAATTAGCAAATTAACTGAAGGAAATAAGGGGATTACAAAGGGCTTGGGTGTCTGGAGTCTAGACTATTAAACTGCCTTGGCTGGCTACGGTCCCCAAACTAGCCTGTCTTGTGACACCCAATACTTGTCGTACCCTACGTTTCCAATTTAAAAACTCACTATAAGTATGAATTAGCCGTGATATTTATAAATTTAATCATATAACGCCTTTTTTACTTTTAAAGTTAAGTCAATTACTTTAAATACTTCCATGTGCGTATGTTTAGTCAAAGGCAAAGCTACCAGATTAAATTATATTTATAGCTGCCATCTACACTATAAAATGACATTCAGAAATTCCACGCTTCTGAACATATGGGTTTATATAAAACCCAGAGAGGTATATCAACTAACAATGTGTGTCAACAAACACCATTCGATATTCTATACAGTTCATTTTAAATTTTTATTGGAAATAGATCTTTACTCAAGTAAAGATAAGGTTATATTATGAACTATGAACGTATTTAGCTGCTTAAAACATCTGTTGATAGTTGTATGTACTTTTTGACATAATCTGCATATTATTAAGTTTCAACATAGTAAAAATACCTCGACTATTAAATTTTTTGATAAAATTGGTTAAAGCACATTTACCTGTTAATAATCAATGGAGACATTTGGTTACTTATTATTTATATAAAATACCGACAAAAATCTAAATTAATTTCAGCTATCGTGTAAAATGTTATGTAAAGGTTATCTAATTTCTTATACGATTTTAATCATTTTCATATCAGTGTTGTATTTAAAACCTAATCTCTAATGACAGCAACAATAATTTCCAAAAAAACTTGAATCACGTTGAATCTAAAATTTTAAGTCATTTTTAAAAGAAATAGTGATTACAAAATGCATGTTCGAGTTCAATGAATTTAAATTTAATTGTTTGGCATTTGAAAACAGGGTTTATAATACCAGTAGAAATCGACATGTGCTTGAACAACAATTCTCATTGGATAGTAAATTTTCATTTGTAATTTAAATGTATTTGTTTCGGTTGTTTGGATGGCTCTTTTAAAACATGATGGTGTAACAATTAACATATTTCAACATGGCCTGTGATACTTTGCAACTAAAAACGTTATGCTCCATTAACATTTACGATCCAATATGTTATAAAAATACTCAATATTTTGTATTATTCCAGTATGGTTTGTTAAATTCGTTTAGGTTTGTTGTACATTTTATTATAAACTGTAAAGTAAATTGATTTCAATTGTAAAATAAAATAAAAAGATAGAAAATGGTTATTGAAGGAAACAGTGGACTGTAATAATTATAATGTTGTTCTTAAATACGTATACAAAAAAAATATGATTTGAATGACACATTGGCAGTAACAGACCATTTAAAATACAGTCTTTTTGAGAATTAAATGTATATAAATTACGTGTTTATACCCTAGCAAAGCAATTTTTTTCCTTATTTTCATAAAATTCATATTTTTGAACAAGAATAGTAATTTTAGAAGTTTATTGCCTCATTTGCATAAACATACATAATGGTACAATAGTATTCGTCAGGAATAGACTCTGTTACAAAAATATAATTGTTTTTTTTTTTTACATCGATTATGATACTCATCAATAGAATCCTATTAATTCCAGACTACTATTGACTACTATTGATTTTCAGACAGTCGGATTAAAATTCTTATTAGGTATATTTCCAAATGCTAAAGTTTACTAATTGAGTAAAATGAATTACCGGTAATGACTTCTGATGAAGCCTACGTGAACGAATGTAGGGTGATGCCTTTTGCATTTTACCTCTTCTTTCTTCGCCACAGTCCTCGGATCGGGGAGTCGTCAAAGTTTCTCCTTTTTAATCCCCTTAGCAGCCTTTCACCTAGCCCAATGATAATGGGTGTAAAGTGTTCTGGTATGGTACATTAAGTTAACCACGGTGTTGTCCATTGTTGAGTAGTATGGTCTTTTAAATAAGGTAATTTTTTTGAGTTTTTTTTTATGTGTTGTGATTTTAAATATTTTTTATTTTGTCTGGTAGGAGATTTATGTTTATATCCTGTGTATGTTGGGGTGTTTCTAAAAAATTGTTGTCTGTGTTGTGGCAGGTTTATATAGTTTTTTTTTGTCTGGTGTTGTGGTTATGATGTTCTACAGTGTTCTAGTAAGTGTGTCCTGAATATTATTCGTAGCACATTCTTCTAAAGGATGAGTAGTCTTACCATGTTATTAGCAGATAATGATCCCACATGCTGCAATTCCGTAACTCGTATGAGAGACTAAGAATGACTTGTAGGCTATTCTGGAAGTTTCTTCGTCGGTTATGGTGCGGATCCGTAAAAAATGCAAAACACAAAATGCTCTTTAATACAAAATTATGCAATTCAATTTAGTTACGCATTAATGAATCGAAATTATAAAATAGCCATACAAACTTAATCTGGTGTAATCTAGCAGCAAAATAAATCCCGTTAATCCTATTGGTTTGAAATTTGATTAAAATACTCGGTGTGCAGTTTTTAGTTAGATGGTAGAATAATGGCCAAGAAAAAGCAGCCCTATTTTAATGGTATATTTTTTAATTACTAACTCATTATTTTAATAGTTGAGTTATTAATCAGCTATACATCTTAAAGATATTGGTTTAAGATAGGTTGGGTACCTATATTCTAACACAACAATAGCATAGTTTTTCAATTGGTATAAAGGGGAAAATATCAGTTTATAGAATATTGGTCATTATAATTTTTCAAAACATTTAAGAAGTTCAGAATAATGATTTAAATTATAAAATATTTAAATAAACCAATATTCAACGACATATTTCCTTAATATCAGTTGTATAACAGAGATATAATTACATATTTGTAGTATTTCTATTTTTACACATTGTTCTTCTAGTAGTTTACAACTACGGATGTTAAAACGATTTCATCCAAGTCTTTTATCTTACAAAAATGATTTAAATATTATAACTACTAAAGTTACACGACTTCTGATAAAGACAAGATAGAGGTGGTTAGTAGTTTAAATCGCAAACTTTATTATCGATGCAGTTAACGACATGAATAGTAAATAAAGTAAACCCGTCTTAAGTAAAGGGTCAAACTACTCACCACAAGAAATTCATTTTCATCTGAAAGTTGTATGAATAAATCTTAAGAGGTACACATTTTCTTTAAGCTATAAAGTCAAGTTTATTGAGCGTAAAAATACAAGGAGTTTGTTTTAGATTAAACATGTATAAAATAAGTTATATTTGAAAAAAAAAAAAAAAAAAAAACTAGGAATGTCTGATGGTATTTGTTTGGTAGAGTATAGGTTTGTCGTGTTATAAAATGGTTAAGCACTACAAGGTAAACCGTTTATGCTTTATAATTGAGCTCGATGATGTGAAGGCATGAATATTGCAGCAGTTGAACAAGTTCCGTTCCATCTGCAAGTGCTCTCAATTATCGCTCGATTGAAGCGATGTTCAAAGTTTAGTCATCATGCATTGATAATAAATACGTAATACGTATTTATTTGAATTCGCCTTTACTAATGTCATGATTAATTTTGTTATTAGTCATGATACGAGATCTCAAGTGGATACAGTAATAAGATAAGGTCCGTACCAGGTGCGTTTGAACAAATCAGAAAAGGCTGATGCATTGTACAAAAGAAATAAAATAAAATAACTGCATGTACTTTTCGATACACTACTGTGAAATGATCTGTTTTCGTTACATGTTAATCAACAGCAAAAATTCATCATTACATTGTTTATTACGGAAAAATAATGTTTAGTATGCAAAAGTAATGTTTACTATCTTTTTTAGATTTTTCCGATGTAAACAAACAAAGATTTGTAATTTTTCACTTGTTTAAATTTTCAACAACCAAAACTGTGCCACCAAGGTAAATAATAACTTTAAATTGAAGGTATAACTTAAAAAGGCTACGAGGTTTGTAATGTTCCTAACTACTGTAAACAATTTTGAATATCTGTTTTAATTAATAAGATAATGAGTCTTTGTAGTGTAGCGAAAAGTAACGTTCAAAACACTAGTGAAGTTATTGACCATTTAAAGCTCGATAAATCTCACACTTCAAACATGGTTTCAAATATGAATTACTCACTTTCTACTCTTGTTATGAAATATACTATTTCCATTTTAAGACATTATTATAGACTAATAATACGTTTTACATAAACACTAAATAGAAACGTTTAAAGTTTTATGAAAATGAAACAGTATTCAACGTGAGTCTCAAGTTCTTGAGATTGAAACATACGTTGATTAAAGTATAAAATCTAAACCATTATGTAAAAAACACCAATTACACTTATTTAGCTAAAAACTTAAAGCTTCTTCTTCTCATATGTGTTTATACAAGGGTAAGCAGATAACTAGGGTGGATAGTGTCTTTTCGGAGCCTCTCCCAAAGAACTGTGGAGTACCTCAAGGGAGTGTACTGGGGCCTCTGTTGTTCATTATTTACACTGCTGACATGGGTGAAGAATTATCTCACTGCTCACTGTTTACGTATGCAGATGATTCGCAACTTCTCTTTCCTTTCAAGCCCACAGATAGCTTGCAAGCACAACAGTTGATAAACCATGATTTGATGAAAATTTCTCACTCGTCTAAGAACCATGGGCTGGCTTTGAATGTTGAGAAGTGCTCGTTATTACATTTCACTAATTCTCGCAGCATGCATTCTTTAATTCACAAACACGATCTCAATTTAGTTCTGGAGAACATGATATTAAAGTCTACTGAGACAATTAAAGTTCTTGGTCTCACAATTGACGTGGATTTAAAATTTGCAAAACAAGTAAAATCAATCGTTCAAAAGGTCATGACTTTGCTCAGTGTGTTTAATAGATTTAGGAAAATACTGGCAGAAGATGTAAAACTACAAATAGTGAAGTCTTTGGTAATGCCTGTCATTAATTATGCTTTGCCTGCCTTTGGTTTCAGTCTGTCAATTGAACTAACTAATTTGATAAATCGTTTACAAAACAATGCATTAAGATTTGTATATGATTTGAGAAAATTTGACCACATATCTTCCTTCAGAAAGCAAAGTGGGATGTTGCCTGTGCAGACGGAATGTTTGTTAGAGACTGTGGCTATTGTTCATAGGGTCACCAACCCAAGCAGACCGACTTATCTGAAAGATAAGTTAAAAATTAGGAGAGATGTGACAGAGAGGAGTACAAGACAGGATGGCCTGCTGCACTTGCCTCGCGTCCAGTTAGAATATGGTAAAAAGGGATTTTCTTTTTTTGCTCCTCAGAAATACAACGAACTGCCAGAAAATGAAAAAAAAACTTAGTTATAAAGCTTTTTGACTGAACTCCAAAAAATGTCTTTTGTAAATATAAGTTAAGGTATTGTTAGTTAATAAGTCATTTATTGTTATTGTAATATTTCTTTTGTATGTATTGACTTGAGTACTTTTGAAAAACAGTATTGTTACTGAAAACCGCTTTAATTAAAAGACGTTTTATTATTATTATTATTACACATTTGGGTTAAAAATCCAGAAGAGACTAAACTTTTATAAACCTAAAACTTGATCAAGTTTTTGCAATAATTGCCAAAATAAATATTATTGGTTTGTTTCTCCTTTTCTTTGTGAAGGATCCAATAAAAAATAACTATGCATTTAAAACCTTAACAGTTATATACAAAATTATCCAAACATAATTTAGATAGTTGCATTTCCTTTCTACGGAAAGTAATCCTTTCTCACTTATCAGAAACGGCTACAGTTAATAATAATTAATAATATCACATGGACATTTTGCACTAGGATAACACAGTTTTGTTGGGAGAAATGAGGAATATCATTCATACAACAGTCGCCTATAAAGTGAAGTTTTTATCGGAACAGCATTAGCTGAGTAATTTGGTATTCGCTCAGAGTTTCCTTAATAAAATATTCTACTAAGGTAAAATCCGCGGGTCTCGCTTCTTAATTTTTTTTGGTGAAGAGGTCGCGCTTGATATGGGTGTGAATTAAAACAAATACCAATTCAAAATATTACTGTTTCATTTGAAAATTTTCCGTAAAAAGTTACAAATAGATAATAACTAATCGTTGATCTAGTTGACTGCCAAAGAACCTGTTTTTAGTGAAAATCGAAACAAATCTACAGAATTAATAATAGACATATTTTCTAGTGAATATTGGACAAACATTTTTCATTAATATTATGTCTAGAAAAAGATTTTGTCGGATATGAAAGCAGAACGTCCTGCATTGTTTTTAAGACAATATTTCTTTCTTAAACAATTACTACTGTAAATTCCCGTGATCGCTGGCAAGGGAGGCATACAGCACAAGCACCGTTGTTACTAACAGGCACAAGACAAATGCTTCTCATTGGTCCACTTAACCAACGCGTCAATCTTGTGCTGATCACTCCCGTATGTTTAGCGATGTCTCACCTGTAAATGTGAATTGTAACGATATCTAATTGATGCAATACGTGTTGCCTCAGATACATGGAATTTATTTCATTATGTCTACTTGCTAAGTTATAGAATTGAAAATTAATGTTCCTTGTAAATAAAATGCAATAACAATATAGATGAATACATTAAGAATTAGTTAGAATATATGCATATTAGGATAACATTAAGAGTGTTCTGTTAAGGATATTTAAGTTATCCATTATGTGTTAAAGTGTAGGACTTAAATAATTTAACCGATATTTATTATTAATGTACATAACAAATAAATGAGCCAATCTTTAAATGTTTTCTATAAAATTCATAATTACTAAAATACCTGAATTGGAATGTTTTTATTCCTTTGTCATGACTATTAATTTAAAGATCCTATGCCACAGTCAGATTGTAACAAAAGAGAACCGTTTATGAAAATTGATTTTACATAGTAGGAGGGCGTTTATTTAATTTTATGGGGTTTTTACTATAATTTTACTATTTATAATATGTAAATGTTAATTACAAATTATTTACATATAAATACTCAGTAAAATGAGCGTTTGTTGTTGGGGATCTCAACATTAACTGTTCGCCAAAGTTAGTTCATGAATATGTCAAACATTTCGGTTCAGTTGAGTCTACCATTGATCTAAATGATCTATTTGATATTGCTTCAATAGCCGAGTGGGGTTAGAGTATATCGTTAAAAAAATTAAAATCGGAATATGGAAATGGAGTAGTTGTTAAACTTATAACTGTAAGCAGACAGCAATAAAATAATAGAATTTGTAATAATATTGTAATGCCCATTTATATTATTTTACACAGAAACCTCAAAAGTAAAACAGGAGTTATGGAGCGCCAGCTGTTTTGTCTGATAGAGCTGTATCCTCCACAACAACGAACAATAAATTCACCTCTTCCTAAGCACGATAGTCCGTGGACATGAAACCTTTTGTTCACTACCTAGTAGTAGTTTATATTATGTCTGAGTTTGTTAATAATCCAATCTTTAAATGTACTTTATGCTTTAGGCGATAAATAAATTTATCCTATCATACATACGATGCACAGCTTTATACGTATGCTAAAAGTATGTTTTATCAGTACCAGTTATAAACAATTATTTCTAGATCCATTCATAGTAAAACTTATTACTTTATGTCATTGTTAAAATTTGTTGTATATATTTACCTTATTTTAGATATAATAATTGACTTTTACATTTAAGCTGAAACAAAACAATCCCGTTTTGTACATTTAAAAATTGTATTAAACTTATATTTCTGCATAACATACTACTCATTTTTAGATACCGTGCATATTTCCTTTTTCTTAGCATTGGTCAAGGGAAATTCTCCAAATTTATGAGTATAGAATAAAAACGTTTACTTATTGAAAAAAAATAATATGTTTGTACACAAAAATTATAATTTAGTACTTTATAGGTTTTTACTGATTTAATGGTGCTTTATCATGCAACTTTAGATCCAGTCATTTTAAAATAAGCATTTTTACATGCAGTTTACGCCAGTAGCCTTTAGCTACACACCTAGATATATATTGAATCTTTAGTTCAATATTATAATATTGTAATATTGTAAAAACATGTAATGAGTATAATGTAAAGTAAATTAAGAAAATTACAAAGCATTAATATTATTTGCAAAAGAAATCATTACGATAAGAAAAAATAGTGGAAACCATTAAAAATTTAAAATAAATTTACCAATTTTTTTAAGTTGGGTGGTTTTTAGGGGTGACGGAGTGGGATTTTCGGAAAACGATCAAGAGTATTTTGTAGAAAATTTAACTTCTGACCATGAAAATCCTTACAAATCTTTGTTAGCTCCTTCTGTTTTCTAGTTATAATTTAAATATGAATAATTAGAATAAAATAATAATAAATATCAATATATTGAATGGGGGTTCTCTTGTGGCAGAAATATTTGAAGATCCAATTGTAAAGTAGCTTATATAAGTTCTGTAATGATAGCTGATAAAATCAATGCAAATCTAGTTAGTAAATAACAAGAAAAATAAATTTCACTATATACTTTTAAGATATGAATATTCACAAGAAAGGTCTAAGATAATAATCATGTATATTTGTTGAGAAACATGAATACAAAACCCTTGTGTAGACTCAAGCATTATGCTGTTTTGTAGATTTTCAATCTTGTTTAGGTAGACATGACCTATGAACCACAGGCATTACAGATACCGAATACAATCATAATATGTCATATTAACGTTTGGCAATGCTAATATTGTAAGACATGTCATCCCATTGTCCCTTCTCACCCTGTGTTTCGTAATAACAACCTGCATAACCATTTTGATTGTAACATACAGCATTGATAGCTTTTGTGTTTGAGTTTATTGCATAGTACAATAGCATTGTACTTTATATTCAAGAGGATTGCATTGTAGGTGATTCGGAAGGTTGGTATGATAGTCTAATGTGCTAACAATATAACATAATTAATTATATACGTAATTAATAATTCCGTGTTTACTTACATTAAAAAAATTATAAACACATTATTAAATGTACCAAATGATTTTAGATCAAGAAGTATAATAACAACAACTTCTGGAAATGCGCAACGTAGAAATCCATATATAAAACTAATCACTAACTTTTGAGAAAACTATAAGCCGCACACCTATTAACAGCAAATTAGAATGGAAGATCTTGATGAGAAACTTCCAAGAAAAATATCAGGTTTACGACAAAAACCTCTCCCGAGGGCACAGACCTCAACGAGTTGAACACATGAATGATTTAGTACTTTGATGTGTTGTTGTATACCTACTAACTGATTGTAGAGGGAATGTCATATAAAATACATTTAAATTATACGTTTAAAAAAAGTCAAATTGTTGTGGCTTGCTTATTTACGAGTGCATTTTGTCCAAATTTTACAACAATATATTAGTTTCACTAAAACCTTACATTTACAAAAAAAAAAAAAAAAAAAAAAAAAAAAATACACCTTATAACCTACACTGTAATAGCAGCAAACCTACATTATATTTATTCATGTCAGTTTTGTTGCCTTTGACCCCTGGCTGCAATATAACAATCAATTTCTGAATATAATAATATTCGCCAGCACTGAAGTAATGTATTTTTCTTTTTATTACAGCACGTTAACAATCCAACACTACTAGACTTGGCATATGACTCTGTTTCCCCTATATTTAGAGGATGTAGTTGCTTGTACTATTTGGAAATGTTCCAGAGTTCTTGTCTCTATATTTCCCTTTCCGAGACATCCTAACTTCTATCATATAATGTTATGATCAGATTTTCAAGCTAAGCCTTTAATTTGTGTAACGTATAGTTTGCCACTAAATTATTCATTTAATATAAAAAAAAATTCTGATCAGTACAAAATATACTTTTTTTTTGTATGAACACTTGTTAACACGATGTTTTTCCTAATTCCCGAATAGATTCCATATTGTAGTAGGCTATATCTTGATACTACAGATTGTCCAGAACTCAAATCAGGTTAAAACGTATCGACTACGTATTGACTACTTTTATTACTTGCTTACTAAGAGAACTTAAAAAAAGAATTGTGTGGCAATAAACAGCTAAGTTGGAGGTTGAATAGGCTTTACTCTGCACATTAGAGAAATGTCTACGCACAAGCCACAGGCGAGTGTGGAAAGTTTCTCGAGTGCACCCATGTTACACATTATATCTTTCTTAGAGTTACTATAAAGCATATAATTAATAAGTTTTATAAACACTAAATAACACGATTTTATGTTAGATTAATTTCAAGCATTGGACGAAATTGGAAACGCTGCACCAGCTGATCGTAGTCGTAATATCTTTAAGTTTTGCCAATTTCTTTTCAAGTGTACACGTATTACGTGCCTTATAAAAGCACCCTGTTTTGTGTTGATTGGTTGGAATACTAGAGTGCGGCAAATTAAATTTCCAACTCATCAATTAGTCACTTGGCGTACTGTTATCAGTGCAAGGAAGCCCACTTTGTCAGATAACTAGGGGAAAGATATTATATTTCATTACTAGTGCTCAGAGTGTTAACAAGAGCTGACTTTTACTCCCTAGGGACTAAAAATACTTTTTACCCCCTAAGAGAGTAAAAAAGCCACTTTAGACCTGCAACGCATGTACAAAAAATGGCTGTTTTTGATGCAGTATGACGACAAATACGTTTATAAGTTTTTAATTTACTTGTTAAAACTCTTTGAATCAAAACTGTTTACAAATTTATGCCGTACAATAAACCATTCTGGTTATGATAAAATATAAACATTGTAATAATTAATACTTATTGCTCCAAAATGTAATTTAAAAACTAAATTGCTTTACGGTGATATATTCGATGGCTATTGATAAGGACTGCCAGGGAACTGTTCTTAAGTAGGCTTAAGTCTAGAGGGTGTTATTTTCACAGGTTGTCATCAAGGTAGCAGGACTTTGGCTGTTTTTATTAAATATTAGTTACGTATGCAGCTCTATGTTAAAAACTGTAGGTATATGGTAAAAACTGGAAAAATGTTTGATGGTAAACTCTTAGGATTTGTTCACATAACGCGTAGCATAACTGTAATGTTTTACAGTTAATTAACTAGTTTTCAAAATCCTCCAACTCTTGATCTATGAACATTAATATATATTTATGTGTATATGTATTAAAAGTATGTAATGTTATACAACAAATCGGATTTTTGATATTTACTTTCAACAAAGCTTTGTGTTAATTTGTATTTGTTTGTCTATGGATGTGTGAATTACAGTGTGGACGGTGAGAAACTTACCGCTACATCCGTGATAACCTCAGAGTACTTAGCTCTAAGCCTCTTAATGGGATGTGGTAACTAGGGTTGGATTACAACTAAGCGTTAATGAGTTCCTAGCCAATGCCAACATTTACCACAAACAGATTACCACGTATATTCAAAAATCCAGGTGACAAATTATACCTTTGGTAATTATGTGCATAGAAAACTCATATGTGTATTATTTACTCATATGTGTACTCGTATTATTTTAAAATATAAATGTGTATACAATTTTAAGCAGAAAGTATGTTTTTCATATCACCTCGAACGAGAAAGCAATCAAAAACAAATCTTAGCTTATCCTGTAATTTTTTATACTTAGTTTTGCAATGCAATTTCACGCAATATTTTATGAGATATTAATTTCAAATGGATGAAAATAAAAACCATAGAGAATTTTACAGCGCATAAAAATAGTTTACACACAACTTCTGACACGTGGATATTTTCGTTTGTTTTTTTATTTAAGATATTACAATAAATTCGATTTATTTGGGGGTTCCACCGTACTGACTATGGTCAAAGCAAAGCAAATAGAACTGGTGGTATATATTATATGGTTAAATATAAGCAGCTGGTCTATTTCAAAACATGATCTTGACCCGCCAGCTCTATTTTTCTATTCTTTTACTTATAAGCAGTTCCTCTTATTATTATTTTAATAATTGCATACATGGTATGAACTTTATAAATAGCCTTTTATATATATTAATCTATTTTTTTCGAAATAGAAATAAACTTGTGTACATGTACTACCTGCGCAAAGGAAATTTAGAAAATTATTGGTTCTGCAAAATACTAACATTGGCAAGAGTATGCCCAGCAAACAACAGTGATAGTTTATCTAAATCATCTGATTCATCGCCAATATCGTTATACTGGCCTGTACAAACCAGCCGATATTGTCATTGGCTGACTGCCAACGCATGTTACATAACTTCGCTGATACTCATTGAGGTAAATTTTGTTTAGAGTAGCCGAGATAACCAAGCTTATCAACCCAGCTTTGAATGTTAAATTAACCTGTATCTTTACAATGAGTAAGTTGGTATCATGTTCATTACTGATGACTGGTTACTTAAAATACTTTTTCCTACAGTTACCAGACAAAGTGGCATTCCTTGTACTGATTATAGCACGCAAAATAGCTAATTGCTGCATGTACTTACTTTTGCCGCACTCATTTACTCTTGCCACACTTCAGGATTACAACTAAAACAACACCAAACAGTGCGTTTTATTAGGAACACGATACGTGTACGCTTGAAAATAAGTTGGCAACACATAAAGATACGATCAGCTGATGCAGCGGGTCCCATTTAGTTTTATTAAGTATTTTTCAGTAAAAGTAACATTAGAAACTAATTACTAGTACTAAAACTTGTAGCATAAATCTTGTAGTATCGTTATTAATTGAACCTTAATTTCGCCAATGTAACATCAACTTTTACTACGTATGTTGGAATTAAAAATACTACATTTCACTTATATTTTCCTAATCTATACCCTTTACAAAGACATTCATATTCCAAAGAAATCTGTCTCTGTACACATTGCTGTTTTAAACATATTTTTACCATACTTGTCTTTTTAGACCCGTCTGACATTTTATAGAATGCATCAGAGTGTTCCAGATAAAAAAAAGGTTTGGAGTGTATTGCAAAAATAAGTAGCAAGCTCTGCTAATTGTAACCTCTTTATGAAGCACGTCTAGGCAAAATGGACAATTGAAACATCAGCCTCTTCCTAGATTGTACTCCAAATAAATTATACCTACCTAAAAAAAAAACTACATGTACAAAACCTTAGTAGTAGCGTTTGTTGACTGTTGTGTAGAAGTCTTCCTAAAATGGCAGCTTTCTCAGTTGAATCTTGAACCTACATTCACCTTGTGGCTGTGGCCCATAGCTAATCATTGAGTATGAGTCAATAATATAAGTGTAATCATTATAAACAGCAGTACTTAAACACTTATAGAAGACCATGCTTTTGAACACTGCAAGTGTGTTAGGACTTTTTATGATGGCTATAATCTGACAAGGCTTAAGAAGTTATTAATGGGCCTGAACGCATAAATGGCCAGAGTCATGGCTCGCCAAACTGGTGTGTTTTGTCAGAAGACAAATGATGAATAAAGATGAGACATTGCAGCCATCCGACCGTTATGTCGGTCTACTGCGCCACACTAACTCCCTTATGTTATCATTTCACTATTGAGTCATTAATATACCACCCACAAATTATCTTCAAAATTCTATAGTAGTACAATGATTGCGTATTTAATATTTTGACATTTGTTAGGTTTGTCAAATTGTAGTGGTGCAGATAGATTTCAATTATCTTTAGGTATAAAATTATAATAGTTATTCATATATGATTACTAATAAATGAATTTCAGAATCTACATTATTTTGTTTTTCATATTAAATTTTTACAAAAAAAAGACAATGAGTGATATTGTCACTAATTTAATAGCAATTTAATACAAATTACAAATATATATTTGTAATACCTTTGTTTAATAACCATGATAACATTTTATTAGAGAGATGTAAAGTCACTGCCCATAACAGTTATTCATTTTATTTATCAAAAGGATAAAAGCCCTTTTTATAATGTTCCATGCCAACAGTAATTGTAAAAATGATTAAAGAATTAATAATTAATAAATTAAATCAAAGCTTTTAACAAATGCTTTGATTTTGAGATATCAAAAGCAGTGTAGTTGTGTTGAACAACTTTTAAATTTAATTGGTTATCAACAAAAATACCTTTGTATGACAATTAATTTATCTACCAAACGGTCAATTTGTTGTTTTTTAAATCTTTTTGAATATTTAAAATTGTTATACACATTTAAAAGGAGCTTGTATTATAATAAACACACGGTTAGAATTTGTCTGCGTACCAACGATAGATGCTTGTTGATTGTTTTAACAAACTACAGTAGCCAATGTTGCTGCGTTCCTGATAGTTTGGGGACTAACTGCAAACACATGCAAATGCCTCTATTTTACAGTATCACCGTGCTATTCCGTTACTGACACTGCCTTTGGAATTTGATGTTACATTGATAAAACAATATATTGGTTCACCTAAGGTTGCCTTTGATTAGTAATTGAGTGACCTCTTCTACTAAGCTCCTATAGAAATTTCTTAAGCTCCTATAGAAATTTCTTAGATCATAAACAAAGTACAATCACAAAGAAAACATCCTTAATTTATAACCTCTAATAGGAACACTATCTTCACCGTAGAAAATGCTCTACTCCTAATATAAGCGTTTAAAAATATTTTTAAAAAATCAAAATATTATCAATCTGGTCTCCTTGGTTGTCCTTAATAAGTCGAAGGATATCTTAAATAACCTTTCTTGGTTGACAAAGTTTTTTATAAAAAACTAACTATGGAATTTTTTTCTATATTGTAGTTATTACTAATGTTGCTAAAATACTTTTTTAAACCTTCTTCATAAGGTTGATCTTATAATTGTTATAAATCTTAAATCTGGATATTATGTAAAAACATTTTAAACATTGAAACTTTTGCAATGTTTTCAATTGGATTTAGGTTTATCATTGACATACCAATTTCTATGAGAATTGATCGTAGTTTTAACGTTGAAAATTTCTTCGTTGATATAGCCAACGTTGAAGTACCAACTCACACTTTGCTAAGAGAAATATTTTGGCGCTTATGTGTATTATTTGGTAAAATATATGCATTTAGGCAATCGAAGTTGTAACGAAAACAACTCATTTCAGTGTATCCCAAAACCATCCCCAACTGAAAGGCCAACTAGTTGATCTCGCAGCAACTTAGATTGGCAATGCAAATTTCATTTTAACCAATTGGGCCTAATAGTAATTCCTTACGGTCATTAATAGACCTACTGATTTGTTTAAAAATGAATCTGAATGTAGCAATGACTAACTTTACGGTTAAATCCACCTTATTGTTGTTACTAAACTTGCTAAATTAAGCTTAAGATAAGCGCTTTTCACAGCTTCACCATAAGTATAAACAATCTTTTAAAGTAATATTAACCTTAAACAACCAATGTTATTAACATAATTTTAATATTTTGACAACATTTCAGCTGTGTAAAGTTAGTTTAAAATATAATGTTCACGTTATATTATTTATAGTAATCTGATAATCAATGAAATTCGAACCCTTAATAAGTTATCGGTGTGGATAAAAACTAACGCAGTTGTATAACAAAACCATATTTATTAACAATATTACCAACTTACGTTTTAAACACATAACTCAGACATTTACTTCACTCTAGCCATAATAACATTACGTACTTCTAAATGAATCGACTATAACACAGTTACTAATGGTCTACCTACGCTACTTGTTTGCACTATTTTGACGGTTAAAATATAGCAAAATTATTTACATATCACATTCAATTAAAAGCTCAAGAGCCAGTCATTTATTTGGTTCTGTCATTTAAGTACATCCTTAATTTACCTGTTATGCTCAATTTTAAAACGGGTTACAAAATTATACGGATCAAAAACGGGGTTTCTTCTGGATGATTGTCCTGTGTAGGTTTTCTATTCAAATAACCATATTCGTGTTACACATCAAAGACGTATCCAAATTCTCCAATCAATATATACTTTCAGTAACAAAAATATATCATAAGAGTATATAAATTATTTTTAAGTGCATGCCTTACCAATATCAATTGTCATATAATTCTACAATTGAGTTTATTTTTCAAACTAAGTCCCACTTGGTAAACAAATTTAAAATATTTTGCACAATATTAAACCATAACTGTATTAATTCAAATTCTGTACAGTTGATCTGTTTCGCAATAACCTGTTGACATATAAACTATGGATAGTTCGGCAGTTGCGGCAGACACGTACATTTGCACCTATACCTGTAGTCACACCAGTGCTCTGTGTAGAGCAGCACTAAGATGCATCGTAGTGGAGATTGGGAGGAAGATCTAGGGGAACTGCCAAACTGCTCCTCTGGAACATGGGGCAACCTGCTTCACTTGCACACTGCGACTTACAACAGGTCTATAAGCATATGTAGGTAAATCCGTTACACATATAGGGCTATATTAAATTAATTCTGAGTGAAATAAACTTCATGTGCTTATATTTTCATTTTTAAACGTCGTTTGATTTTTTTTTTTTGCAATCTACCTAAAACCAAAATGATTAATGATTGCCTGAGGTGTCTAACACCGAATATACGCTGCCATAGCACTTATATGGTTAATCAATATAAACAAGATATGTTTTATCGGACTAAAGTACTTGATCAGATTTCTTAGATTTTACTTCTCTTACTTAAATTAATAATTAATAAGTAGGAATAGGTTTTGACAAAAAACTTTTACAGAAAACATAATGGTTGAATTTTATTATGATAATCAATATTATTAGGCATGTGCCGTTTAGCTTGTGAGTTATAAGTATGAGATTGATAAAAATCACTTCGTCACAAACCGCAATATACTCATGAAGTACAAGTATATTAAGATTATAAAAAGGTATGAAAACCTGATGATGAAGCCAATAGTGTTTCGAAACGCGTAGTCAACAAGACAACCATTGGATTCCTCTGGCAGATCCAATCCATCTTAAAGATCCATTCTACCTTTTTATAATCTAACAACAGTAATCCTGAGGCAAGAAACAACATGAAGACAAGTATATTTACCTGGGACCTGTGTATGTTATTAGGAGGGTGAGGGAGGTCGAAGGAGGCTGGCACGTATGTAGTGCCGGGAACACATTTGGAACACTGGCGCTTCAGAGCAGGCCTTTGTCTAGACCCTCTACACCTCAGTGCGAAACACAGCTCTTCAGCCATCTCAGCACAGAGGGACTGATGTGGCGCCGCCGGCACTGCTCTCTAGATACAACAAAAGTTATTGCAACAACAGTACAACAGTAGTCATGAACAGTAGTTAGGCGGGACCATATCTACAAGGGTGCAAAGCCAAGGCACTGTTCCAAAAGAATGTGCACGAAATATATCCGAAAACTCATTGTTCAAAAGACTTCACTTTAAAAAACCTTTCAGAGTAATTATTTGCTGAGCAAAGCAATCCATGTTACCTGGATCTTGACAGGACTCATGTAGCACAAAACTTGACACATAACTGGGTTTTCTCTCATTTTTACAGAAAGCCGAGACACAATAAATTACGAAAGGTGGTTATGTACTTATTGGCTAGTGCAATCAATTTTTAACAAGTCATATGTATTTAAGTATTTATTCAATGTTTAACACAAAACGTACAGATCTATTCTTTACAGAAAACTATAAAAAAGTGTAGGGAAAAAAGGGAAAAAAACTAAGGAAGAATATCGAAGCATTTGCTTGGTAGCCGTAATTTAAGTTTATATGTTATAAAAAGGTTTTTTGTTACGTAATTAATCCTTACAACAATTAACCTTACAAAAATCAATTCCTTGTTATTTTTGATTTGGCGGGCATTTGTGCCTAGGTTCTCATTTGTAAATCTATGAATTTGTGATCTAGAAGATAGGTTAGTGTAAAATATAAAATATCAGCATCAGATTAAGTTTCTTATCAGTAGGCTAATTTACTTAGGTTACTTATAGATGGATTTAGGCATTAGGAGATACAACAATGCATAAGTTATTAAATTGTGTTTAAATTTAATACTATTCTTAAATAGCATACCGATATAAATTTTAGTAGTTTTCCATTGTTAGATCGTGTGCCCTTATTATCAAAATGTCATGTGATTTGCTATTTAAAATATGATTTGTGTAATATGTACGTAAATCAAAAGAATGTTTCATTACAAGCGATACATGAGCATTTTCTCTTACCCTTTCCATTTGTGTGCTTCTTTTAGAATTGTAACAAAATTCAAAAATTGCTACTATCACGGCTAACGCCAGTCCACATAACAGCACTACAAACACTCCACCTGAAATGAATAAAATATTTATAATAAAAGAAGATGAGAAAAATTTTATTGTAATATAAAGAGTATTAAACAAGTCAAATCAATTTACTTATAAGCTCAAGTCGATGGTCATGTAATGTATGGCAAAACCAATACTAACTACATTGCTTGTTAAAATATTCATGGAAAGCGTATCAAAGGAAAGCTATGTTTCCTAATAAGCAATCTTAATTTGACAGCGGCCTCACCAATATTGGATACGCCAAGCGCATTTGCTTTAGATTCTTTCCCCTTTTCCGTTCTTGTGCAAGTATCCCCTGGGTTTTTCCACCACTTATTGTACAGCATTTGAATTTCTCCCTTTTCTTGTAATTCCAGAATTGCAAGGGAAATCTTGTCTCTCCAAGGAGATCCTGAAACAAACGTTTAAGTCTTTAGAAGAGAGAATCGAGTTCTGAATAAAAATTTCTACTTTAATTATTCTGTAAAATGACTGTTGTGATTGGGTACCAGTTGATCCTTCGGTAAATGTGGCTGTGTTTTATTAAGAAATTTCTCTTTTTAAGATCATATACTTTAAACTAATCATGTACGTAATTATTTGAAATACGATTTAGATCTAAGAGAAATTCAATTATGAAATAATGCAAACCAATGGATTTTAGAGCCTGTTTGGACTTTGAAAGGTTCATGTGGATGAATGTGTGGCTTAAAGTTACAATTCTTGATATTACCAATAATGTAGAAAATAAAATGTAATATAAATTAAGGTTAAAGTTTTAGTTGCTAATATTTTATGAACAGTTCTGCTTTTTATTGTTATAGGAAAACTCCTCGACATGTGGATCGTTATATATTAATATTATTAAAATGTAAAATAACATTAATAAACCTTTTTATAGTATTAACAAATAAACATTCCTTTCAAATAGTTGTCTTCCTGATGTCTCAGAGGACACTTGACGTTGTACTTTTAAAATAGTATGTAGACTCTTGATTACAATATTCGCATAAAATATTATAATTCACAGCATATTTTGGAAACGTTTGACATTTAGTTATCTAACCATAAATAACATTTATATGTTCAATGGTAGTATAAAAAATAAATAACAAATCGAAAATGTGTTTTTAGTGTGATTGTTGTTACTACTATCCTTTTGTTAAACAACTACCCAATAATCATTTCCGTACTTAAATGAAACTCGAGGATCTAAATGGCGGTTTTGCAATATGCATTTTGTTACTCTTATGTTTTTTTTGTTTATCTTAATAAATGAATTGTGTTAACTTTGGTTTAATGGCATACCCATAGGTGTGGCGATGCCGTAGCCTTTAGTATCTAGCAGTCCTCCTATTTGTGTGAGGTTACAGTCGCGCTGTACGATGTAGTCCAGCATCGTGGACTCCATGAGGAACGCGTAGTTTCCCTCCAGAACTCGCCTGATTCCCTCTTCGTACGTCGAGACAAATACTGATGGCTTCTTATTCTCCATAAACCTCCACATCTTCTTGTACGTTTCTATCATTGAGTCCTATAAACATTATAGCTACATTTAGATAGGTTTGTATTAACGATATAAATTATCACTGAAGGCCGAACTTTGATTATAAAATTTACAACTGATGTGAATATTATAATTCCATTATAATTTTATTGGCTCTCTATAGCTACGTATGTTTAACTCATCACTTAAATACCCCAATTACTTCTAGTGAAAACTCAGCCTACTTAGAGATAGTAATACTGTAGTTAATAATATGATGCTAAAGGATGTTTGCAAACACTGCAACTGTTACAACGTCATTGACGAAAGCCCGTCGATTTAAATCCACATTGACTATTTGTGAAGGTTGACAATATTTTCAATATTCTCTGGGGCTCTAACAACATATAAATATTACAAAAAGAAGAATAAAATACCTCCACCACAATAAACTTGCAGACTGAGCAATTTCAAATTTAACTACAAAGACTTTTCCATAAACAAGCCATATTTCTGGTTTACGATATCATTTAAGTTCATCCTACCCTAAACCTTCAAAATTTAATCAAAATCGTACAAAAAGATAATGTTTTTGGCCTCTGGGGACATCAAAATGAAAAGTATATCGGTCCCTGGTCTAGGCCATACTGGTACTTAATTTACAAACTTTTACCTTATATTTGACTAAGTAAACTTAATTTAATTATATGAAATTCATTAAGCTAAGTACAGTTTTGTTGATATTGATGGGTTTTATATTTTTTGCAGTAACTATTATCAATGCTTTAATATTTTATTTTAAGGTATTTGGGATTAAATCTAAACGTACTTTAACCAGCTTACATTGATGAATTTTAGTTTTCTCTAAAGTATGCTAGATAAAGTCGCATTTAGGTCAATTTAATTACTATAATATAATTGTACAATTACCTCGTCACAGCTCCGTAGTTTCCGTATATATTACGGCCGTTTCGGCATCAAAATGCCATCTTCAGATACATACATCCACCGGATTTGGCGTCGTCAAAATTTATACACACACGTAATACGATAACGAACATTTAAAACATAAAAAAACGAAAGACAGGCCTGTCGCGCACATGATGAGTACTTCCGTAATATATACGGAAACTACGGAGCTGTGACGAGGTAATTGTACAATTATATTATAGTCATCAATTCAGCTCAGGGGCTCAACCATGTCTATTGATTCAATTTAATTATTTTAAAAACCAGATGATTTCTCATCACATTGCATTTTAATATTGTTTATTTTAGTTGTCATCCGGAGTAAGGAAAAGTGCAGTCAAAGTAAAATTTTAATTTTCCCTACTATTTGCCTAACCTATATGGGTTGAACAAAACAAAATGTTGGCTTGGATTATTTCGAACTTCTTACTTTAATAAGAATCAGCAGGATGTGGCCCTGCGTAGATTAAATTAACTTAAAAAAAGATTTGTTAAAACAACGTTTTAGATATTCAGTAATTAAATTGAGAGTGGTTTTCAGGTTAGAGATCATATGAGTCATCAGATAAAAATCTATGGACAGAACATATATGCAAACCGCTTTCAAAGTCCATTTTTAAAACCAGCCGAAAGCGTCAAAATCTTTCTGTAGTTTAAGAAGTACCACTTGCTCGCTAGCTGCACAAATAGCTACTACTTACTCTGAAGAAGGTCATAGTAGAGCCACTGTCCAGGGTACCGTATGCGATCTCTGTCTGGCCAGCCAGATCTTCCGCGTTCTCTATGGGAGTGATCATCCTCTCTACAGTGAGGAAGGCTGCCAGATTGGCGGTGTAGGACGAGATGATGATCAGAGTGAAGAACCACCAGATACCTCCCACGATACGAGTAGAAGTCGCCTGCAACAGCCATTATATGCGGACCCTGACACTACTAAGGGGGTCTGGTGAAGATGATGCATTGTATACCTCCCATTGAAACGTATAATGATAATTCTTCTATAAAGATAACTTTGATTTGTCGTTATTTAAACTAAAAGTATAATGTTTTCATTGCGACACACAACATTTCCAAAGTGCTACAGTATTCAAACTTACGAGCAGTTGTTGATATCTTGTGTATTATAGTGATTGTTTTTTATCCTACATTACCAAATACAATTATTTTACCAACCCAAATTGATCTTCTTACAAAAAAATCACAAAAACTGTTTTATTTTACTGTAGATTTTCAAATGGGCTGTCTCACGTATTTACTTGATAATTATTTAAGCAATGACATCTTAGATAGACAGAATCAGCGATAGCTAAGAACCTGAGTTGGTATATTGATCGCCTGGCAATCTACCAACTCTACACTACATTCACTAGTTTGATTTTGGGAAAAGTTACTATTGATTTGACTAAACCTGGTCCAGCTCAGCTGTTCTCAGTTTTCAGTAAATGGAATTGGCTAAAGACCATGCTCTTAGTCTGCAACAAAGCTACACGAGATAGTGAACTATATTTTACACTCTTGTTTCATTCATATTTGGGTTAACATATGCTCAGATAGGGGTATATTTAGATCATAACTGGAAATTATAATAATAATGAGTATTATTATTATTATTATTATTATTATTATTACTTTTTTTAAATATCGTGTTAAGAATGTTTAAAGACGTAAAGGTAAATGTTAGATGACTATACAATGTAATAAGATGATCAATTATCAACTAAAATAAACTGCATATATAAAACTTAGTATTTATCATTGGAAAAAAGCAAGACATTTAGATCAAGGATAGCCATTATAAAGTGCCCCAGACTTATCTCAGAATCAAACTCTCGATCTCATTGCTGCAAAGTAAGCAATTTTACCATTTGGCCATTTAGCTTAAAGATAATACTATAGCTTAAATTATTTCAATGGTTTCAGCTTTAATTCATTAAAGGGCTTATTTATATTGTATTACATTTTAAAGTTATTTCATGAATAACTGTTATCCAATTATAGGTATATCAACAATAATAACATGTTTTCTTAGCCCTCAGGACTGTTTGTAGATTACGTACAATTGTGCATACATCTATTCTATGCCTAGACCACTAAGCCAATACGATATATGGCTACCAATGTCCATGGCGTACCTTTAAGATCATTTAAACTAATGTCTATAAACCATACGGACACACTTACTCCAGACTACTCAAAGAAGATAGAGAAGTTTATGTAGTGATTACTTGGATCAAAATAAGCAAACAAGTTTGTTAAACATGTCCTATCTAGTTTAGTGTCTGTCTGTCTGGATGTGTTTTTTTACAAAAACATTCATAGCGTAAATGGAGGTTTTAACGATTTAACGTAGTTTTAAATAGAGAAAACTGTAGGTACATAAAGCAAGCAAGACTTAAATAAACAGATTTTCAGAAATTAGGACCAATAGGATAAACATTTTTGCAGAATCACAACGCTGTGGGTCAAAACATTAAGGGAGCTATTTATGAATGTGTTTTGTAAAACACATACAGACGCTAAACGAAACGAGATAGGAAATATGTTTATGTAAACCCTTTGCATATTTTATCCTAAGAAATAACCATGGGGTGGAAATTTCCCCACCATATTTGAAAAAAAATTAAATTAAAATGATTTTTTTTTAATTTTAATTGAATTGTTTACACCTTATACAGGGTGGCTGAAAAGTAACTTGCACCCCCCCCCCCCCTTAACTTTTCAACCATTTGAGATATTTGAAATCGGTTTGCGGCAACCTTCTTTGATATAAGGGGCTACAATAATTATGGTCAATTTTGAAAATTTTTCCCTTAGGGGTAGCGGGGGTTAGGGGTAACTCAAAATTTTCAAACAGCAACATAACATACTAATTATTATAGTCGAGTTTGGTATCATTTTGTAGGTCTTGACAAAACATAATAATTAACATAAAGGAAATAGAAATCGGACCAATAATAACAAAATGGCAGTTCAAAATTACTTTAAATAACAATTTTCTTAATCATTTTTAGCTACCATTTCGTTATTATGGTCCGATTTCTATTTCCTTTATGTTAATTGTTATGTTTTGTCAAGACCTACAAAATGATACCAAACTCGACTATACTTGCTATTTGAAAATTTAGTGCTACCCCCTACCCCCGCTACCCCTAAGGGCAAAATTTTCAAAACTTACCAGAATTATTGTAGCCCTTTATATCCAAACAAGTTGCCGCAAACCGATTTCAAGTATCTCTAATAGTTAAAAAGTTAATAAGGGTGCAAGTTAATTTTTTGCTACCCTCATGGTTATTTGGATTTAAAGCGTTTTAGGGCGCTATTTTGTTATTAGTGAGCCGATTTTGATTTTCTTTATGTCAAATTGTCAATTTTTATGTTTTGTCAAGACCTGTAAAATGATACCAAACTCGACTATATTTGTCATTTGAAAATTTTGAGTTACCCCTTACCCCCGCTACCCCTAAGGGCAAAATTTTCAAAATTGACCATAATTCTTGTAGCCCTTCATTTCTAAGAAGTTTGCTGCAAACTGATTTCAAATATCTCAAATGGTTGAAAAGTTAAGGGGGGGTGTACGTTACTTTTCAGCCACCCTGTATATCTCATAGGTATTTATTTTGTGTGTTTTACTAAGGTGTTTAAAAGTGAACTACTGTGTAGGCTACATGTAGTGAATTAACTGATTTTTTATGTGATAACTAATTATCCTCATAACTAATTCACATTACTTATATGATTTCAGTAACTATTCCATTTTGTAACATTCTAAAATCTATGTAATAGAACATAACAAACTACATGACGGCACTTTGAACAAATAAACTAATTTGTAACTACTAATCTTCGTGGTTATTTCATGTGCAAGGCTAAAGATCAGCCATGTAATACAAGAGTACTTATAAATTTACGTTAGTAGCTCTTTTCTAATAATTAATTCTCTCCTATATAGAGCACAAGGCATTTGAAGTCCAAAACAGACAAAACATATATATTACCAAATATTGTTTATGACACATTTCTTTAGTTAGGCATTTGCATGTATAAAAACTAAATGTTAGAAGTGTGTATAATAGCATTAAAGTCATATTAACATGCTTTTATTAAAAAACAAACATATTCCACCGACGTCCATGACACTCGCTCTGTTGCAAGACATTAAATTCAACCGTAGTATAAATGTGACATCGATGCTCACATATAACATTCTAAAATGCTAAGGAATGGTACTGAGAAACGCCTTCAACACTTTCCTCTATATTTATGTAGCCGACACGACACTGGTTTGAATTTACTACCGTGTACCGTAAATTTCTCCGTGTATAAAATTTCAACGCTTGCTATTTGACGTAAACATACTTGTTTTAAATTCTAACGTTTTATGATTTTTTTGTCTAATTTTGTTTTGTTAAAATTCTCAAGGTATAATGCTACGAGTGCCCTTCTTCTTGAATATTTATTTCTACAGGCAAAACTAAGCACCATTGGACCAGAAATGGTGCAACACGAGTACTGCTTGAGAGAACATGCGAAGATAAAGTTGTAGTAAACACGAATGAAGGGGCACTAAAGATAGCAGGAAGTTGCTACGAGACGAAAGTTACAATGAACCATACGGGATATCTCTAACATGATTTACTTTGGTTTAACACGTGCAATACATTGTACAGGACTTATTAGAGATAATGCATTTATTAATTTTCATACCATGCAGCTGTCCACACAGAAAAAATCCCAATGGACAATTTCACAAGCAATGATAGTCTTAAATTTAAAGTAACCCTATTCTTTTAGGTAAGTCACAGACAAATAAGAAATAAGTGAGTAAGTATTCTAAGTACAGGTAAAACAGCGTACAACAGTAGGTTCAGTGTAATGCAGTACCAAACAAATCGTTTAATCCAACAAACGTTGTGCTTATGCCACAAGTCAAAGATGTCAGGATACGATTTCCCTGAAAACCTTGCGAAAATGTAAGAGCATTTTTTTTATTTTACAGAAAATTTGTGTTTTTTTATCAACACAAAACTTATAAACAAAAAAGTAAAAACTAAATATTGAATATGCATGCATAAGGATGTGAACTATAATGGTACTATTTGTGGTTTAATTCAAGCAAATCTCCCTTCAATCTCATTAGATACAAATTGATCTAGCAATAGTGTGCACTATGAAGGAAACCGTGATTAAACAGCTTTTGAGTTTATCAACTGTACATAAGCAATGGTTCCCTATTATGAATCAAATGGTTTACATTTTTGTTAGTCTCAGTACATACTTATGTCAATTATAGTCCAAGATAGAAATATTGCGATACGTGTGCTTCCAACGGCCGCATTTGTTATATAACCTATGGAGACGTATTAGACGTAATAATTTAGTAAACTTCCCATTTGTTATGATTGTACTAGGAAACCGTGGTATTTTAACAAATCTACTTCATGACAATGCTTGAATTTTAAACCATTGGATTTAGAGCGGGGTTAAAATCCAAAACTGAGTAGAACAAGTTTCTTGGTTAAAAATAATCTGGTATGGCATTTATTTAAATTACAGGTTATTTTTTCATAGTTCCATAAACTAAAACAAAATTTGCAAAGTTCATACAAGTAATTAATTCCATATATCTCCCATCACTCTCTTTAAAAACGACACACTCAACTCGCAAATAATTTAAATATTGCTAAAAGATGATGCATAAGAAATAAAAAAAAGACCCTGACAATATCTGTAAAGTTTATACAGTTTACACTTTTACTATTGAGAAAATAATTATTTAAAGTTCTAAACAGTTTATTTAAACTACAGAGCGAAAACGCTTTTGTAATAACTGTAGAATCCTTCCAAAGGTAATTAATTTAGAAATATAACGCTATAGACTATGCATCCATAAAAAATCTACGTAAATTACACAAATTTATACAATTTTGTGGTATTGTTTACCTCTAGACTCTGTCAATAGTCCTGATCATCAGTGTTTTTTTTGTTTCACATGATGTATCTACTTAAATACATCTTATTTAATATATTTCACATAAATATATTTTAAAACGAAAATTCCAGATACTGTTCAAGTTTCCTTGTCGACCAAGCATATTACCACCTCTAAGATAGCTAATCTTATGTAAACATTCTAGATGGTTTCTAATTAAAACTCTAAAACCGTTAAAGCAGACAGCTTTGATAGAATTTTCAAAGAATTAATTAAAAATCCTCCTCCAATGGTTGAAAAGTCTTTATAAACGTTTGAACAGCATATTAGAAACTAATAGCTCAACTCCAGGGAGGTATCAAAGAAGTTGTTATAAAGAAACTTCAATGCCATTAAAAATATGCAATAATTGCATGACACTATCAAAAATAAGTAAACTATTTCGGAATTTTTATTATAGCTAGAAGACTTTTAAGCTATAATTTAATATTTATTAAAAATTAATTAACAATTTAGTATTGAATTTGGACTGGTTAGTAAAATCGATCATAAAGGTTGTCATGCAGGTTTTAATGCAACATAGAGTATGAATCATATTCTTCCATCGATAATAGCATTCGCAACGAGCAAACATGTAAAGTAAAAAATAAAGTAAAATGGCATCCTACTAGTTGAAGGTAAGTTATGATAGCTAGTTTATAAAATAGCAATTACAAATCAAATGATAAGAGTGAACAAGCACAGTTAGGAGAACACTTTTCAAATTAAATTTAATTCAGTTCATATCACAGAGAATTATCAATCTTAGTGGTGCTTATTTTTGCTGAGCAAATTGGTTTGGTTCAAAAATGTATTGCCAAACAACCAGCAAATATAAACGCTTTACATTACTGTTGATAATGCACTTTGCCGATGAAGTTTACATTTACCAATTTACGTAATTTGATCCTATTACGAAAATGCTTTGGATGGATTCTGCCCATCAGCGTACTCTCTATTATTGGTTTTATTGGAATATATACCTTTGGCTTGACATAAAATAAGATAAGTCATTTGCTGTAAGCTAATTACTCTATTGGGTGATAAATATTAACACTATCTATATATATAAAAGGCAAAGCCCTCACTGACTGACTGACTGACTGACTGACTGACTGACTCACTCACTCACTCATCACTAATTCTCCCACTTCCCATTTACCTAGGAGGCTGAAATTTGGTACACTGATTCTTTAGGCATTAAATAGGAAAACTAAGTGGTTTTTATTCTGATCGGACTCTCGGGCTCCGCCCCAGTGGCTCTGGAGTTTCCCATGTTAACCTAATGAGTACTCATATTTAAATGGAATAAATGAATCTTAACAGCTGTTTCAATTAAACAAGTTGGCTTTGTTCTATGATGTTCAATAGCATTAAAGTTACAAGGATTACCAACAGAGTGCAGCACTATTTTTTTTTTTATATTTGACAACAGCTAATTTTAAACCAAAAGGTGAGTGAGCAAAGCGAACGAACTTCAACCCGGAGGCGAGTTAGCGTAGCGAACGAGCTAACCTGAAGGCAAGTGAGCGCAGCGAACGAGCTCCAACTTAAAGGTGAGTGAGCGTAGCGAACGAACTTCAACCAGGATGTGTGAGCGCACCGAACGTGCTTCAACCTAAAGGTGAGTGAGCGTAGCGAACGAACTTCAACCAGGACGTGATTGAGCCACGCGAACGAGCTCACATATGAAGTTAAACGGGGCAAAGCCCGCGGGTACAGCTAGTTGAAACATATGTACAGAACTGTCGAGATTTTTTGCTTTATTTGTTATCAATAAGAATATTACACACGTACGCATATTTGAATGAAGTCAGCAACCACCAAACAGGGAGGTGTCGAATAAGGTTTGTATTCAGTCTAAACTGTCATGTGAAAAAACTTAAATTTTATTTACTGTCAAAACCAGAATAAAAAATAATAATAATTTAGTATGTATAATTTAGTATCTTGTTCCAACTAGTTTACGAGTTATTACAAGTCATATAAACTTCATGATACCTTTTATACTATCGTTTAGGAAGGGGAACTAATTGAAGGAAATAACTTGTTTACGGACATCTTGATAACATTTTCAAAATTCATTTCTTTATGGGCTACTAGAAAACAGTTATTCTCGTTCGCGTTGTTGCATATACAAGTACGTATCAGGTCAATTTAATCCCGTGTCCGGACAAGAATAATATATTTTTCGTAACATACAGCCTTTTTAGTTTGAAAATAAATCAACATTTTTTATAATTAATCTTAACTGGATATTTCCTGTATTTTTTCAGTTTTCAGTTTTAGTTTTAAATCATAAATTAATTTTTTATGAGTAACATTCCAATTGCGTGAAAACTCTTTGAATTAATAACAGCCCAAAAGTTAAGCCACAATTCAGTGGATTTCTAAACAGGTCGTAATATTTATTTTATGTTGACTTAAATTTTTCACAGGGGGTCTTTGTATAACTTATATTTGCTGGTTGTTATGCAAAGTCTTTTCTTTACATTGGACTATTTATAATAGTTTTATGACAATGAAAGCGAAGAGCATTCGTGCACTTTACCTTGGGATTGAGGTCGGATCCTTGCTGCATCAGCGTACCGATCGTGAACCAGAAGCTGTTGGATAGCGAGAACTGGTTTTCTATTAGATCGTTCTCCTGGTCACAGGGGTGTGGGTTGTGCCACTCGTAGGGTGAAAACCTCGCCACAATGAACATGGTGATGGATACGAGCACGTACGCGGCCAGCACGTACAGCCAGATCTCCACGGCCAGTGGGTTCATGAACGAGAACAGTCGCGTCTCTTGCGATGTCGGTACCTGCAACGGACCAACCAGGCTACTGTGAATACAATAGTTAATCACGTAAAAGACCTGTACGTCCATCCAGATGTCCACTGAGTTGATGAAAGGGAAATTCTGTGTGTCTTATGTGGTTATTCGGACCAGCGACTTTAAACGTCACTCACGAGTATACCTAAGTTTGGTTAAAATAACTAAGGCGCGGTTCAATTCGGACCTTAACACTCACGGCAACGCTTAACTTGTAGGTCGAACGGAAAAACAATAACGGAGGTTAAATACGATGGTTTGAAACCCCGTATTCCTATAAAAGTTTAATTTATCGAGACCTGCCGAATTAGGTGTACTACAATTCGAGAAGGGAAAATTAAGATGACAACAAACAAAGACATAAAAAGCATAACTGAAAGCGTACCCTAGGACTGAGCCCAGAACCCTGTCTCAGCAAGGTACCAGTGACAAACCAAAAGCTGTTGGACAGGGTAAAGTTGTTGGTTGGAGTCTTGGGTGGTCGTGGACGGCGCCACTCGTAGGGCGAGAGTCGTGACATAGCGTAGAGCATGAAACATTGCACGAGGTATGCAGCCAGGGCGAGTAACCAAATGTCCAGTGCCAGCGGACCCATGAAGGTGAAGAACGTAGAGGCCTTGTCTGTTGGAACCTACATGTCGACCATAGAGCACAACATGAAAAATTACATCAGTTGGGTGGTCAGTAACGGTATTTCGACGTCCAGCACCAGCAGACCCATCGAGGTGTAGAATGCCTGTTGGAACTTACATGTTTATCTTGTTACATGTTTATTATAGAGCAGAACAAAAAAAAAACTGCATCAGTTACGTGGCAAAAATAATCAGCATGATAAAGGCCATAAAGGTCATTAGGTCCATAGTCTTTTCCTTTAACTTAAAAATAATCAATCTCTTTAAACTAATCTGTACTCTGTTTCCTATTCAAGAAACTACAGTAGTGTGTTTATTCCTAAAAGCAGACCAATATAAGATCTTAATATAACGATCATGAAAAATCACCAGCTAAAAAGGCTAGAAAAAACAGTTATCAAAGCACGTTTGAAATAAAGTGAAAATATATACAGCAGAGGGAGAGTTGCTGCAAGCGCAATAAAGAGAACCTGTTAAAAGGAATATGTTGTAGCACAATTCTCTCCGAGTGCGTTATTGGACTAATAGAATTTGATATTACGATTGGAATAAAAGAAGCGCGTATTGTGCGATACGGTTGCAGTAAAAGCCTGAATTTAAGTTCACATTTCTAAAGTGTAGCTCCGATTAGGGGTTTTTCCATCAACCCAATTGCCCATTTGCTGATGGTTTATTTACTTTTTTGGTTTTAACTAGAGTTAGAAGAGATTATTATTTTTTTTTTTAGGTATAGAATATGAAAATGTTGTATGTATACAAAATTATATATTGTACGGTATTATTAAAAAATTAAAATAAATCATTTCACATTTTTAGTATAATCACGCTAAAAGAATCCATTGTTCAGGATTCACATACTAAAAGTATAAAATATATTTTCCCGATGTCGTTTTTAGTAGACCTGATTATTAGACATGATTTTAGTAAGGCCAGTGTTAGAGGAAATTCCAACATCCTAATACCATAGATTAAAAGAATAGACACTCCATTAATATATGCTATGACTTTGGACATCCAATAATACAAACAGATACCTATTCAATTTGAACTCACCTTAAATAGTATGCTGATCCCAAGGTTCATAAAAGGTTTTGTAAAGTCAATAACGCTCTCTCTGGCATAATTAATTGTCATGGACCCAACTGCTAGATCTGCTTTCTATGGAAAATAACATTTTGAATTAATATTAACTTTTTTTCATTAATTGAATTGAGCCTACAAGTTAAGGCTGGTCATAGAGTTAAGGTAGAAATCTCCAAAATTTTAGAGTTCGGAAAAACACACAATAATGGAATCTAAAATTTCAGACATTATCATTCCTTAGTAAATTATAAACTACAGTAATTGTAACGCATTTAGAACAACAATTGAAACATACTGTATTGCACAATTATACTTAGGAATACGAAACATAAGCAGTTAACCAAATATACAAATACTTTATTAACCAACACATTCTACAACTAGTACCCTGTAAAATATCACAACACACAAGAAACATTAAATCATTCTCGTTTCATCGCACATTTCAAACACAGATTTCCACCACTTCATGTCAAATTGCGTGTGAGTAAATCCCACCACTCGGAATCAAACATTCTGGAATAAGTTTCTCTGACGAAGTATTCGATATTTTAGATCCCTGCAATATTCCGTTTGAGTGATAACGTTATTGCGTCAGACGCGAACGCCAAATTTCCGGAGTGTCGCTCGCGCTGAGCCGACTTCCGTCGACGTGATGAGCGCTTCTCCCTGCCTGACGAGCGAATTGCAATAATTATCAATGCAAAGTCAAATCCTCACTTAAGTGATACGAGTTGAAACTTTCCTCATTACGTTAAAGACGTATAAACAAGTTTTAATGAGCTCTTATTGAATTTACTTTCGACTTTACAAACTTGCAAACTCTGTTTGTATATACATGTAAAACTCGTCTCCAATGGATATTATTTATTCAGAATTCGTTGAAAGTTATGTCATTATTAATTGTTATCTTGTTGCACCGACTTATCCAAGTTGTTTGTGGTATTGTAGTCTGGTGTAATTTAAATTGAATAGATTTTTTTTATGTCCTGTTAAAGTAATCCTCTCTGAGACTTAATGTATCAATAATAAACATAAATGTATACTCTTTTAAGCTATTACTTCGGTTTTTATCCCATAAGGGGGGTTGCCCATGAGGACTCAAACAAAGTTCTTAAATAGCAGCATCGGTCGAGTTTATTACCGTATTAAAGGTCTTAGGTAGTACAACACATTGCCACAAACTCGAAGATTCATTGAATTTGCAATGCTATTGTATGCCGATTGTACGTTAACTCCTTAGAGGGGCACCCGCTAGAATTCGGAAGAAAATCACAAACTCAAGCATAGATCGATATGCATATCAAATTGAAGACCTTAACTATTATAATAGAATGCCGAACATTTGAGCTCAAAAGAACAACGAAGTAAACATTGGCAGCCGTGCAAAGATTCAAAATGTCTGATCCAAGAAATTAAAACGGCTGCCATTTTTTAATCGGGTTTCCGTTCAAGTTTGGGTTTGCGACAGTGTATGCCACCGCGCAAGTTTATTATGAGGTGATACTTAACTTGGCCTTTGCTGCTATTTAAGAATTCTTTCTGAATCCTCGTGTGCTATTCGTAAGCCCTTAAGGGATAAAAAGTAAAAATAGTTTTAAAAAGTAGACATGTATGAATATTATTTATATACCAAATCGCATTACTTTATATAAAACGGATAAAATATATACACCGTTTCGGGACTTTTCAATCATACTGTATACAGTATTAATCAATTGATTAGTTGGCAAGTCTTTGGCTCAGTCGCTAGCGTGACGTACTGAGGGACCGAGGCAGTGAAGTCGTGAGTGTGCGTCCTGGTGCAAGGTTGAAAGTAGTTAATAATCTCATGAAAAAAAATTAAATATAGCATACTATATTTCGGCCGCTTAGAAAGTGACCTCCTCCAGCATTGGTTTAGCATTAGAGCGCAGGTCGTTTTCTAAGCGGCCGTATTAATATTACTTTTGAATTGGTTCGGATTATGCCTAAGCCAAAGAAAACAAGTTAGCTCTCTAAATAACTCTGTTGTAATTTAAACCCGTATCTTTGACAACTATAGCACAATAATGGTGATGCCTCCCATGTCTTAATTGAGCAACGAACTCCAGACGAGACATACCAAATGGTGACACTTAGAATTTTACAATCTATAAATTTCTACAATTCTGACATTGCCGAACGTTCACTGTAACAATTAACCCCAATGTTGTACTATACCTTTTCCATAAGCTGACGAACTATGCCATTCCACTCGCCAGTGTCGGGGTCGTACACACCGTACTTGCCGTCCGGTACCAGCTGGATGCGGTACTCAAACCCTACCATGTCCGCTATCTCCTTCAACAGGTCGATACAGAACCCCTCGAACTTGGGGGTCGTGTCGTTGTCTACGGCACGCATCATCACATACGGGGTCTCCTACGGGTCAAACTAGTACATAGCCTACTGTGCTCACAACAGTTATAATACGGGGTGGCTAAGTTGTAGGTTTAAACAGCACTTACTTCAGTTTATACAATCTACAACACAAAGGTTAAAGCATATTAAAACAACAAGAAAGAAAATAGTATTGTGTCTGGAATCACACAGCCGTCGTGATATTAGATATTGATTCTTGCATGATAGAGATTTGTTTTATATAATCTGGGATGTTGGAGAAACGAAGACGATTCTTTTATACAAGTAGAGAATAGCTATAGCGTAGGTTCAATAAAGGCAGACGATGCAGAGTTTGAGAAATGTATTATATAAAATGTGATTGTATGGAAATTTAGTATCATGAGTTACTAGTGTATACTTTGTGAAAAGTTTAACAAGAATGGTTATGTAGAATGTAAAATGTTTTATATTTATTTGCTTTCAGCATTCATTTAGTAAATGTAGGTTTTCTAAGTCACTGTAAACAAAAATATGATTTTAAATTTCCGCTGTAACTATTATGGAGGAATATAAATAAACTGTTATAGCTTTAGTAAATTCGATTTAGTTTTATAATAAACTATGAAGCTGCTAATTATCTGCTTAGGGTATTATTTTAAATATATACAATTTGGAGTAATAAAAAATATTAGGATAGGAAAAGCAGTAAGTTTCACACAACCTAGATACAACAAAAATACATCAACAACAACAGTGGACCAACGATACAGCGGATAGTGCGAGTAATGTAGGATGTATAGCTGTAGTCATACAGATTATACATGATGTTATACATGTTTCATGAGCTGCAGCACCATGCCATTCCATTCGCCGGTCTCAGCATCCTGCGCCCCGTACTTCCTGTCCGGGACCAGGTCTAGGATATAGTCGAACCCAACTTCCTTGGACACTCTCTCCAGCAAGTCCACACAGAACCCGTAGAACCTAGCGTTGCCTGTGTAGTTCTTGCCGTAATGCATCATCACGTACGGTATCTCCTGCCAGGCAAGTGTGGTTGTACTTGGTGGAGTAACAAGACATATAATAATCATACAAATAGATAGACGTTGGAGAACACCTGGACGCGAGGGATGTTCCAGCTGAATAGTTCTTATCTTTAACAAAATAAATACATTTTATATTAGATTTACACTGCATGCATAGCAAAAAATAAGAACCGAAAGTGGCAAGTATACTGTGTGCAATTGTAATTGTTGCGAAGGGGGGAGAGTGGTCACTGGTTTTTGTATATGGCGCCATTTATAAGTTCTAGAGGAGTGGACGGTACAACACCGTATATTTGGTTAGATGTGTATATGCAAATGACAAGTCTATCACAGAATCATAGCTATTTTCTCGAGTTTATTTTTATTTGGGCCCATGTCATCATGCTCCTCTGCAATTCTCAAGCGTGTTATCGATAACCGAACCGTGATGGATGACTCTTGAGGATGCGGTTTACTAGGAAGTTGATAAATGCATGGTGCCAAGTGATGCTGGGACATGTAATTAAAGACTTTAAGGGAAGGTTTCAAAATTACATGCAAATAACGTACTTAACCTGGCGGACATTGTTTTCCATAAGCAATAGACATCTGAATAACATTTCCAACTATTTTCAGTAAGTAGTGTATTTCTGAAATGATAAGAGTTAACAAGTATTTTAGTGTAAATACAAAAGAGTAATAATTGTAATTTTGAACCGTCGGTCTTTTTGGTAACTTTTAAATAGTTAAATATTCCATACATGTAGTAAATAACCAATATATCATTTAGCTTGATTGAGTTAAACTTTGTTTGGTTTTGTGAACATAAAAACAAAGGAGTTTATTTTTATAATATTTGCAGATTGTATAAAGAAAAATCCGTAAACAAGCAATGTTAAATAATTTATTTTCTTCTGTCTTGGGTTGGACAGCTTTTAGTACTTATTTATGCCGTGTTTATCACTTTGAATTTATCGGTTACCAATAATGTAGGTCTCGAATAAAAATGCGATTTACAAACTTCTACCGACCAGACCTCCCTCGAATAATACGATTGAGCCAACAACCTTTACAAATAGTTTTGACTGTATAAACTCATAAAAATTTCCATTTATAAAAATTTTATCTGAGATGGAACAATTTTAATTAGAGTGATTGTGTCTACGGACAGGGTTGTAAATGTTGTTTAAGTTGTTCATTCATATATACAGCGTTGGTAAAAAGTCTGGAGACCTCCTGTTATTTTTTTAACGACCCGTACTAGAAAAACTAAACTCAGCACACCTTTATTACATGAGTTTAGTTTTTCTAGTACGGGTCGTTAAAAAATTAACAGGGGGTCTCTAGACTTTTTACTAACCCTGTATAAATTCAATAACAATGGTCAATTATACGGTTATTAAATAGATTACTTATAACAAAAATATTACGCATGAATATTTGTTTGTTTACTTAGTACAAGTCCGATTAATATGGATATGATGTTACTTTTAGCAATGTGTACCGTTTCCTCAAATCACTTTTGTTTGTGACATTTTTAGTTTATCATTTAAAGCTTTGGTATACAGCGATCCTTTGAATCTGCATACATTGGCAATGTTAGGCGTGATGAATCCGGATGATATTTGACATAACACCATGATTGTGTGCCTGTTAAATCTCTTTCTCAATCCTGGTGTATCACGGGAATTAATTAGCATCACAAGCGTGTTGCTTGTAATCTGCATTCAGTTTAGATTAGTTATTTAGCACTAATCGGATCATTTAAACGGGAACAAATTAATTTGATTAACGTTGAAAAAGTCAGTTGCATGGTGGAAGGGCTGCATTAATATAAGGGTCATATTATTAAATATTACCTAAAATTAATGTACACTTTAATGTTGTTCATAACCTATCCTGTCTTTGTAATGTCTTTGTAAATATATTTAAACTGAGATTAAAAGGGAATACGTATTGGTCATTACCGAATTGTGTATTCAATAATATAAATTTAAACTATTTATAAGCTTGTTTTTGCCCCAAACTAGGAGGTAGGTTCTGGACGAGAAATGTTTTTTACATTACTTCAGGCTAGTCCCGGAGGGTTGTGGCAATACCACATGGATAAAATCCATTGGTGTTTGGTGGAATTGAAACCCAGGACTACGTCTAGAAACTATGCACCGAAACTTACCAATATTGTGATGACGACTAGAGTAACATTCATGGAGCCAGAATCAAAGAAGGCTCCTTTGTCCGAGATGTTGACTCCACCAGTGGGACTCCATTCCCCCACCTTCACCAGCGAGTGTTGCTTCAGCTTTAGCAGGTCCAGCTTGAACTGGATACGACGCCCTTCCTTAAACTCTATAGGACCACTCAGACCCTTCAGCTCAACCTACAGTTAGAAAAGAAAATTTTGAAATTCTAACTTAGGTACTAAACCTGGATATGATTGTTTACACACCTTTACTATGTAAAATCAACTGAAACAAAAACAAAAGGTTTTCCCTACACTATACATAAAAAAAAAAAAAAAAAAAAAAAAAAAAAAACACTATACAAAATTATTTAGAACATCAGGCGGATTTATTTTTTTCATCTCATATACCAAAAGACTCAGTATAAAGTTATAATAACTTTTAATAGAATGTTATACTTACTACTATACAATAGGGACTGCAGATTTATAAATCAAAAGGAATTGTTATAGAAAAAGTAATCTTAATCTTTCACATTATACTTTAAATATTTCTACCGGAGCAGATCAAAGAATACATCATAGAGCTTAAGATATATGTAACGGCCAAATATATTTTAAGGAACAAATTTTTATAAATACAATTCAGCTATAATTTTGTTTTACTTACAGAGTTTATGTAGTTTATGAGGCTTAGTCCACCGTCCCAAGGCTGTTCAGCTTCACAGGAAACATTGGCTAAGGCGAGGGAGTGGCTCTGCTCTAGCGTCTGCAGTCCGAGGGCAAACACGTGTACAGAATCATACATCAGCGCTGGCTCTGCCTGAAAATGCCATCAATGTACGTATAGCTTTACAGGAAACATTGGCTAAGGCGAGGGAGTGACTCTGCTCTAACGTCTGCAGTCCGAGGGCAAACACGTGTACAGAATCGTACATCAGCGCTGGCTCTGTCTGAAAATGCCATCAATGTACGTATAGCTTTACAGGAAACATTGACTAAGGCGAGGGAGTGACTCTGCTCTAACGTCTGCAGTCCGAGGGCAAACACGTGTACAGAATCGTACATCAGCGCTGGCTCTGCCTGAAAATGCGATCAATGTACGTATAGCTTTACAGGAAACATTGGCTAAGGCGAGGGAGTGACTCTGCTCTAACGTCTGCAGTCCGAGGGCAAACACGTGTACAGAATCGTACATCAGCGCTGGCTCTGCCTGAAAACAACCAACAATGTACGAATTTGAAATAAGCCAGTAAAACAAAATCAACATCATTGTCTGCAATTCGAATAGATTTTTTTAATTATTACAGTATTATCTCAAAAACCCGAAAATTTTTGATCGATACTGGTAGTTGATGCAATACCAGTAAATGTCACTGAATAAGGTTGTTATTGTTGAGTAACATTGTTTTAACAATCTTTATCGCATTGTTATAGATTTAATCACATATTCTATGAAAAACCAGTCAGTTCTACAGAAGTTATAAGCGGGAGGAAAAGCGAACCAATCTATCGAAAAGTATTTCTATCGAAGAGAGAGCTAAAAGACGATGATTAGGTTGATGATTAGGACTGTGAAGCTGAACATTACTGATAATTGAACAATCCCTATCATACAAAGAACCAAACGGAATAGATTTAGTTTTGATGTTTGAAAAAGAAAGTCTTTACCGTTAAATCTTTACTGTCATGTTAGTAGGGATAATTTTACATAAATAATGAGGTGTAAAAAATTCAAACAACAACCTAGCACACATGACTATACAATTCCCAAATATCTCAAGTAAAAAGCACACATTGCAAAGTGAGGCTTATAAGATATAGTAGTATATACAGTATATAAGTATAAGTTAAGGGAATAAAGACTAGCCAAAGCATCGCAATTCTGGGGATACATTTCAATAGCAAATTAAGCTTTGCACAATGCACATATCAGAGGTAATACTCATCGGTTCCATGAAGCTTTCTCTATTAATTATAGCTATTCATTACTGATATACTGACACTAACTATGTTATATTACCTTACCTGTATGATCCTAGATTTGTTTAACAGATTTTGTCCAACAGGTTGGAACTTTTCCATATCTTTCAGTATTTCCATCACTCCAACATCCTCGGCATCCACGATGCGAAATGCAGTCATATTTACGAAATTGTACTTGAAGTCTTCGAGATCAAAAGTTTCTATATCCTGTTAAACAAAAACGATTCAGTTTTAATTCGTTAAAATGTGTCATACAATATACCTACTAAATATATATATTAGTAAAATGACTATAACTATTGAATTACAAAGTAAATTTCTGTTGATGTGAAGAGCGAGCATAACATGTTTAGTTCTTATTCATAAAATAAAATTGAAAACATATATATGCCTATTAGGAAAGTAAATATTTTTAAACTATTTGTTTGTTTTGTTATTGTGCTTGTCTGGCTTTGAGGAGAAGAATTTCGGTTTACACTATTAACAAGTAAAATACGAGGAAAGTAAAGAGAGTTTAAAGTTTCAGAAAAAAATTGTCGTAAACGTGAAATGAAAATATTACCATGTACTCAAGAGTATGAAAATCTCATTTCGTGTTAAACAAGGGTACGGTATCTGTACTTTTAAGCGTCACAAGCGGAGATGACTTGATAATGAAAAAATCTATTAAAGAGATGTTAGAAGGGAAGGCAATATACGGCAGCGTAATAACAAAGTTGTGATAAAGTTAAAAGTTGGGACAACCCAAAACTCTGCCTCACCGCACGGCCCAACTTCAACGGACGGAGTGTTTCGAATTATTCTACAAAAAGTTTATTCGTGTGACAAGGTACGAATATAAATGTGCTAATAAATCAGTTCCGGAAGACTTCCACTGGAAATTCATTTGAGTTCAAACCATTTGCAATTTAAGTATTGTTCAAACTTTGTAGTGGAAATGCAATAACTCAAATCTAATCATAAGTCTTACATTCACTTACAAATGTTGTAAATAAATAGTGATACTTGTAATCGTTCATCTGCAACTGGAGAATCTGAAAACAAATAGAGATTAAAATAAGCTATATTTGAATGTTTTGTTTGGAAAAATTAAGTTCAATAGTTTATTTAATATAAAAACAAAGACCAACTTATTACTACAATATATCTTAAATTATTAAGACACCTAATTTGAAAAAAATTACATATCCTTAAAAAGTGGTCAAATATTACAAATAATTTTTTTTTCTAACATATTCTTTACATAAAAGATTTCAACATTTTTAATCTTAAAGTATGAAGTACTGAGCTTACCCCTCGGAGGAAATGGTGCATGTTTTCTGGCTTGGTGTCCACTATCAGGTTGTGGATTTCCTTTATTTTGATCTCCTTGAGCACAGCTCGATAAGTATCAGGATCTGCTTGTCTCAGGTGAATCTCCACATCTCTCTTGGATGGTGCTCTGACAAGCTCTCGTAGCTTTATAAGCCCTAAACAACAACACGGTTAAATAGGTTAGTGTTAGTTATCAGACTGTTTATCTCTGTGAACATCGATTGTTGATATTCACAGCCAGCACGATAGAGGTGTTTGGCCACAAGGATGATTACGAAATCTCTATATGAGCTAAATATATATCAAAGATATAACAAATAACCCACTTGTAATTTGTTTAATAATTGACCAGGTACAATAATTACACAGAATGGCAATTACCTGGTTATTTGAGTTACTTTACTATCCAATGTATTATGAACACATTGGAACATTCTCCATATGCTTTTCATAAATTTAGTTGATCATTTTTAAAATAGTCGAAATATTTAAAATAAATCATACCTCCACTTCAATCTAAATATCTCTACTATTTTAATGTAATGGGCAAGGTATTCGTTATTTGTGACTCTAACTCCTTTTATGAACATTGAAAAACTGACGTTCTATTTTTTAGCTTAGACATGTTTGGTAAGCCGAAGAAATTGAACAAACACACTTTTCTGATCATTTAGCTGCTAAGATTCTGGAATGTACCTCTCATTTCAGGAGGTATGTCCACATATCAAACAAAGATTTAATGAGTCGTTCTTACTCTCAAAGCAAATGTAAGCACTATTTTATTAAAACTAAAGTCTATACCATTTTTCAAAGGACAGTCCACACCCTGTTCCCGTTACTATTCACGTTGGCCCTCTGTTAAATAGTCTGATGACAATCGGTATCTGGATCCAGCATTGATCCCTCGTGAAAACTTCAGATTTGGAGGTTAATATCTACAACCATTCAACCCCCCGCTGGATTGGTAATCTAATATATTTAGGTACTTAACCATAATCTTGTTCGTAAATAACAGCGACACGTGTCCAGTTGAGGTAGGTCATGACGTCTTGCAGAGCTTTGTTGAGGAGTGGTTGAGAGGGATGTAGGTTGATGGAGAACTCACGATACTCCGCCTCCAGGTCGACCCTGGCCTCCAGGTGTGGGATGTCCAGAGCATCACAGATGGAGTGGATGTGGGCACCCAGCAGAGGATCACTCGGCCCGAACACTGCCTGTACTCCGTACTCCACCTGCTGGCATGCTGATCCATGCATACCATTAGTATACTTAAAAATAGTTGTCTCATAGCTACATGGGAATTGGCAATATCTGGAGTTACAAAGATTTTTATTATATTTATTTTTCCTTGCATAACAAAAACACATTTAACCTATAATCTGCACGTTCCATAATCACTCTATCGCTGTTATTTAACTTAACTAGGAGCTGGAAACTATTCATCGAATAAAACCCTCAGAGAAACAGTACTGTTCCAAAACGTACAAGGGTAAATAAGAAATATTAAGATGTTTAACTAAACGTCAAAAATCCTGTACTTTTGGTTGAATGACGTCAGTCAACAGCTGATTTACAGAACCGCAAATTTTTTTATACCTCTCGAAATATCTCGAAGTCAGAACGGATGAAAAGTTTACGCAATTTAAAATAATAAATGTCATCAGGCTGTCGGATACATTAAATAACAAACCATTTGTCTTTACTTGCACATACTGCGTTATGCCAGTGATGCTTAACCACCTGATGATACAACCACGAGCTTCTCAACGGATCTTTAGCTTGTTTGCTTCATATTTATTACTTGTAAGGTAATGTAACTCATAAATCGTATAATATCTGGTAAGTTATGTAATTTCTGTATATTATTATTACAAATCACTCGATTCATTAAAATATGTTTCGTCTGTTTCATACTGTTTTTACTCTTTCAACCAGTGCCATTTTTAATAAAAGAAACGCTGTAAGGGAAGTTCCGTAAAGCCCCTCAAATACTTTACTCTGTCACCATGGTTCAAGACGTATACCACAAGGATGGCAATACAGCCGAAAATAATATACAACTATAAAGTTTGTAGGAATCATAAAACCGCTGTTTTACCAACCAAATTAAAATTAGGTAATGTCTCCCTCAACATCAGGCCTGACGCCACGTGTGTATGGTGAGTGATGGTTAGAAGTCCATGTTATACAAAGTAAAGGGCTCTTATCACACCTCGTCACTACAAAGTGTCGGTGGCCACAGCGTCTCGCCCTTCACTTTGAGCTACATCAATCGAGGGGAACTAAGTTACTATCAGTAATGTTTCTACTTTCGCAATAGCCTTCGTCCCTTACGCAATTCACTGAAAGGTTTTTCTTCAAAAGGAAACCGATCGATGTAAAGATCATTCAAATAAAATATCAGACATTAAGGTCAATATTGTACAATTTATAGAATCTTTTAAGATAGTCGAATTTCTAAAGTTGAGATATTCGTTTCAGACTGAAGTACTCGACCACATGTCAAAGGTTTTGTTTTATGATTCACATACAATATTTATTCAAAATAGCATATTTTATATCTAACAAAATATTGGCATAAAGAATAATTAAATATCTAGTTCCCTTTAACAAAATAGAAGCCAGTATATGTTGGCCAACACTCTCATTTATTGTATCTGCTAGTCTTAAATTTTAATTGTTTTTCATAACTTTATCTATTCTGATAAACAATCTCGGGAAATATTGTGAGTAAAACCTCGTACGTTGATAAGTAACAGTATAGCTTAAGTATAAATGTGACAGAATATTTTGTCTTCAGCCTTATCCCTTTTTTATTCGGTAAACAGAACTATAATATTATAATGTTTAAGACTAGGAGCTGTTGGAATCGGGTTTTAGGATCAATTTACTAAGGAGCGTTTCTTGCCAAACTCTTGCAGGCTCCCCTATTGTTTCTGTTTTAATATTTAAAAGTTTATAGGATATCGTGGTCAGTCTCATTTCCAAGAGAGATAATCTATGTGTTTTTATGCCCCTCCTTTAATGCAAATTACTGATAGAGAGATTGGAAAAACGGCGCAAGTCAGTGCAAATAACATGGGTTTTGTATTATGTTTAGTTTCTGTTGGTGGGTATGAAATACACGCTTGATATCATATACACGTTGAAAACTATTTATAAGACAGGTTTATACTATTTAATCAAAAGAAGACAATGGATTTTTATCATGCAGCGTTCGTAAATAATCGAACGTATGACCTAAAAAAAATTTAATAGCAGTATCTTCGCATCAACTATCTATAATCTTAGAGGAAAATCAAAACTTCCTCATCGCGATAAAAACAAGATATATGCTTAGTTAGGCTTGCGTCAACATATTAAAAGTAAATATTTTTTGAAACAGTGATCTTAAAGATAATAAAGTGTAAAGACCTTGGATAACAATGCATTTTCAACGAAAAACGTTCATACAAGCATAACAAATTCATGCTAATAAGACAGTATGAAGTTAAAAAAATAAAATATTTAGTGATAAGGAGTATTTAAATGGTGTTTAATCCTGGCCTCAGGGTTTACTACTAGTACCAGTGTTGTTTTTTTTATCGCTACCATAAGAACTCTTACCTTTCTTAGAGGCGTGGAAGCTATCATCCTTCGGCACGTACTGAATGTCATACACCAACGTGGTGTCAGGCAGAAGGTGTTTGTCCTTGTTTATTTTGTACACAGCGTATTTGAATGCCAACTCTGTACTGCTGTCCTTCTGATCCTGTGTGAATATAGCCCCTGGAAAAATAAAAGAACAAAGCTATGAGTGTGGTATATAATGTTACTATATTATACTGAATTTAACTTCCTCCAAATTAAGCCTTTTTTTTCAAAAGTCTGTCATAAGAAGTTATTACAATATTTTCACGTAAAACCCTTTAAAATTGGCATCGCCTGGTTTGCCAAGTACGATAAAAGCATCTAGTATCCGTTTTCAACATGGAATCTTGATAAGATTATGCAATACACAGTGTTTTTACCATCATTGAACTACTTAAAACACTTTAAGTCTTATTAAATAACATGATACGACAGTAGAAATATTTAGAGGACCAGCGCTATAAAATATCTTACTGATTGAGTCATAGTACTAGATTTGGTACATTTTTTATCTCTATTTTTATCATTACAACGTATCGTGCAGCAACCTACAGCAAAAAAAGTCATCGTTTATAATTTAATACCTAAACTTTACATCTATATTTATTATATGCTATCATTAATATTACATAAACGAGTATTGTAGATTATATTTGTTTATTGCAGGAGAAAGGAGAAGCGAACAAATTGTAATGTAAGGCAGGTGAACTATCGCTTGTCAATCGCCTGCCTAGGCATCTTGATCACAATAAGGGACGTGCCCAAGAGCAGACTAGGGCTCATGGTGACGTCATGAGATTGAGATCGATCTCATCTCGGCAAACTAGGGTTCACTAAGGGCTTACTCTAAAGTCTACAAAAATGCATACACATATTGGATCAATGTACTGAATAGGGAAAGTAGTGCTGAATGAGATTCAATCACGACGCCAGTATACCGGGCACCAATACACGTACCATGCATGTAAAGGGATCTATTTAATTGAATTGTACTAAAGTACAAAAATATTCTATTATAATGTACTTAACATTACATATGATATGAAGACTCGTTTTTATATAGAAGAGTGTAAGGTTTAGTATCTTTAAAAATCAAATCGCCGTAGTTCATGTGAGCCACCATTCTACTGATGTAAATGACTTAATTCTGTAAAAAACTTTTTACGAAGTCAAACTGATGGAACGATTTATTTTGAGCTAGGCCTACAGCAACTGTTAAAGCCCATCAACTATATCAGCAATAGATAAGTAAGTAGATAATAAAATGTTTAGATGCTTTACAGCTGGCCTATAAAGTGGGATGTCTACTTTAGCACTCAATAGTCAATATCCATTATTAATGTTTCAGAATAGGTATATATATTAATCTAAAGAAAATAATATAACAATAAAAAAATAATAATAATCGTTTTAAGGACTTACAGTTTTTCGACCCGTTAAACAACTTCGGGCTATTAAATCCATAGTATCGCCATTTTTTGAAAGTACAAAGAAACAATATCACGTTATGTCAAATATAACTAAAATATAATGCTGTAATATTAATTTGGTAGAGAAGTTTGAACGCTCAATACAATTCTAAATATTTGTGATAGCTTATAATATTTAGTTGCCTTGATACTTTCAGAATGCTTATCTTTAGCTATTTTATTGAGCTAAGACGTACAAAGCTACATAATGTAATGAAAACACTTATTTTTAGACAAATATAGATGAAATGAGTAGTATGTATAGCTGGTCTAAAGCTCCAAGCAGTGCAGTCTAGAGATGATGGGTATGAGCCGTGTCTTCTGCCGTCATTAAGGCCATTGTTAAAGGTTACTTGAGCTTTATAGCCTCCAATGGCAAAGGCTCAGGGTACTTATCACAGCGATGCTTGTCCCAACATGAAATATTCACGATTCTTTCAAACTTCTAAAAATGTAAGTCAATTCAAACGGTATAATTGCTAAAATATTTGTTATATTCCCCCTTAGTTCCTTATATTAATTTTATATTATTACATATGGATTATATCACTGTCAGTATTCTTTGGTACCAATGTATAAATATTATATTTATAAAATTCGTGATACTTAAAAAATTATGTTCGGTTAATTTCTGATTTATTGGACAAGGTAAGAATAAAGAGGTAAGATAAGATTTAAACTGAAGGGTATTTTAATTTATAAAATATATTATTTATCAGCATATTACATCATGATAATGTTTATATTATATCATGAAATGTGAAATCAAAATAGCAATTCTTAAGAAAAAACAATCAATATTATAAATGTCTCTAATTTATGAAATTTATTGTAATGATTGTAATATGAAGTATGTCGGCCAAACAAAACGAAAAATCTGAACTTTATTTAAGGAACACCAAGCCCATGCGAAATACTGAAGACCTGAAAATTTAGCCCTTGCTAGCCAAAATATTAATAGAGAACATATTTTCAATTTGGAAAGCCTTAAAATTTAAAATTAATCGTGAAATCTCTACATTTTAAGGCCTGGGAATCTTATTTTATAGAAAGGAAAAAAAAACTGACCAAAATTATTTGCTAAATAATGAAGACGGCCGAATTATGGACTTTGAATTACTAAAACTAATTACATCAAGAACGTTATTATAATATATGAAAAACTCAAAAGATTACTTTTTAAAGATGTTTTTAAATATTTTTCCAATATCCTTTATATCATCTGTTTCAACCTTATTACAAAATTAATTTATTATTAAGTAAATATATACTTTACTATTAATTTTTACCACAGCCTGAAAATGAAAACGTATTTTTCGAAAGCGTTTGTAGAATTAGCATTACATTACGTAAGATAAGTGTAAATAAATCTTACGTTAAAGGTGTTTTGTTTTGACAGCACATTTCACCTTCAGTCCTTGACACAAAGGGCACGTCGTTGTAATTAAAAGCTAGTTTGATCCACGCTTTTGTCTTTAGACCGCTCATCACAGATGATAATGAGGTTACCTCTAACATCAAGCTAGCAAGATAATGTATGTAGCAAAATACTTCAATCTAAGGTGTAAACAAGAATATTGTAGGCTGGATAAAGTGGCTCACCAACGGTAGACCACTCAATTAATTTCAAACGAAATTTAAAATGGAATGTTTGCTATTACATATTTTTATTAATAAATCAAAACACATTTAACTGTAGCTTTACAGTTTTAGAACTGTAAAGCTAAAGTTCGAAGAATTCACAATTTTAAATGTTATCATGTTAGGTAAAAAAGATTTTATCAGCTTCTTTGTTTTAGATGTATCTGTCTTTATTAAATTATATTTTACCTCGGATGACTAATAATGATCATTATTAAAATTGCATGAATCTAACCTAAAAACGGTTTAAGTTTTCAAATGAAAACGGCAAAATCTAGGTAGTATATGTTTTTGTCACATAAAAAAGCTGAATTGTTTTGAAAAGGGCCTTATCTTCTTTTGTTTCCTAAACCAGCCTTTGTGATTCTTTGTTCAATCGACTGTTCCGATCACCCTCATCCACTTGAATCTTTATCCTCTTCCTTGTATTTCCATCATCAGTCTATAAACTCTGCAAGTGATGCCAGTCGTCTCCGACTGAAGTATACATGAGTCGCACTTGGTCATAAATCCATCCATATTATAATTGAAAGTGTATTTTATTTATATTATATTTTATAAACAGATTTTTCATGTTACAATAACCTGTAAATTGTCAAGTAATAGTAATGAAGATAATCACTTTGATTCCAAATCCTGCAATTTAATAAATAGAAGAAAATTACCTGAAAAAATTGCTATCGTTGTTTTATGAACTAAAGTTATTTAAAAAAAAATAATTTCCGTGTTCATCTAATGCTTCTTGAGAGTATTTCCATAAACATAAAAATACCAATACGTTTAATGCTTTGTATAGATGGCAGTGGTATTAATCGAAATGAAATGAAATGAAAATCGTTTAAGTTAGGACCACATGGCCCTTTCTTAACCCACTCTTGACCCGCATACATATAAATATAAATTGCTATTTATACAGGGTGAATAAAAAGTCAAGACCCCCCCATCTAATATTTTTCCAAGTAAATATACAGAGATATCCTTTTGGGGGTCGTGCAATCTTAGCAGGAAGTTTCATTTTATGATTTTGAAATTTTTGAGTCTCCCCCCAAAAGGGGGGATTTGGGGGGTAACACAAATATTTTAAATGTAAACCCCCTTCAAGTGACACCTCATTTTAAAGTGTTTACCAAAACTTAAAGAATGGTGAAAACCAGAGTTCGCTATCTCTTCTCTATCCAAAATGGTAGCCCGTCAAATGTTGTGGAAAATCAATGGTAAAATTGGTTCGTAATTGTAATATTGGCTACCATTTTGGATAGAGAAGAGATAGCGAACTCTGGTTTTCACCATTCTTTAAGTTTTTGTAAACACTTCAAAATGAGGTGTCACTAAAGGGGGGTTTACGTTTAAAATTTTTGAGTGTCCCCCCAAAAGGGAGGATTGGGTGGGCAACTAAAAACTTTTTAATGTAAAACCCTATCAAGTGACACCTCATTTTGAAGTGTTTACAAAACCTTAAAGAATGGTGAAAACCAGAGTTCGCTATCTCTTCTCTATCCAAAATGGTAGCCAATATTACAATTACGAACCAATTTTACCATTGATTTTCCACAACATTTGACGGGCTACCATTTTGGATAGAGAAGAGATAGCGAACTCTGGTTTTCACCATTCTTTAAGTTTTTGTAAACACTTTAAAATGAGGTGTCACTTGAAGGGGGTTTACATTTAAAATATTTGTGTTACCCCCCAAATCCCCCCTTTTGGGGGGAGACTCAAAAATTTCAAAATCATAAAATGAAACTTCCTGCTAAGATTGCACGACCCCCAAAAGGATATCTCTGTATATTTACTTGGAAAAATATTAGATGGGGGGGTCTTGACTTTTTATTCACCCTGTATAAATAGCAATTTATATTTATATGTATGCGGGTCAAGAGTGGGTTAAGAAAGGGCCATGTGGTCCTAACTTAAACGATTTTCATTTCATTTCATTTCGATTAATACCACTGCCATCTATACAAAGCATTAAACGTATTGGTATTTTTATGTTTATGGAAATACTCTCAAGAAGCATTAGATGAACACGGAAATTATTTTTTTTTAAATAACTTTAGTTCATAAAACAACGATAGCAATTTTTTCAGGTAATTTTCTTCTATTTATTAAATTGCAGGATTTGGAATCAAAGTGATTATCTTCATTACTATTACTTGACAATTTACAGGTTATTGTAACATGAAAAATCTGTTTATAAAATATAATATAAATAAAATACACTTTCAATTATAATATGGATGGATTTATGACCAAGTGCGACTCATGTATACTTCAGTCGGAGACGACTGGCATCACTTGCAGAGTTTATAGACTGATGATGGAAATACAAGGAAGAGGATAAAGATTCAAGTGGATGAGGGTGATCGGAACAGTCGATTGAACAAAGAATCACAAAGGCTGGTTTAGGAAACAAAAGAAGATAAGGCCCTTTTCAAAACAATTCAGCTTTTTTATGTGACAAAAACATATACTACCTAGATTTTGCCGTTTTCATTTGAAAACTTAAACCGTTTTTAGGTTAGATTCATGCAATTTTAATAATGATCATTATTAGTCATCCGAGGTAAAATATAATTTAATAAAGACAGATACATCTAAAACAAAGAAGCTGATAAAAACACTTCAAAATGAGGTGTCACTTGATAGGGTTTTACATTAAAAAGTTTTTAGTTGCCCACCCAATCCTCCCTTTTGGGGGGACACTCAAAAATTTTAAACGTAAACCCCCCTTTAGTGACACCTCATTTTGAAGTGTTTACAAAAACTTAAAGAATGGTGAAAACCAGAGTTCGCTATCTCTTCTCTATCCAAAATGGTAACCAATATTACAATTACGAACCAATTTTACCATTGATTTTCCACAACATTTGACGGGCTACCATTTTGGATAGAGAAGAGATAGCGAACTCTGGTTTTCACCATTCTTTAAGTTTTTGTAAACACTTTAAAATGAGGTGTCACTTGAAGGGGGTTTACATTTAAAATATTTGAGTTACCCCCCAAATCCCCCCTTTTGGGGGGACACTCAAAAATTTCCAAATCATAAAAAGAAACTTCCTGCTAAGATTGCACGACCCCCAAAAGGATATCTCTGTATATTTACTTGGAAAAATATTAGATAGGGGGGTCTTGACTTTTTATTCACCCTGTATGCATTCAAATGTGCTATGTTTGAAACATCTTAACATATTAGTACGAATTGTTAAACAATTTGAGAGTTTAATATACATATGTATACTTACTAAAATAATGAAACTGTTATGACAATAAAACATATTTTATTGGACTAGTCTTTCTGTGTGATTAAAACAAAAACATTATAATACAACAAAGACATTTTATGACAAAAAATACGATATTTTTATTTAACAAACTAGCCTTTTTTATTCTTTGCCAATGTACAACCTTAAAATACAAACTGATGTGTGTGTTGAGAAAGAACGAAGGGTAGAACTTTTGAGGTACGCCATTAGGATTCATAAATAGCATTTTCTTTTAAACTGTTATTTTAAAGATAATAGTTTTTTCCTCAATTATGAAATTGTCTGACGGTGGATTTAGGTAAACAAGATTGTTATTCACCCAAGCGCTCTGGAAGGATTCCAAAGCCGGCTTTTTGTGATTTAACTCATGTCGAGTGCCAAGGTTACCTTTCAAATATCACTTCATCACAAACGGAGCATTGTTTAGTGCTTAGGCCCCCTTCAATTAAATATCAGACAAAAACAATGGAAAACATTAAGTTTCTTTAGAACCTTTGTATCAAGACTCCATTTCACCTCTACAGTAACCATGTTACGCTGTCGACCTTTGACCTTCGCTTTAGGCGTCAAAGGGTTTATGTGATGATAATTAACTGCAAATTCATCTTTTTTTGCTAGATTTATAGTATATCTGACTTAATATGCGTAAACAAAATGATTTTCAAAAACTGTTGTAATCCAATTCGTTTTATGGTATACGAATCCAGTATAGCTAAAATTTGACTTGAATTAAAATGTACCTAGAATATATGAAGACCAATGCTTTTCAAAAATCAGATAAAGGAATTTCTTAGTTCATATAAGAGCCAGTCAGTGAAGTGTGGTAAATTTAATATTTAACATTTATATTGTAATCTTCTCTTTTAGTAAAGAAAATTTACTTTAAAAAAAATTCAAAGCTGTATGTTAACAGATTTTAGTTTTTAAGGTATTTTGGGTCGTACAACCATGAAATTACGAAATTCAATCTAGGTTTGCCACATACATTTTATACTGAAAAATAAAAATAATATAAGAGAGTATTAATTATGGAAGGACCTTTTTACACTAAATTTATGCCTTGTGATACTGTAGATCTAAGAACTATAATTGATTAGTTATTGATTGTTATGATTTTAACTGGAGAATTTTTGTCCTCACAGTTGTATGCTATAGTATAAATATTATTATTTTGACTGTACATTTTTTTTTGGGGGGGGGGGGATGGGGCTATTGAGTTTTCTTGTTTCAAGAAACGCAGGAGGCAGTTTGCCTTCACGTTCTTATAATAAGTTTTAGATTTTTAAGTGGAATAATAATGACAATAGCATAACGTGATATTCTGAATATAAGGTAGAGCCAAGCACCATCGAGCCTTTATCATTCACAAATAATTATCCTACCTTCCATTATCGCCATACTAATATATTCCCTTATACATGACCGAACATAGAGTCTTGTCATTGTTCTACCTGCAACATTTAATGCTCGTACCTTATATCACAGCCCCGTCTGTATGGCCGATAGGTATAGGGCCAGAGGCTGACAGTGGGCTATCGCTGTTCATACCAATCGATGGCGTGTTGTTCCTCGAAGCCCACCAAATGTCACGAGCCGGTTATCCTATTACCGCCCCTTGTAGCTTTAACCCCGACATCTGAGGTTATCTTACCACAACTATATACCACAAGCCCGATAAAAAAACACTATCAATATTAGATATCATAAAAAGTATTCAAAATAATATTGTCTTTTTAGGGCTAGAGTTTTACTTGAAGTCCTGTTATCCTCCTTTGGATTTAATGTAAGCAAATATTAAAGAGATTAGGTTGACTATGTTGTCATAAAGATTCAAAGAAAAAATTACTGCATATATCAAACATAAAATAGTGGTTGTAGGTCACTGCTGTCTTTTGATACCATCTATAAAAGTATAAATAAAATGCCCAATAAAATGTCTCATTTGAGAAAGAAACTATAAATCAGTGTGGAGTAGAGGGGCGACCGTGATATCACAGTTTATCAGCAGTAATATATAGCTACAACGTCATGGCGGTTTCAGGCCACACATCCCTCCACACCACACCAACGTTATCTTCCTCGTATCCGATTCAGAACTGATGTAAGTGTTACTACTTTTTGCCCTTTTAAAATCTGTTTACCCGCAGTAAAACTAGCCAATAAACTTGTAAAAGCTTACTATAAATTTATTTTCTAAATGTTAAATTTAAGTATGGTTTATCCGCCGCTCGACAAAATGTGTTTGAATAAACTCTAATGCTAAAAACCAAACAGGTTACCTTTGAAAAATGATTGAATACAATTTATTTTCTAAAATACAATTGTTTTGTAACCGTAAAACAATAAACGATAACCGTAAAAAATTATCCACTAATAACTTGAATGAATCTAGGTAACAGTAGACTGCAATCTTGGTTTTTGCAATTGGTTGTTCATAAAAAATTTCTGTAAATGACACTTTTTCACATTTGAATTTGTTAAAACATTACATGCCTACTTGTTTGTAAAAAACATTCAACGGGGGTTTTCGCAGCATTAATTAACAATCGGGTATGTAATAGTTTTAAAACACAGTTTTTTGTTAACTATTATAGTTTAAAAACGTATACAGCTTTGTATAAATAACGAATAAATGAAGAAATTGAATAAACATTTCTTATAAACAATCCAATACTTTAATAAAAGTGTATACATAATGCATTAGACTCAGTAGCCTAACAAAAATGTAGAAATCTTATCATACTTGCTAAACTTATTGTATAAGCTTAATCTAGGCTATATATTGCATACATATTTTATTTGATCAAATTTGTATGGCTTAGAGTGAAGTAACATTTTGATGCGATTTAGTTAGACGGTGGAAGGAGGATGGAGAGATATCAGAGGATTTTTAAGTTTGAGAGGTCTGGAGAAGACGCGAAATGTCTGGGTTTGGCGCCACATGCTTGGCTCTGTGACAAAACCTTGCTATCCTCTATCAGTTTATACATAAACAATATCTCCACCTGTGCTCTTTATACTAAAATTACTTGTGGGTCTTATCTGCCGGAGTGTTTTAGTTAAAACCATTTAAGTTGTGGAATAATAATTTGAAAATGCATTAGGTATTTTAAACAACATTCGATAAGAATGAAATACACGTCAAAAGAGTGAACATTTTATTGCTTAGAAAAACCATAAAACATTGCTTTACAGTGATTAATACGTTCAGTAATCAATCTATCTATCAATTCCCCACATCAAAACACATTATTTTATGCGATATTCACAAAACGTTATTACCTGTTTTGTATTCAATAATTATTGTACGCTATGACTAACACGTTATTTATCTTACAACAAAATGTAATTTTTCCCATGTGTTTACAAACATTTAATTAGTGTTGATTGGCAACTTTGGGAATTGTGGTAAGGTCAATAAAAAAGAAAAATAACTTTTCATTCGTTAAAACTTATAGAAGAGTCATACCCACTTGTTTACTCAAACGTAATACTTCCACAGTATAAACTGCCATTATTCTTCACATAATATGCTACTGACTCCAATAAAGCCCGGAGCTATATCCCGGGTCATTAACAGCTTTTAACGCTCGGTTCTGGGCTGTGACGCGGTGTTATCTGCTATGGCAACTAACTGGTCATGCAATGGCTGCCCGCCATTGAGTCGGCCTTATTTTATGATTTAAAAAATATAGTATGTGATCTTCAATCTTTTTATCATAAATGAAATTTATTTGTATCCTAATTCAGAATCTTATAATCTCTGGTCTAAGATTTGTTTATGTATTAGAACCGTTAACTACTTTTTTATATATAAATGGCATTTTATTGACTATCAGCAGCATTTTTTTTCTTCAGTACCCTTAAAAGTGGGAGTAAAGTTATAGCTCTATCTAGTTTGGGGTTGGCTGACCAGGATTTGCTTTTTAAATAATGTAATATATAAGACTTACCGTCTTGAAGCGATCCAGTTTTTGTACTCAGTGTACAGCTGTTTCGGCTTCATAAAGCCATCTTCAGCACACTCAGGAACTAGTCCTGTCACAAAATTATTTTGAGTTTTAAAAGCCATACTATAACCAGAGAGAAGGGTTGGCCATGGGATTTCCACCGTCATCTATCTTGGAAGAGGTTTTCTTGAATAACATCGAACAAAATCGCATACTTAAAAACAATAAGTACCATGATAAAATCATTTACTGGAAAAGATATGTGGATGACATCCTGTTTTTGTACAAGGGAAACACCAGGCAGATAAACATACTCAGAAACTACATAAACAGCCTACATCCCAAGTTAAAGTTTACTCAAGAAATAGAGCAGGAATAACAAATAAATTATCTAGATATAACCATCATGAAGCATAACCAGCACCACAAATTTAACATTTACAAGAAACCAATTCACACCGATCAAGTTATTCATGCTGACTCAAACCACCCACATTCCCACAAAACTGCAACATTTAGATTCATGCTAAACCGCATCTTTAAAGAACCACTGTCCAAAGAAGACAAGGATAAAGAGCTCACAACAATTAAGTATATTGCTCAGCAAAATGGCTATAAATCCTCACTTATAGACAGAATATATAGCAATATTCAGTAAAAGCCCCCTAAAGAGATATAGAGCAAGAGATTTGTTACAGTAGAGTATAGTAAGACTGCCGAACAACTAGCTAACCAAGCTTACAAGAATACTCCTGTAACAGTTGCCTTTAGAACAAATAACAATTTATCTAAAGTGCTAAAGCCTCTAGAAGAAAAAAATCCCAGACATAGAAAAACAAGGAGTTTATAAGATAAGATGTGGCAGTTGTGATTCCTTCTATATAGGCCAAACAGGGCGTAAATTCAAGTTAAGGTACAAGGAGCACATAAAAGCAATTGGTTCCAAGCCCAGCCTTCAAAGATCCAACTTTGCAGCACACATCAGGGATTCAATGCATGATTATAAACCAGTTGAAGATTGTTTAGAGGTTCTGGACACATGCAACAAAATAGGCTTGACAGGTTAGAGGAAGTGGAAATATATCGCGCTCACAAATATGACAACCAAAACCTCATCAATGTCCAATCCAATTTTACAGCTAATGTATATATACAAAAATAGACAGAACGGACGAAGACACACAAAAATTATCATGACGGCATTGATGCTCCAGCAACTAGAAAAAATCGAAATTGCTTGTCGTCTGTTGTCTGTCAGTTGAGCACATATAAAAAGTGAGGTTATGTCGCGACATACAAGTAGGGTAGGCCTACCAAAGTTTATGTTTTCATCTCTTGTGTTGTGTAAAATGTTTTGTAAAAAGTTGACATAAACCAGAATGTTCGCATATATATAATGAATTGACCTCTAGAAGAATGTGCTGAAGATGGCTTTATGAAGCCGAAACAGCTTTAAACTGAGTACAAAAACTGGATTGCTTCAAGACGGTGAGTCTTATCTACAACTTTATCTAGTTATTACTTGTATTTAATTGTAAGTTTGTCACCAGCCTGTAAGTAATTTTTAGGATTGAGCTAGATGATAAAGCTCAAGTTACTTTGCAGCCAAACAGAAACATGACAAAATAATCAATAAGCAAAATAAATATCACAATTAACTTAAATAAATAACAATTATAGCATTGTTTATATGATAGCTGTAACTCTAACCAATAAATAAAATACTAGGTAAGTAAGTTTATATCGGAAAAAGGCTATTACATTATGAAATATAATTGAACTTTCCGGTGTAATTTTATGAATATGATAAAAATAAAACTAGGTTTTTTTATTCTTGCAAGCTAATTTCACTAGTTTTCTATTTATTTGTTGACAGCCAATTGAAATACACTGTAGGCCTATATATATTAGTTATTAATTAAAAAGATGCTTACGATTGCTACAATTACGTCACCACTGGTATCTTGGAAGTTAAAAATCTTCATGGTGTTCTTAAATCAAATATAAAATATTATTGGCAACCATTTTGTTCAATTTATTTAATTTAAAATGTACAAAGATCATCAAAGTACGCCATTTTGGCTATAATCTAAACAAGCATAATTTTAAACCTTATGCTCACTATAACAATAAAGGTAAAGCAGTGTTCCAGTGAGGATATTTTAAAAGCCCGGATATGCACTTTAGTTAATGTCGCGGCCTTTTTAATTCAGAGTTTATGAAACAGGGGGAGGGGGTGGTAGTTGTAACAACCACCCTTGCATGGTCATATACATGTTACAACTTTCCAAGCAAGAATACACGTTTGAAAAAATGAGTAGCCTACACTAAAAATCATATAACAAATTGAAGATCTCAAACAAGTAACGTATGTAAAACAAAAAAAATTTAATCGAGACATTTTTTGAATTAATCATAATTTTCTGTAATATTCTTACCATAAGTGCATCTAATATAGTGCTTTAACAGTGAATTTAATTTAGGATAAACTTTCTAGTTGAAAGCGTACAAGTGCACAAGATACTAAAGCTTAAAGCCAAGTCTTACTTTCTCGTTACAACTTAAATTAAATTAACTGAATTAGTCCGTCCGGAAATGACTGGGTTCGTGACCCTCTTGAGACTTCGCTTTTAATTTGGAGACATTCAATGAAAGTCTTGATTAGCATTTGGCTGGTTTTCTTAGAAGCCTAATTCTTACCCAGAGTTCTGGATTATAATATACTAGGTATAGTAGAATACACATTTTCCTATCCCATATTTGGACAGTTTTTAAGAGTATTTTTTTTAATTCTTGAGTTAAACTATTGAGTGACTTGTTTCCATATCATTAGTTATTAGATTATAGTAATTCACGTTTCCCCAGTTTAATAATTTTACCATAACGTATGTATCATCTCTGTGACCACCAACCGCCTCGTTTAGTACCAATATTTGACGTGAATCATGTATTATTAAAATGTAGTATATAATATACGATTTTTTATGCATCTTATGCTAAACAACTAAGTAACCATTAACAATGCAATTTTAATGTCGAATCTGCCCCAGTGCTCGTGCTAGGACCGCTCGTAGCCTATAGGCCTAGTAGTGCTACTTTTTTTCGATTTGTGTATCATGTCGTGTATAAGTTTATTTATTTTGGATTTTTTGAAGTGTCGAAAGCTTGACAGTTTATATTTTCAACAAAGCCAATCTGTGGCATTTAGCTAATGAGTATTTATAAAATTAGTCGATATAGGTTGGGAGGCTAAAGTTGTGCAACGTTTATTCTTAGAAAATACAAAGAAATTACACCACATTAGTTATTATAAATAACACTCATTTTATTGTAAACAAAATTGTATTCTATATCTAAAATGTTTAAAAATTAATTTTTTTTTACGATATAAGCAAAAATAATATGGTGTTAATACCACCATATTATTACTAGTATTACTAGTATTATTATAAAAATACTAGTACTAAGTGTTAATACTTAGTATAGGGGTTCTGATCGAAAAGTTTGAGTCTTAATTTTTAAGTATTGATATACAGGGTGAAAAAGTCTCGGAACTGTTTAATATATAGCTACCAAAATTGGAAGAAGATTACAGATCATAAAAACCATTTTAAAACAATATTCAGTGTTTCTAAATAATGATTTACAAACATGAATGTGCTATGGGGCTGGAGTACCGGGGGGCTATAGGGTGTGTCAAAGTATAAAAAATACCACCTTAGGGGACGCCCTACTAGAACAGTAGTTAGAGAACATCTTGAATCTAAGTATATCATAAATTTAAGCATAGGTCAGTATTCTCATAAATTTAGTGGTATTTTTTTACTAAAATCAAAATACACAAATTTGTGCTCATCAGAATAGTTTATAAAAAAATGTAACCCGGACACAACTTTCTAGAATTGTCGATTTTGGAATTTTGGACGACTGTTTTTTTGGCTAAGTTGTTCTTTTGATTTCAAATTTACGCCATTGTATTACACTAATAAAGACCTTTAATTTTATGGGCATACTAAACTATGCTTAAATTTATGATATTTTCTGGCTTCTAGCAGACGCTCCTCTGAAGAGGTAGCTTATCATTGCATAGCTAATTCAAGAAATATTTGAACGGCTGCAATTTTTGACTCGATTCACTGTTTCAGTTTTGTTTGTAGCATCGTATTTCATTAACAACGAACTTTAAGTTGATTTACATGTGATCATATGCTTAAGTTTAAGATTCTCTTCTGACTCCTACCAGACCGTCCCCCTGGGAAGGTAGCGTATCACTGAATAACTTTTCCAAATTCCTTTATGACCAGTAATCTTTCTTATATTTGGTAGCTGTATCTTTATTATTCATTAAAATATTAAACTGTACCGAGACTATTTTCTATCCTCAATAGTACATATATATATATTTAGATTAAGCAGTTGTAATTTACATAAAAAAATAAATCCATACAGTAAATTACCCAGAATTATATTTAGACAGAAGCTTGCATCTCCACTGAACATAGCATGCTATAAATTAGTTTTGGATAACACGTGTACAGTGTACAACTTGTATTGAGTAAAATATTTTACAAGCTGATCGTCAAAACAGAATTATAATCCAAAGTCGATTGACCAAGTTTCAAAACTATTTGGCGCCTGTCTTGCGTTGAACGAGTTTCATTGAAAAGACTTGATTTGAACATAAAATGCACTCTCAGTCTAGATATTTCTAACACAATTCCTGGTTTGATAAAATATATTGAATATATGTCAGGGGTTTACTTTTACCAATATACAGTTAACATACAGTTTTAACAGTAGAGTTCAAATTTACAAATTCCCTGTAGCTAAACTGCAATTCGGTGACATACTATCAACATTCTATACAAGATTCTTGTGTTTTACGTTTCTCTAAGGAGATTCATGTTATTATAGAATAATTATTGAAGACGAAGGGCTTGTCTTTGGTATTTTATATTTACAGGTAAAGAATCACCTCAGCTCATAAGGCAATACAAATTATTTGTGTTTTGTGCTAAAGGAATAATTCAGAGATACAAGACTACATCTCTATTTACGTATATACATTTATTTTATTTTAAAGAAAAAACTGCTATACATCTAATTGGACTCAATAATGGTTATAAACACACACACAGTTACACAGTCTTTTATATTGCAAACGATGCATTGAAGTACAATAAGATTATATCTTACGAACTTACGATTATAAAATGGTTCAATTGAATAGTTATATAACATTGAAGTACGTAGTTTACCACTAAAGAATTTAGATACCATAGATCATGTTTAGATAAAGCTATTCTTCTAACTTTGTTTTCCTCAGTAAACGGAAAACAAAGCTTAGTCGAGCAACACGTAAACCAATATTCTCGCCGAGTTCAAGAAACAAACTTACTCCCTTCCTTAAACGCTAAATCTTATTTCAGGACCGCTTCTCTCTCGACGTGACCTATTTTCCAACAGTAAACCCTGCGACCCAACTTGATGAGTGCAAATCCTGGAGACCACAATTGACGTATTGCTAAAAGACTTTCAGATAACAAAAATCAAATCTTTAGTCATTCTTTAGATACTACGTATAAGCTAAATATGAAATAAAACATTACAAAATTCAATTATTACATATACTGTATTATAATTTGTTTAGACAATAAATGCATGATTATTATCCTCTACAACTCTTGTTATGAAAATATGGTATTTTTAATGGCCTTTTTGGAATATATTATTTTAAAACCAAAAGGATTCAATTATCAGGAATATATTATAGGTATATACGTTAAATCTTTGAATCTTTTGACAACTTTTCATAAACTTTGCTCGAAAACATCCAATGGTAAAAAGTGTTTTAAAGATAATTAGTTTGTATATCAATTCCCTACTTTGATAGGTATTTCAATACGTTACAAGTAATTCAAATATAATATAGAATAAAACAAAAATTAGTCTCTTTGAAACAAAAACTAGGTTTACCACGCACGGCTTATGTCCCAAGGGAAAGATAATCTAAAATTGTATGTAATGATATCTAATATGGAAACAAGATGCACTAATACTGATACCACTCAGGCTTGTGATTCTTCTAATTTGGGTCTAAATCTCACTTAAAAAACTTGTAAAAGTTCTTGTAATGTTTATAAGACAATGAGAAAATCAAGAACTATCCTAGATTGTATTTAATGTAAACGAAATAAAAACGTGGTCATAAGAATGGATAATTAAACTATAAGCTTTTAAATGCTAAAACCTGGTGTTTTTTGTTAATAAACTAGTTGAAAGAATTGAGGACATGAAATTTTAATATAACATAAAATATGGAAAATCTTAAAGTCATACAAATATATAAAATCTTACAAATCGAAAAAGAAACCATTCGATCTATGTTATGAAATTAGTAATTGGTATTTGTGTTGAAGTCAGTGTTTCACGTTGTTTGTCCCATATGTATGATTTAACTACTTACACGTTTCAATAATTACTGATATTATGATGTAAAAGAACCGTGAACGCAGAAAAAGTGTCAATGTTTACATTTTTGTAACAAGATAAAGAGTGTATTCAAGTTTCAGCCTGAGATATCATCAAAAGAGTGTAAATGTTATTTGCTGAGACGGGGAAACAAGGCTTCTTAGACTACTCTTGAATTTCGCCAGCTCAGACCTCATTTACATCTGCCTGGTATGAATGAATTCATTTTAAGCCAAATTTGTTTTCATTCACCGAATTTATTTGACCTTTTACTTTTCCTTTCAAACGTAATGTATCATTCTCTATTTTCTAAAGTATACACTTTTGCCAAAAATACATTTCGAAATCACAGAGACAAATGCTACAGTTGAATATACAAAATATAAGAAATATACAGTAGTTCAAGTGAAATATGCTAAAAGGGTGAAATTTCAAATCATATAATGAATCACGTTTGAGGGTAGGGAAATACGATATTCCTGTACGAGCATAATAGTTCGTGTGCGAGTTTGGTGATCGTAGGATTTCATTCAAGTACCGTAAACAATTTACTCTAACAGAAAAAAATTTACACAATGTACAATCCCACAAATTATGTTGTGTTGTGATTGTACAGCAACGTACAATAACAACTGCTTTGATCCAATAAATAGTACACTATTTTGCCCAATATTGCGACGGAATATATATATATTTTTTTTCAATGTAACATGTTTTTTGCCTTTACATTTTATTTTACTGAGCAAAGTACCTAAAAAAACTTAATATTTATTATATCTTATAATCATATTTTTATCTATACTATTATAAAGAAGAGGTGGTGTCTGTGTGTGTGTTTCTATGAGCTAATCTCAAAAACTACTGGTCGGATCGGGCTGAAATTTGGCATGATGATAGCTCACATTCCCGATTAACATATAGGCATATTTTTATCCCAAAAAATCCTTCGGGGCTCCGCCCCAGTGGCTCTGGAGTTTCCCATGTTAACCTTATGAGAAATGGAATTAATGAATCTTAACAGCTGTTTCAATTAAACAAGTTGGTTCTGTTCTATGATGTTCAATAGCATTAAAAGTTACAAGGATTACCAACAGGGTTCAGCACTAGCACTATTATTTCTTTTACATTTATGACAACAGCAAAAGGTGAGTGAGCGTAGCGAACGAACTTCAACCTGGAGGCGAGTGAGCGTAGCGAACGAGCTAACCTGAAGGCAAGTGAGCGTAGCGAACGAGCTAACCTGAAGGAAAGTGAGCGCAGCGAACGAGCTCCAACCTAAAGGTGAGTGAGCGTAGCGAACGAACTTCAAAAAGAACCGAAATTTCTTAAACCATGTCCTCACTCATAACTGCTATAAGCATTTGATACTTATATGCCAACCCCGTACGAAGGACGGGTACTCTGCTAGTAATAATAATAATATAATAACATCTTTCACAGTAATATTTGTTATTATATATAGTAATATATTTGTCCAATAACTATTGTGTCCAAATATTCCAATAAATTTACCGGTGTCCAGCTGACGTTACTTTACTCCTGCAGCTGAATTTGCCGGTAACTTTATGAAAAAACCGGCTTCTTGTCCTACAAAGAGTGAACAAACTAGTTGCGTACTGTGTAGCGTGGAAGAAGTTTGATTATAATTTACAAAAATATAATTTTTGTAATTAAATTAAAAATATATTTTATAAGATAATCTTTGTTCATACAGCATTCTTTGATCATAATCTGTGATAAACAACTAAACTTTTAAGCCTTTTTACAGCTTGACACTTTTCAAATGTGGTTTTAATTAAAAGTAATAATAGTTACAAAATCCGAACAAGAGGATTTTATCATTATTGTTTTCCACTCCAACAGAACTCGTGATGGATGTAGGAAGGTTTCACGCATGAAATGCTGAACGCTGAGCTGGAGCCAACCAGAAAGTTTATTTACTGTAAAATTACAATAATTCAACAAATGATCAATGGACTTGATGAGAAATCCTTCCGATTCGTTGGTTAGTATTATGTTTTTTACGTGGATTAAAACTTTGTGTTTGTTTTTTTCTACATTCAAATAAGTTTGTGTGTGTTTGCGAGCAATTACACGCATGAACATACTGCCTTTGTTTTTTTTTATTTTAACAAAATTAGTTATTTAATGTATTCAAAAGAAAATTTAAAAAAGAAATTCACTTCTTTAAAATGTTATTCATAGAGTTTCAGTTAACTGTGAGATAAAGAGATGTTTATTCCATTATCGTATTGATTTTAGTTTGTTATTTTTTGTTGATGTTCTAAGACGCTCGACTCCAGCCAGACTTACATATTATTTCAGGCTAGACCAAGAGGACAAGGCCCCATGGATAAATTTCATTGGTGATTTCCAGAATTAGAATCCGGAACCTCTGGGACAAAAGTCCATTTCTCTATATAAGTATAATAACTGACTATTACACTGAAATTATTATAATTTCATACCCATTGAAATATCAACGGTCTTAGGGATGGAGATTGGAGATGTTACAAGTTTCTTTTTCATAAAAACCACAAAACTTAAAAACGAAAAAAAATCTATTTGTTGATGGTCAAGTTGCAGTGATTTTACCCTTTTTTTGTAATGTGTGCCATTTATAAGAGAATTCCTGTTGTATTCTATAGTTTACAGAACGGACATTCCTCTAAAATATTGCCTATTGTTTCTAGCTAATATAAACTTTGTGCGTGTGTATTTTTGTTTGGTTACCTATTTTGATGACCGGCGGAAGTGAGTGAACCATCGCCGCTGAGATGGCTAACAGAAGCAGGCTCAGGGGCATTCTGACATCTCGGCCTTATCTCCCCTCTCATGGCATACTTCCTCTGAAATAACAACAAAATTATAATAATTATCTTAAAAATTATTGTAAAAGGACAATTTATTTCCGTTTATGTATATGTTATGGTCATGCGTTTTCCTACTGTAGCGTATGTAGCCTACAGTTCCCTTGACTAGGGGAACGGTAAGCAGATCCACTTAGAAGTCTTCCCGGCTAGGGATCTACTGACCAGGCGGTGCGGTCTTCTATGTACATTAGGGGTTAATCCTAGGGCCAACAACCCCACCTTGTAAATGCTTTTGGTTCAGGACCACCATTAAAATACCTGAGAAAGAACGATGATTCACAGAAATATACTCCTGATACGTGTGAGGGACTTAAAGTTGTAATCATGGATCGTACTCTCACTAATTAGTTTTGAACCACCTTTAAGTTATTAAATCCCTTGGGACAACCTTTTTATGTTTTATAAACCGAGGAAGTAGGGTATAGTGTTTTTGATTCTTCAGCTAGTCACTAGAGATAGTTTTAATAGTAAACATCGTTAAAGTACGACGAGTTTGCATGGCTTTCTGACACAAATAGAAGAAATTAACCAAAGGATAGCCTGTTTCTTTAACATTTATGATATTGACGCCCAGAATCGAACGCTATTCAAGATTAGTTTTTTTCAGTGACCTTGAAAGTAGAGGAATATATAAATTTTTAAATATCCTTAATTTTATTAGGTAAATAAATCCATACAATGTGCATTTTCCAATTGTTTTCATTTTACCGTGTAAAATTTAAATACATTTCATGCGAAGGCAGTTTTAGACATTATTAGTAGTAATAGATCAAACACTATGAAAACAGGTTTAAACTTAACATTTTAATATGATCAAATTTGAAAGTTGTAGCGTCGAGTGGGTACAAAATAAGATGGTAATGGCCAGTGTCCTTGTGAATCATTCATATAGGATTTAGAGCAGTCATCAACCATGGTTTGGTCCTCTCTTTGTATGGATAATGCAACAGATGTGGATATATTCGTAAAGGGAAATGTCGTTTCAAAGCTTCTTTATTCAAAGCGCCCTTGGTGGAAACTGTCCAATCCATCAAGAGACTGCTGGGATATCCTTTACAGGATGTTACGAAATGTTTCCGTCCTACTTGTTCATGAACAGGTTCAGGAAATGAAATATGAATTGAACTATTATAGTTTAAATTTGTAATGAACATTGAACATTTCTCAAAAACAAATTGAACTATATGTATGGAATTATAATGTTGGAATGTTAAAAACATGTTTTTAATAACTTAAAACCTGTCCGATAATTAATTACCATACCAGATATCTACCATTCTGTGTTTTTTACATAAACATTTTTATCTTTGGATTTTTTCAACCGATCTTTATGAAACTTGGGATGTAAAGGTAGAAGAGACCCATGTAAAAAATGTATCTTGATTTAACCTAAAATTTCAAAATGTCGGCCATTTTAATTTTGTAAACTTAGTTTACTTGAAAATAGTGGATTTTATTGAACAATTTCAAAACGAATTTTATTTAGGATTTTTAATTTCCTATCAAACGATACCAGTATCAAAAAGATCTAATAAGAAATAACTGAAATTTAAAGATTTTTTGCTAGTACAATTTGCCTCATTGTACAAATAGAAATCTGAATATTTCAGCTATTCCTTATTCGATCTTTTTGATCATGGTATCGTATTATAGAGAGTTATAAATACTAAAGCCTTCTTGACATGTTTTCATAAAATCAATCATTTCCGAGCAAGGCCACCATTTTGAAATTTTAAGTTGAATCAAGGTAATTTTTTCTAACATGGGTCTCTTCTACCTTAACATACATACTGAGTTTCATAAAGATCGGTTGAAAAAATTCATAGATAAAAATATTTATGAAAAAAGTACAAAACGGCGGATATTTGGTTAGTAAAGTGATTTTGGAAAATATATAATTTGTGATTTTCTCTTTATTTTGACCCAAGGAATGAAAACGTAAATTACCTCCCCATCTTTTTTGAACACCCTGCATATAAAATATTGAGTTTTAGGTAAAAATAATTAATGAACAACTAATATCGACTACATCACGACCTCAATACAATTGGATTCGTACTAAAATGTTTAAAATAATTGGGATATTTGAGCAGTATCGGAGATAGTTTTAAGATAAATATTTACTAAGCAATCATTCACTAAGGGTGAAATACAGGTTGTAGACATTTACATTTATCGTTTACACGTATATTTATACCAAACAACATGTAAACCTATTAATAGTAAAAAAATATTGCTAAAATACCTAACATATGTAACTCAAGTTCATAACTCCAGTATCAATGCACAAAGATTAACGAACACCACAACATGTTTAGATTTACCACTTAAATAATTTAACAAGTACCAGCCGTTTAGACTGTACATGTATTTTGGTGAATTTTCTAAAGCTTCTACTATTTTTGTAAAACTCTGATCAAGTAAATGCTGTCCAGGTGTGTTTTGAGGGTCTTAGAAGCCGAAGTGGCTAATCCATCTTGCCCAGAATCCAAATTGACTCTCTCGTCTGGTGAAATCTTTGGAGAGTCTCCTACTTCTGTGTAACGTATTACTCAACCTGAGTGTTATTTAGGATATTTTCACCATTCGGTAGATTGTGACATTTGATTGTTTTGTATTTGGTTTTCATTTTTAGAAATAAATGAACTTTTGAAGAAGCTGCAGCATACATGAGAACACTTTACTTTTCTTTCACAATAGTTAAAATAACAAGCTATCAATCGCATCAAGAATTTAAAAATATCGATTGCAATATAAAATAAATTCACGATATTTATCTTTAACAGGGGTTTGTGTTAAAAATAATAATAATAGGGATATACTAATGTTTATAATGTACTGAGGAAAACGGTATCATATTTTTTGGTTTTTATAGTTACGGTGATAAAGTTCTTTAAAATACATCCAGATCAAACCATGCCATACCAGACCAGACCATATATCCAGACCACATGTGGTAATAAACAGACCATGGCAAAAGAAGTAAACTATTGATATTTCTATACTTTCAACAATCACTATTGCATAGGAACTGAACGTGTGTTGCACTATTTACATGTGCTAAACGCAATATAACAAAGTCTTTAGTTAGTTGCCTCAGGAAATATGTTTTAAATCTATTTGTCCATTATACATTTTAAGAAGAAAAGGTATAACCCCTTTTATTGAGTCTAAAGCTAAAGTCATAGGACATCAGAAAACGCTATGAGAAAAAAACCTAAAGAGGTTTTCTTATAACACAAATAAAATTATACAAATTAAATGTACAGAATATTATTTTCCAAAATCGAGTATCATTCGATATTAGAATAGATGTAAAATAACAGTGTGATGTCTTAAAAATATGTCTTTGTATATTGGTACAATTAAAATATGTTAATTTAAATTACGTTGATTCCATTTAACATACTACGCACTCAACGTTATTCTATTTTTCTACAACTTTCCATTACGGCAGTTGACAAATATTAGACAACAAAGAGAGCAAACAGTTTATAACACACTACAAGAAAATAAATGGACGTCTCTACAATATACATGAAATAAAGTCAAAAACTAAGAGTAGGGTAAGGGAAGGATTTGTGGTGATAAATGTAACATGAGGGTTGACATTTGTTTGGACAACACTTGCCACGTTCTGCTCACCGCCGCCGATTTACAAAAATACTTTCTCTCAAACTGGCGACTTTGCCAGCGTTAACTTTTATGAAAGCTTACTTAACTGTGAATTTATTACCTCTATAATTATGTAAGTATATTTCAATTGCCTCACTAAAAGTATATTAGTTTTATGTTTATGGTGACTTAAGGTGTTACATGATTGTAAAAAATAAACAAGTGTTTATTTAATATTTCAATTACGAAAACAATTAATTGCTGAGTTTTATTTGTTGACATTGATAATTTTCTTATTACTGTAAAGTTTATTAAATAAAAAAAAACTCATGACTTGAGCATTGGTGTGTTATACCTCTTAAATCCTCTTACGTCGGTATATTCTACTGCGGACTATATAATCAAACAACAAGCTATAAATTTTTTGGAGTGACATGACATATCATCACGAGACACATCATATGAGACACTGTATTGAATACAAGGGCCTAAACAAAATACCTAACGATAATCAGCCATTATTTTTGTGGATTGTTCAACAGATTTCATTTGAATTTTTATATCAACCGTTTTATTTTTAATTTTTCTTACGTGGAAAGCAATGAGTGGTGAAAATATTAATGTATACCTCGGGCAAGAGCAATGTACCTCGGGCAAGGCAATGTATACCTCGGGCAAGAGCAATGTATACCTCGGGCAAGAGCAATGTATACCTCGGGCAAGAGCAATGTATACCTCGGGCAAGAGCAATGTATACCTCGGGCAAGGCAATGTATACCTCGGGCAAGAGCAATGCATAGGCTACCTCGGGCAAGAGCAATGTATACCTCGGGCAAGAGCAATGTATACCTCGGGCAAGAGCAATGTATACCTCGGGCAAGAGCAATGTATACCTCGGGCAAGAGCAATGTATACCTCGGGCAAGAGCAATGATACCTCGGGCAAGAGCAATGTACCTCGGGCAAGGCAATGTATACCTCGGGCAAGAGCAATGCATAGGCTACCTCGGGCAAGAGCAATGTATACCTCGGGCAAGAGCAATGTATACCTCGGGCAAGAGCAATGTACCTCGGGCAAGAGCAATGTATACCTCGGGCAAGGCAATGTATACCTCGGGCAAGGCAATGTATACCTCGGGCAGGAGCAATGCATAGGCTACCTCGGGCAAGAGCAATGTATACCTCGGGCAAGGCAATGTATACCTCGGGCAAGAGCAATGCATAGGCTACCTCGGGCAAGAGCAATGTATACCTCGGGCAAGAGCAATGCATAGGCTACCTCGGGCAAGAGCAATGCATAGGCTACCTCGGGCAAGAGCAATGTATACCTCGGGCAAGAGCAATGTATACCTCGGGCAAGAGCAATGTATACCTCAGGCAAGGCAATGTATACCTCGGGAAAGGCAATGTATACATCGGGCAAGAGCAATGTATACCTCGGGCAAGAGCAATGTATACCTCGGGCAAGAACAATGTATACCTCGGGCAAGAGCAATGTATACCTCGGGCAAGAGCAATGTATACCTCGGGCAAGAGCAATGTACCTCGGGCAAGGCAATGTATACCTCGGGCAAGAGCAATGCATAGGCTACCTCGGGCAAGAGCAATGTATACCTCGGGCAAGGCAATGTATACCTCGGGCAAGAGCAATGCATAGGCTACCTCGGGCAAGAGCAATGTATACCTCGGGCAAGGCAATGTATACCTCGGGCAAGAGCAATGCATAGGCTACCTCGGGCAAGAGCAATGTATACCTCGGGCAAGAGCAATGTATACCTCGGGCAAGAGCAATGCATAGGCTACCTCGGGCAAGAGCAATGTATACCTCGGGCAAGAGCAATGTACCTCGGGCAAGAGCAATGTATACCTCGGGCAAGAGCAATGCATAGGCTACCTCGGGCAAGAGCAATGTATACCTCGGGCAAGGCAATGTATACCTCGGGCAAGAGCAATGCATAGGCTACCTCGGGCAAGAGCAATGCATAGGCTACCTCGGGCAAGAGCAATGTATACCTCGGGCAAGAGCAATGTATACCTCGGGCAAGGCAATGTATACCTCGGGCAAGGCAATGTATACCTCGGGCAAGAGCAATGCATAGGCTACCTCGGGCAAGAGCAATGTATACCTCGGGCAAGAGCAATGCATAGGCTACCTCGGGCAAGAGCAATGTATACCTCGGGCAAGAGCAATGTATACCTCGGGCAAGGCAATGTATACCTCGGGCAAGAGCAATGCATAGGCTACCTCGGGCAAGTGCAATGTATACCTCGGGCAAGGCAATGTATACCTCGGGCAAGAGCAATGTATACCTCGGGCAAGGCAATTTATACCTCGGGCAAGAGCAATGTTTAGGCTACCTCGGGCAAGAGCAATGTATACATCGGGCAAGAGCAATGTATACCTCGGGCAAGAGCAATGTATACCTCGGGCAAGAGCAATGTATACCTCGGGCAAGGCAATGTATACCTCGGGCAAGAGCAATGTTTAGGCTACCTCGGGCAAGAGCAATGTATACCTCGGGCAAGAGCAATGTATACCTCGGCCAAGAGCAATGTCCAAGATTTTTGTCTTTCAATGTTCTCACACAACTGTTTTAGCGAATTTTCCAATAAGGAAGAAGCTATTGCACGGGGTTATAGGAACACGTTTTTAAATGAGATTTTAAAATCCAAAATTGTTTTATTTAAGTTTTTTCCAATAAAAAAATTTATATTTTTACTACCATCTCGTGTAAGCCTTAAAAAGATATACAAATGTGTGCATTGAACCTTAATAATGGTCTAATTGTAAGGTTACAGATTACGCATTACGTTCAATAAGCTGTCCATTCTACACTCTTATGGGGAAAAAGTAAACTACTTGTTTATGAATATTTGTTATCCAATTAGGTAAATTTATTTATTTTATCATACTATTAGGAGTATTTGACAAAATTATACTAATATTAGCCCTTAATCATATCAGAAAACCTAAGTACTATCAAAATATTACGTAATGGAATATTGTTATACGTATGGAATATATCGGGTTTTTTATATTAAAGTAAATATTCAAATACCCCCGCCGCAGCAAACCTGCCGACTAAGCGAATTTCCATTTGCCTGAATTTATTTTCAGTTAAATATATTTTAATAACATTAGGTTTAACGAGTACCTAGGTTTGCTGCTACAAGGAAAGTAATAAAGGGTTTTTTTGAGTAAAATATTGATAGCTTAGTACAAAATAAATAAATTTGCCAAGTTTGTTTAAAATATATCCATAAACAAACAAACTACAACATTTGACAATATTCTCCATAAGAATAACATGGGAATTTTAAATTTACAATTTTTTTTATTTTCTCCGTTACTAATAATCAAACAAAAATACTTTTATATACTAAATTATTTGTTTTTTAAGCTCTTTAAAAAGGTCTAAAGAGAAATCGGGAAATTTTGTGTTTTGAGGGTCAAAAGTGAGAAAAACCAATTTTTACCCCATAAAACCCCCCGTAAAGCCCTGTTCCCATGGTCCGATCGTGCTGGTTCGCGAACTCATTCAAGTTTATCCCGCTTTACACCTTTAAACCAAATTTCATCAAAATCGGACAAAAATTACTCAAGTTATCGCGTTTACGGACGTATATATATATATATATATATATATATTTATACATATATAAAAATTTGAACGAATGGTGTTTTTGGCCTCTGGGGACATCAAAATGAAAAAGTAAATCGGTCCCGGGTCTAGGTCTTACCGTGCCACCTACGGTAATAGCTACTTCCCTATAGGGAAATTCGCTAACAGACGAATTACAATTCGCTTAGTCTGCAGGTTTGCTGTGGCGTTGGCATTTTAGTAGTCATGGACCTGTAACACAATCATTAGCATGCAAAACGTGTTTTCACCTTGGTGCAATATGTACTGTTACTAAGCCTCCCATTCTAGGAGGCGGTGATTGAAATTATAATTCCTTTTGAAAGATATCAAATGGTCGATCAATGATATAACTAGGAGTACGCTCCGAAGTCGCGTATGAGAATGAACGAAGACAATTCTATATAGGCTACCTTAATATATAATCTGTCTTTAGTCTTTGGTGCCCCTTAACCCTGCCTCTGCGGCCCGCCGCAAGTTCGTGCGGCGACAGTTGCAGTGATGACCAGCGTTGCTAACACAACTTGCTCATTTTACCCGCAATACCCGGTAGTAATCCCCGGAATTAGCCGGAATCAAGTCTTGATTACCCACAAAATCCCCTGAATTCAAATTTTAAAGGATTCGGCAAACTTTTTGGTAATAACCTCGTTGTAACCACGTTGCTACGGTGAATTGAGAGAATTATTAATATTGTTACTATTCTTTCTTACATTCAGCAAACCGTTCATCATTCATTTCAAGTTTTTTTAAGGCTACCAAATTTTTTTTAACTGAAGCCAAATGAAATGTAATGAAATATCTATTTATGTAGGTAACTATTTATGCAAATATTTTTATCTTTCTGAATGAGAGGTACCGGAACTCCGTTCCACTGCATTCCCCCCAAATCGAGCACTGAATAACAGTAAGACTCTATCGCCTATATCAACCATAAAAGTTAAAAAAAAAACATAAAATTTACAAGATTTTAAACCTTATGTGATGGCCCCTGGCCCTATCATAAATTGAATTAATAATGTTAATTATAAAAGCTAGAGCAAGTAATGCAAGAGTACCCTAGGTCTATCGCGAATGGCAATTTGAGTACTGTGGTTAATTCAGAATTCTTATGAATAATATCACACAGCCACCTCTAATACATGATGTAGGTGGCTGTGATAATATTCAATAGTTTGATGCCATAAAATGGTGTTAGTAACCCTTATGAGAACAGGGTTAATTTGACTAACACCATTTCATGGCATCAAACTATTGAATATTATCACAGCCGGGAAAGTGGACTGGTCCCAGATCTGGGATGACATATCTGGACATATTCCAGATCTGGCACCCATATATAACCAGGTATGGAATTAGTTCAGATCTGGCATCACAGATCTGATCGTATCTGGCATCCAGATCTGACCAGATATGGAATATGAAATTGGTAAAATTTGTGTTTTAAGAGACAAACTAACATTTTATGTTATCCACACTTTATTCTTATAAAATCGAAGCCTAAAAAAGATAGTAACCATTGACAGAGAAAATGAAAAAACTTTAACTAAATTAACGCATGAGTAAAAAAAATAGTTTTTATTTGTTTAGTTTGTAGAGTGTTGTTTATTGTAGGCCTTTCACAATCAATGTTGTTTTTGTGTCATATGGTTGCCAACCATTTGTTTTAGCATAAGTAAAGGACCATTAAAAAAAAGTAATAAAGTACTTAAGTTAGCCTACGATAACATTGTGTGTAGGCCTAACTTATCTATGGCTTACTTTTTTTATTATTAATTAACTGGTGAACCCCTCTTGACATTTTCTTTAAAATATTCCAATTTTTTACTTCATTGATAGATAGGCCTATGAGATCAATAAATGATTAAACCTGTAGGAACTGTTGTAGTCAGTCGAATTTCGTTTGGTAAAAGTTCTACCGAGCAAGACAATTTTTGGGAAATGTTATCTTACAATTACGAGACCTAGATTCTCGTATTCGTAATGGCTTTCGTTACCTTACTTGATTAGAAGTGGCCGTGGTGTAGTGGCTAACTGATCGGAGTTCAATGCTAGAGTCCCTAGTTCAAATCCCGGTCGGGCATGTTCAAAACTTTTACTAACAATTTTTTCACTTTTTAATTTTTATTGAATTTTTAATGCATAGTTCATTAGGTTTTAATGTTAAAACATCTTATATTCTTTTTTATTTTATAAAAATCATTTTCTTTATAAGTAATCTGGAACTCCTTCTTAAGGTAAGATGCAAAACAATGTTACTATTTAAAATGCATAACAATGTTATTATTTAAGTATTTTAACCTGTAGGACCATGTTACCAGAAGAATAGAAGCCTGTATATAGAAACAAATAAAGTACTGTAGGCCTACCTATGGAAATTGAATTTAAGGTAAAAATAACAAGATAAATATTTCAATTTGTTTTGTTTGCAAGCATTTTTTATATTGTTATTTCATTGTGTTTCAACCACTATTTCAATTGTGCAAAGACAGTCTGGAGGTAGCATAAATTAATGAGCCGGTTCGTTATAACCTAAACTTTACCTTCCTAATCGAACCTAACTTCAAAACACTTAATACAGTCACAAATTCACATAAAACCCATCCTACCTTCCCCACATGCCTACTTAACTAAGAGCTGATTATTTAGTTTCAAAACAAATTGATTTAATTCCGCATTGAGTCAAGTATAAACAGCTGTTTGCTTTGCTCACACAGTCCTCAGCCCACATTCGAACCCGTCCAGACCACGCCATATTACCATCCGAACCGCGAAATGAACCTTAGATTCGTAATTTTAGCCTTCGTTTTACATCTACTTAGGAATCTTTCCGACAAAAACGGATTGCATTTTTGGAATCAGCGTGAAAAATACTGTAAGGAAACATCTAAAAATTGCATCATTTCTTAATGTAGACATACTATATAATTGCCAAATATTTTATCGGATGAGTAAGTTAAATACATTTCATCTTAACAATGCATATCAATATTTATCCGATTCAATTTTTCAATTTAAAAAAATTCTTTTTTTCCAATGTATGTCGCTAAACATAAAATTGATTTATGGTTGGTACGGTTTTTGTTCATACCTATTTAAGAAATTAGGCTAAACTACTGTCTAGGACTAATTTACAATTGACCAAAAATAAATAATAAGTTAGGCCTATTAAAAAGAAAGGGTACAGTTTCATATCTTTGGCACAAACAACCGAATGAGTAATATTAATTATTCGATTGTTTAATTCGATATATCGATCGATATTACTCATTCGGTTGTTTGTGCCAACAGATATGGAAGTGTACCCAAAAGAAACAAAACAAATAGGCCTAGGCCTACCTAATAGCAAAACAACCAAGGATAAAACAATAAAATGCTTCTTTAATGTTTGGTTACCTCGGTAGGTGTACCTATGGCTCTGGGAAGTGGGATTTTTTAAACGTTATTTTTTTATATCATATGGTAAATGTATGATGAACTTAAATTCAATAGGCCTAGGCCTACGACATTAAGTTAAGTTAAAATCAAACCGATAAGTTTCATCTGATAAAATAATTAAGTTATTGTTGGTTCTCTGCGGAACTGTAACTTACCCAGTAGGTAACATAGGTAAGAAAAATAGCCTAAATTTTTATAAACTCATGAAAAAGATCAAAGTTAACTTACCGTAGCCTAACTTATGTAGGCTATTTAAAAATTTATCTCTTTAACAAATCATACACAAAAGATTCATGTTGATTTTTAAAAATGTTACCTTTGTTATTAGGCCTATTATAAACTAAAAAGTAGGCTACACAGTGTAAAGAGTCTCCTTAAAAAAAGATCTTAGGCATAAATTGTTCAATATTGAAATAGGCCTTGGCCTACATGATAAATAGGTACGGTAAGTTGTATCGCCTAAAAGTGAACCGATTACGATAAGTTATCGCATAGGGTATAAAAAACAAAAATACGCATAGGGGGTAGTTAAACAAAAATATTTCATCTGATAAATTATCGTAGGCTAGGTTCTCTGCAAAACTGTTCCCCTGAATATGGGTAACTTAATCTAAGTAGGCGGCCTACTATAAGGACACAGATATAGTAGCTAAAAGAAAGTTATAGGATACATTACTTTTTTAGGTCTATTTAGGTAAGTTAGGGTTATATTAAGGCCTACCTTTCTTAGTTTAAACTTTCTACCGTAGGCCTACATTCTTTGACGGTGAAAAACACATTAAACACAGAAAGATTGTTGTATGAACAAATAAACATAGTACTGTGACATCATTAGACACAGATTTTTAACAAAACACTTAGTTAAGTAAAGTTACTTAGTAAACTTAACCCTACATCTGGCAAGAGGCTCAATGAGCCGAATTTGGCAAGTGTAGTGTGAGATGGCAGAGGCTCATTGAGCCGAATTTGTCATTGGCACACTCAAACACATATTTCGTTGTGTTATGATGGAATAAATTACTAACAACCTATACTGTTGTGAAGATGAGATTACGGGCTTTATTTTTCATATATAAAACATCTACGGGCGTTTCTATATACGCGTGTGGGAAATTTTGAAAACAGGTGATTTTTTATAGTGCTGTGACAGTGCAGTACAAAACTCTTTAGGCGACTTATTAATAAAGTTTTTTTATAATTTAGGCCTATTTCTTTTTTGTTTGTACAGTTTATAGCCTATAACCATGCTTGTAAATATACTTTCTTCATTATAAGTTTATTTCTAATTTAGGCCAAGGCTATTTCATTTTTTGGTTGGCAGCCAATTTTTTGCGTAGGCTTAGCCGATTTTAATTTTGTATGCCAAATACAATGTAGGCTTACTTTGTAAATATTTGTAATAATCATATTTAGTCATAAAATATATATTTCAATGTTTTTCAACCCAGTTTATGACTTGTTTTTTTTTCACCATATCACTTTGTAATGACTTGTCACTTTTTTCGAAAATGAATTTTTCGGTTGCGACTTTCTACAAAACACTCTATAGGAGACTTATTACTTAGGTTTAGTAAAAAACCCTATATATATTATAAAAGTACATAAAATTAGTAACAAAATTTATATCTCAGAATTTCATACATGAGGTATTGAAGATTTTATAATCATTTCATTCATGCGAATATGTTATACATTTTTCATAAAAAATGTAGAAGTTGTTTATATTTTGAGTTTTTTAATTTTTTCAGTTGCAATAATCAGTAAAATACAAATATTTATTGAAAGCCCTATGGTTTTTGAGTATAAACATGCAACTTTTATTGACTCTTGGAATTTATTACTATTTTTGACATCACTCAAAATTTTATTTGCGTTTTTTTTGTGAAAACACATTTTGAAAGATTTATTGACTTTTTACTAATCCTTTTACAATTATTCCAAAAGCCTTTATATTACTATGTAGAGTACTAAACTGCCAAACCTTTTCCAATATATCTTTATAAGAAAAAAAAATTTTAAAACTTCTTATAATCAATAAAATTTCAAATTTTATTTTTCAAAGTAAAAAAAAAATAAACTTGTCTCTTTGTTACTATGACAACTATGAGTAAAAAAATAAATAACTTTCACTAAATTGTTCATTGTTTTGTGCTGAATCAGAATATATATAATTTATTGTGTTTTCCATTCAATATAACAGAGTTATTAACAGTTTAATGAGGCCACTACCAAAGTTGACCAAAACCTCTGCCATCTCACAGGTGCACGGCTAGCAGACGACGCCGCCAGATCACGACCTTCTCACCGCAGTATTTCACCTTCCTTTTTTTAGAACCTTTGGAACAGTTACACGGAACTGTTTGGGATAATGTTCAACGCAACTGTGACAAAAAGTATAGAATAGGTTTGGTGAAACCGTTATATTACAAATAGCTCCGTTCCTTCTCAACTTGATTATTTTTCCTGCATAAAAATTTAATTATTATGATAATATACCTTTTTTGCTCCTCCTCATAATAATAACAAGTCTTTTATAGACATAACCTTTAAGTTAGTTAACTGGTTTCGTTTATTTAATTATTCTTACATTACATCACGAAAACCGGCTTATTCATAAAAGATAATATACTAAAGAAAACTATTCAAAGAAATTGCACAGTTTTGTTAAATTTGCTAACAATGAGAAAGGTTATAAGGTATAAGGTATTGTTGATGGAGCAGGAGTCATAACGAAAAAGCACACAAATTAAAATCAAAAGTGTTATTATTATTTATATTTATGGATACAGTACAATTGTGAAGTTCATAATTATAATAAATTTAACTTACCTTCTTCTGTTTCGAAATTCAGCTCCCCAACTATTATTTCAATGGCATGGGCTTCTTCCAGATGCTGGATCAAGTTTTCAAACCACGAAAATTGATGAGAGCCTTTTCGGGTTGTTTGAACAGTCAGCTTGTTCACTACAACAACTATCATGCACATTACGTGTATGGCGCGTTAAATTAAATTTACTAGCAAAGTGTTTGTCACAAATTGAACATTCAAACTTTTTTATATTAATATCAGACATACTGATCCCGAACTCTTTAACTTGAAATTACACCATCGATTTAAGAGAAAGTTTCCAATCACTAGACAAAATGGAGGTTGAAGACAGAGATCCACGAAAAACAAAATGAACACCTTATACCCTCGCCGCAGCAAACCTGCCGTCCAAGCGAATTTCCATTTGGCTGAATTGATTTTCAATTGATCTATTTAAATAACATTAGGTTTAACGAGTACTTAGGTTTGCTGCTACAAGGAAACTAATAAAGTGTGTGTTTTAAGTAAAATAATTATTGCTTAGTATAAAATGAATATATTTGCCAAGGTTGATCAAAAGATATCCATAAACAAGCAAACTACAACGTTTGACAATATTCTCCATAAGAATAACATGGGAATTTTAAATTTACCATTTTTTTTAGTTTTCTCCGTAACCAATAACCGTACAAAAACACTTTGATATACTGAATTGTTTGTTTTTTAAAGCTCTTTAAGAAGGTTTAGAGAAAATTTAGGAAATTTTGTGTTTTGAGGGTCAAAAGTGAGAAAAACCAATTTTTACCCCATAAAACCCCCCATAAAACCCGGTTCCCATGGTCCGATCATGCTGGATCGCGAACTCATTCAAGTTTATCCCGCCTTACACCTTCAAACCAAATTTCATCAAAATCGGATAAAAATTACTCAAGTTATCGTGTTCACGGACACACATATATATATATAAATATACATATATAAAAATTTGAACGAATGGTGTTTTTGGCCTCTGGGGACACCATAATGAAAAAGTAAATCGGTCCCTGGCCTAAGTCTTACCATGAGACCTACGGTAATAGCTACTTCCCTATAGGGAAATTCGCTAAAAAGGAAATGGAATGGAACTCTTTGTTTGTAATGTAACGGTTTTAACAAATCTATTCCAAACAGTTCCGTGCAACTGTTCCAAAAGTTCAAAAAAAAGGAAGGTGAAATACTGCGGTGAGAAGGTCGTGCCAGACCTAGGGTTAACGTAAGGCAGCATTACTGATTCTGTCTTAGTTAGCGAGTGAACTGCAGACGACCGATGAAAAAAAGATATATTAAATGAAAAAAAACCTTATTTGATAAAAAAAAGTCTTAGTACTTATGTTATATCATTATACAGTAATATGAAAGTACAGTAACTTATCTAAATATTTTGGGGCAACATTTGAATGACTGACTGAATAGATAAAGCCACCGACGCGAGGCCTTACGGAAATTTAATTTAGAACAACCAGAACGAAAATAACTAAAACCATTGATTATTAGATAGTGAAATCTTATCTAATATTAATTAGTCAAAGATAACACTTAACTTTTAGCAATTTAGGAAACAATAAGTTAGTAGACTTTCACCCACGGCATCGTTTACCGTCGCGTCGTACTTATTATATAGCATTGCCTACTGAAGAAACGTAGCTTGTAGAATAAACATGTAAATATTTATTTTTCAATCAATTGCGATACATTTTAGTAGATAATTTGTTAACTCCTGCCAGTATTTTCGTAAATACATTATTATCCTAGAAATTGTAGAGTTATAATGTGAATACGGTTTGACTGTTACTCTATGGATGAAAGAGTAGTCGTTCTCTTTGTCTCAAGTAAACGACAAAATTGTAGGTCGTAAAATGTAAACAAATAAAAAGAAGAAGAAGGTAGCTCATAATGTTAATCTTATGGGACAAAATTAAAAATGTTTTTTTAAGATTTTATAATAATTACGGAACAAATATTTTTCAACAACTAATGGTCGCAAGATAAAGTGGTATAGAATCTTTGTGCAACACATCAAGTTGATAACTTTAGGCATTCTCGAGATTTCGATCAACATAAAGATGCATTTCACACCAGTATGAGAATTCACTTCGTTCATTCAATGAACGAGCAAGAATTACCTGAAATAATAATTTATAGAGACAACCTACTACTTATGATCATACTTAAAACCTAGTACTACTTCCTATTTATGAAAATATTTTATAAAGGCATTTCAGAAGTATAATGCCCCCGAATAAAGCAATAGCTTGTTCAGCATTGTCTACAAAATTACCGCACAGCATTTTGAAAGGTTTAACATCTTATGTTTTTTATATGGTATATGAACCCTAGAAAATTTACCCTCCTAATACCAGTTTTCTTAAATATATGTATAAATATTTTAAGTAGTATGGGATTAGTCCCCGTAGCTTTCTCAGGTACTTTAGTTTTGAGTTTTAGTAGTACGGTAGTACGACGGTTTACCAAGACGATTAAGTTTTATATTGTTTAAAATACTCTGATCATTCGGAAATACTTCATTTTATGAAGAAGTTTTGAATATTTAATATATTCAATGTAAAATATGTTCACTTATTATACAACGCTACCACAAACGAATCTCGAAAGTAAACATAAAATATATTGAACCCCCTCCCAAGAACCAATTTTTATACAACAGTATCACAGACTATTTCTGCAAAACCAAATAAATTGTGGAATGAATCCCCCCCTATACCAGACAAGTAATACCAACCAGATCAAGACGCTCAATGCAATTTACAGACGTCCATTGTACAGCTCCATATATCTCGTCCAACATTATTGGTCTCGGTCAAACTGAACATTATCAAGGCCTTCCATCTTCTTTATTTCTTTGTCTTCATTACAAATTTTAACCGAATAAAAAACAACGCAATTTAAAAAGCCTATATAAGAACTTTAAAAATTTGCATTCGCAGTAGTTTTGTAGTGACATTTAACTCAACAAATTCAACAATTCATATTAATATAAACTTTTGTTAGAATAATATTTTTAACTATATATAATACTATGATAAAATATAGTCGTTTTATTAGTTGGTGTAAGATCTATAAACGATTATAAGCAGCAGTAAAATAGTCGCAGCATGTTAAAACGATATCTTAACCTATACAGTTAGAATGTTAAACTGATAGAACGGTTGCGTGCTACCAAGACTTACAATATTCTGTTACTAAATTAAATTTTACCAAACGAAATGTATTTCTTTTACTATAATACGTTTAGCTGAATCGTTAATGAATTAATAATTCAGGGAATGCATGTACTCTACGTCTTTACTAAAAAGAAATCTTAAACATTACAAAACGTACTAAATTACAAATTCCTCCTCTTCAATATATATTTTTTAAAGGAACTTACAAGAATTAATTTTTTTCCCTATCATAAAAAGTGGGTCAATAAAACTTGGCAAGACTTTATAATTTGATAATATGATACTCATACTAAAAGGAAGAAACCCCTATTTATGTAGATGGGTCCGAAAAACCAGGTATTCGCCATTTTGTTTTTCATACATAAACATATGTATAAAAAAGGCAAATTTTATGAACAAATCTCACGGATACCTTTATTGCATTATACTGTACAATTCCATATTAAACGACGGCAAGGTAAAAAGGCCGAATGACAAGTAACTGAAATGTCACGTAGTTTAGTTTTAAAGTAAGGAAAATGGGGGTGAACCCTTATTTTACATCTAAAACGTGATATTTCAACTACTAGTTATTCCATCTTTTTTATCTTGGGGTCGTTTAGTTGCGAATTTTAAATGGTAAATAAATGAGTTTATTAAATAATTTCATACAATTCGAAATTCTTTTATAATTTAAGTCATACAAACTCAAAAGGCTACAATCGTAAAAATTTATGTTGGATTTTTTCCAACGTAAATCTCTTTAATTTATAATAATATATACCAAGTTCCTTAAAGAACGTTTGCAATACTACAAAGATAGTATTGTTCCCGTATAAAAAAAAATTCTAGATATCTGGGTAAATATCCATAATCTGCATGTATGGGATTAAGTATAAGATGTACTTTTTTAAGTTTTACGATGCAAAATCTACATAAATGCTTCTTTATTATTATTAATCAGTTAGTTGTCCAAATAAAATGTATGTAACCAATCACGTAGGAACGATTCATAATATGATAAAAGTAGATTTGAAAGCTTTTAGTTGATTTCTAATCATTGTTAATGCGTTTCCTAGGTGTGGAAGTGTCTTCTGTGTTCTGTCATCTCTAGACTGAGATGGTCCAGCTCTTAACCAACATTCATCATCTTGACACTTAACACATGTCCCGCCAACTCCCCATGTAATATACATTAGACCTTAACGATTTCCCACCACACTGTCATTTTTTTTACAATCTTTCGACTGAAAAATTGAAATATCTTTTGTTGCTGCCAGATTTAAATGTTGGCATAACCACACAAATGATTTTTTAAAGGTTTGATGTTTTAAGGGAGTAATAGTTATATTTTTTACGAAAAACCAATAGTTTTTTATTGTAGCGCCTTTATTATCGCTTATATGTTCTAATTTGCCTATGCTTGGTTATTTTTCTATTCAAACAATAATCAAATAAATTAAACTCAAATATACATGAAATTTAAAATAAATATTCATTTACTAGTATGTGGTATTTTCAAATATAGTAGTAAAGAAAATATTTGAAAAAATAATGTTTCACAGAGTTTGGGAACTTTCTCTTTATTAAAGAGGTATTAATCAAAACGAAGAATACATGGCTTACTATCTGGTGTTCTAGATTTTAAGATCTCTGGACTATTTCTGTAAAGGTAACGGGAAATCTTGCTCCAAAGCCATGCATGGAAAATGTGCAGCATTATGTTCACCCTGTAGTAAAACCTCTTGGCAGGGGTTCCTCTTCGTAAAACGGGTTATAATAAAATTTTATCTACTAACTACGCAATATCGATTAATTTTTATATAACCATTTTAGATATTGGAACACAGTATCTAGGGTTCTAACTGCAGTGACAATAACGTGCTCAGAAACCTGAAAATGTGTGTACCTAAAGATTATGTCAAAACTGCTTACAAATCCTTTTTTGAAAGTGTAATTTTATATGGTTTGAGGCTATGGGGCAGTGCACCAGATGTAAAATGTGTATTGCTACTGCAAAAGAAAGCAGTACGTCTGCTGGCTGATGCAACGTCCATAGACCATTGTAAGCCCATTTTTGTATCTGAGGGCTTGATGACATGTTTTAGCTTATATGTATTTGTGTGCCTATTTAATTTAAAAAGTAAGATAGACAATGTTAATTTGAGAGAGGATTATCATGAGCATGACACTAGATTTAAGAACCTTTTTGATGTGCCATTTGTTGGATTAAGAAAAAGTCAAGTTCAACACAGCTTATTAAGTTTAAGATTTTTTAACAGACTCCCATGTGAAGCCCGAAACCAGAATTTTTCAAAATTCAAAACCAATTCAGAAACCTTTTATTGGCCCAACCCACTGTATTCCTGGAATGATTTTTTTAATATACCAGCAGCATCCGTAAGTACCTATTTTTAAGTTTTTTACCTATTTTTAAGTCTTGACTCTTGATATGTGATATTTATGACTTGCATGTGTAGTTAGACCTTGAATTTTTAGTTTTTTAGTTGTGAAAATAAAGTGATTATTTATTATTATATATTTATTTATTTATTGTAGAAATTTTGAGAGTTTTGTAGAAGCATGTTGATTGATATTGAATTTGCCTTGTGAATGCCTTGTGATCATTATGCCTTGTTTAACTGACGATTCCAAATGCATGTAATTTGTCAAAAGGAAAATTAATATTCTTATTCTTCTTATTCTTATTCTTAATGTAGTTTAAGGCAAAAACAACGTAATAACTTAGCAATTATTTTTGGAAACCCCCAAAAATGGGTTCATTAATATGGAAACTGTTCAGTTGCCCCTTTTTATAAACATAACGGAATTTATACGATGTTTCATATATATTTATTTTAAAAGAAGTATTTGGTAGTTTGTTAGGTTTATTGACGCGCCAAATACCTATAACTTTACTCATTGTTGTAGCTTGCCCCTGAGCTGGTAAGTCAAATAAATATTGTGGTTTACTTACTTTCGTTCAAAGAGTTCAAAGATAGTTTTATTGTATACAACCATAGTTTCGACGATAGTTGCGTCATGGTCATGTAGTCAGCAGCAATTCGTGAAGTATCTGTTCATCGTCGGTCGCTTGGACGTCGTCAATGCCACACAAACATAAACAATTATGCGTACATTGTTACAATAAAATAGGCAAATGGTTCTTGCGGACGGAACACAGGCCTGTGACGGACAGTGTATAATTATTTAATTGAATAGTAAAAATTATAAATTTGGGGCAAATTATTTCAACTTGATATTTAAGAAAGCCATTTAGGCTAATAATTTAAGGATTCTAAAAGAAGATCGGGATATCACTCATTGAATTCTTCACGAGCAAGCAATTATTGAAAAGCAGAAGATTTCCGTTGTCCAATTTGGGCTGAAAACTAAATTTTCAGGTATTTCAATTAGTAATTTATTAACTAATTGAGTATCAAACTATTGATTAGCCATTTCCATTAAAGAACGTTTTAAACGTACGGAAATGTTTTCATCATTTAATAGGAAGTTAATTTCAGTGTTTCCAGACTTTACAAGTCTCTTAAAATCAGGGAATTGAATCAAGCTTTATTAATAAATTTAATTATATCTATTTATGATTTAAGGATTGCCATATAATTCAATATTAGCTATATTTTACAATGCATTTTAACTGAATCCACTTATTATTTTTACATGCAATACTATGCCATTAGGAAGTTTTGTTGATTTTTAATTGATCATATATATATAGTTGTGTTAATAGAGTAACATAGTACAGTATATATGTATATGTATATATGGAATATATGTTTTTCAGGTAATTTAATAATACGTACGATGCTGATAAAGAAGTTATTTAATAGAGTATAACATTACACGTCTGAAACATGTTTAAAACTATAAATTTATTTGTAAATATCATTGATACCTTAAGAAATTCAGTTTAAGATTTAATGCCAGCTGTTGGTGGTGTATTATTTTAAGTGGGCCATCTATTGCAATACAGAGCTCCACGCTGTCTATTAAGATGAGTTGTTGTAAAAGTTTCGGATTGTGCGATTTATAATATTGCTATTTTATACCGGTTCTTTCCAATAAAATTACTATAAACTTGTACTCACCATGTGGTGAGTGTTATTTTGCAAATTTTTTTATTTATTTAATTAAACATGTAACCACTATTATTCTCTTGTTTGGTTTAATTATCTCTATAATCACCATTATGCTATAATAGTTACTGATGATCAGACTTGGGTCGTAAAAATAATCATAAATGACAGTAAGAATACCGGGGAAACAGTAGCATTATAATGTTTCAAACGACATACAAAGCCAATATTCACCTTGTGTCTGAAAGTGTGAGGATCGGGTTATCACAAGCCTGAATGTTGGCGTAGTGCTTTAGAGAATGGCCCTCAAGATATCACTGTATCTCTTTACATATGCAAAAAAATCCAACAGCTCACAAAAGTGTTCTGTTTTGTTTCATTTATGAAATTGCTTTAAATATACTATGTTAAGTTGATGTGTTATATTTATATATTTACTAGTATATACACACTTTAAATAATTACAACAAGAAATCCCCCCCCCCCCCAAAAAAAAAGGAAACCTGTATAATTTTGATAAGCTACCTTTTTATCAATTATATTCCGTAGCTTGTTCATACCATAGAAGTCATTGTTAATTTTTTAGGAAATTAATTATAGACGCATCAATCTTTTCACATATATATCTTTATCTTTTTAATGGAGCATTAACTGAATGCATACGTAATAAAGCTACATAATTGCAAATCTACGAACAAACAACTACAACTTTTGTAAAAGCCGAAAAATACTACACGTTTACTAAAACAAAGCTTTGTTGAGAATGCAAGTTAATGCCTAGCAATTATATAAATTTAGTAAATATTATGTATAATGGAATAAGCAATTTTGTAATAATTAAATATCTTAACTCGGATTCCACTATCGGGAAAATTATAGCTCGAATGATCGAGGGTGAAAAGAATTTATAATGACAAATACTGAGGATTCCTGGCTACAGGAATCCCTTTATTGCGTGTAGTATACCATTCAAAATAGTTTTGAAAACAATTCTTCGCAAGCATATATTTGCTTTGGTAATCAAGTAAATAACAAAAAGAAATGATTAGTAAACACAAAACTTTTTTTCGTAGAGGGACTTTGTAAATGAAAACTCATAATACTATCCATAATGACAAATTGTGTAATAAACATTCGTCTATACCTCTCATACTGTATAACATTTTACAAATAAATTTAGGTAAATATTCGATAAATTTGTCTCTCATAACTCTATATAACTTTCCAGAACTACCAATTTTTTTTCAGATTTGAAATAACATTTCATATTTTTGTTTGTTTAGTTGATTTATTAAATTGTCATAATATTTTTCGTTATCTACTAAAACGTGCAGCTTGGTATTTATATATAATGGCAGCAGAAACATTTAGGTATTTTGACATATGTATAGATCTAGCTAACTTTTACCACTCATAGGATGTATCTAAGTAAGTCGTAAACCGTAAAAAATCATTAACATTCTCTCTATTGGTATTAATAGGTAATTAATTGGTATTAAAATGGTAAGTTACAATGTTTACTTTAAATTATGTAAGCTTGCAGTTAAATAAACATATAAGGTCAGTCCTGGTTAACAGTTTTGTTTAAGTAAGATTTATCTAGAATAAAAAAAATATATAACTTAGTGTAGCACTTACAAGCATTGGTTAAAAGTTAATGAGATTTACTACTTTGAAAGAGAATGAGAATTAGTTGGGGTTTAATTTGGTAGTTATTTTGTGTATTTAAGGCTTACACAAGAAAAGATTGCTACCAATTATAACGATCTTGTTTTTTAGCTAATTTCCCATATAGGGAATAAGCTGTTGCCTTAGGTCTCATGGTAAGACCTAGACCCGGGATCGATTTTTTTTTTCGTTTCGAGGTCCCCAGAGGCCAAACACGACCTCAATTTATATATATATGTGTGTGAATGTGTGTGTGTCCGTTAGCGCGATAACTCGAGCAAAAATGGTCCGATTTTGAATAATTTAGTACAAACGTGTAAACCTACATTTATTTGAACGAGTTCACAAACCAGCATTATCGGACTACGAAAACGGGGGTTTATGGGGGGTGTTATGGGGTAAAAATTGGTTTTTCCAATTTTCGACCCTAAAAACACAAAATTTCACAATTTCTTTCCAAACCATTTTTTAGAGATAAAAAATATGTAGTTTTGTATATTGAAGCGTTATTGTATGCCTAATGGTTATGGAGATATTTAAAGAAATTGTAAATAGAAAATTCCTATGTTATTCGTATGGAGAATAAATAAACTGTTGTAGTTTGCTTGCTTATGGATTAGTTTTTTTTTATCAAATTTGACAATTTTTTTATTTTATACTAAGCTATCAACACATCAATACAAAAATACAAAACACCTCAATACCTTCGCTTTAGAAGCAAACCTAAGTACTCATTAAAATTAATGTTATTTAAATAAGAAATAAATCTGAACATTTTACGGGAATATTTTAGTAGAAATCCAGCCAGGTAAATGGAGATTCGCTTAGTCTTCAGGAGTGCTGCAGCAGGGGTATTTACATTTAAATTAAAGTTAGCTATTCAAAGCTCATTTTGGGTATTAGCAAAATCCAGGTGTTACAATCAATACTGCATTTACTTCCTTTCGTGAGCTTTCCTTCTGTCTTCTCTGATATATTAAAAATTACTGAAAAAACTAGAGCATTTCCATTTTAACAGGGCGTTGTTCAAATTATCAGTGATGTTACTCAAAACCTGAAAACAAATGTTGACTTATAAACTCCCTAACAAAACTAATTGCAGAAACTAGTACTTGCACCAAGTTTATATTGGAAGGACAACTTATCTTTACAACAGTCTTGAGTGTTCGTCTTGGAATGAGGACAACGATTATTTTACTGCTTGACCCAAAACTTTACCAGCTTTATTAGGAATATTGAATACGTATTAAAAAAAACTTCATTTGGATGATGTTTGGAAATGTTAGTTCATATACAATACAAAAATATATGAACCGTATACGTCAATTATTATATAACTTTTTGATCAGCATTGTACGTATTGTACAATTTTACGGAAAGTAAATAAAAAACGTCTTATAACACTTAAAACATATATTTACGCTTATACTGTTACTCACAAGACGGCAAATTTACAAAAAAAGATGTTAAGTGGTGATAGATTTTGACAGATAATTGGAGTGTCCAATCGAAATCGATCACCACTTACCATCTTTTTTGTATATTTACTGTCTTGTGAGTTACAGTATAAGCATAAATATATGTTTTGACTGTTATGAGATGTTTATTTTATTTATTTTCCTCAATTATATGTATGAATGTGACAATACCCACTAAAAAATACAATGATTGGTATTTAACGGTAAAAAGAGCAAAAATAAATTACGTTAGTTTTACGACTGAGATTGAGCCTAACGAAAATTTTGTCATCTCACCACTCAATAATGGCTGTACCTATTTTATCCAAACTTTTGAAGGTAGATAGTTTGAGGAACAGTAGGATTGTTTTAACAAAACTATTCTAATTTGACATATATTTTGCAAATTTAATATTGGCATTATAGGTTGGTTTACGATTTACGAATCAACAATTATAATATTAAATAAACGACTTATGAAGTATGGTTTTGACAAACTGGCAAATTACAGAATACAGTATTGAGTATTAGACAAAATACAATGAGTATTGAGTATCAAAAAATATTAAATTTGAGTTTGTTGTTGGTGAAAATATGTGCAGTGGCCGTCTATGGTAGACACGGTTTTATAGCTTTGCGTAACGAAGTACAGCTGATAATGAAGATGATTTACACGTAAAAGCAATACACGATATGTTCGTAACAAGAGCAAGACTTAGTTCCTAATTAGTCTATTTTAACTCATCTTGTTTATTTAATTTAGACCTATAACAAAAATCGTTCATTATAAAACTAATCTCTTGATGGTAAAGTAAATCCTTTATCATTCTCAAAATGAAGACTATGGCAATTTTGTTGTCTCGTGACCCCTAAATTATAAGCATTTGAAACTATATTTTTAGCTTGAAACCATATACCAGAGTACATTCTAAACGCATTGACTTTAAACAGTGCAATAAATTACTCATTCTGTTGTTTAATTGGAAGCCGGTTTAACGAGTGTATCGTGTTGGCAGCAATTAAGTGCGCTGATGTCGACTAAAAAAATGTTACTCTAATTTTAGGCCATATAACGTACAATTTTAGGATTTGTGATCAAAAATTTACAAATATTACTAGAAGACATACAATAGTTTAGCTGATCCTAGATTAAAAGTTGTTGTTCATCATGATAATAGAATCTTGGATGTACATTACCTCGCCCTTTTATTACATATATGTAGTAATTTGTTTGTTAGAATTGTAATATCGATAACACAAAAGTAATATAGTTAACTAGTGCACCTGTTGCTTGAATTCGAGAAATTGCATAGTATTGCAGGCTTTATTTCAAAACGAATAGCAGTCATAATTTCCGATGACTTAAAAGAGTCAACTCAAAGATAATGTAATCAACCACTCCACTCCATTTATCGAAACTGAAAACTATCTCACTCTGAAAACGAACGCTCTTGTGTCTACTATGATCATATGTTGTAGTACTTAGTTAATACAAATTATATTTGTCTGTTTAAGTAAGACAATCTTTTCTTCATAAGAAATACATTGGAATTTTGATGGTCTTTGGGGCAAAGCCCGAGGACTTTTATTACAGGAATTGGTGAAAGGGGGCGCCTACACAAAAAATACTTAATTTTGACACATCGTTTGTAACAATCCGTCCACTATTAACGGAGGAGTAGTGTTTCGTAGACACTGCCTTCACGTATAAGCATAACAATAATATTTACTACACAGTTGAATGTAATTGATATATCTATGTATTTGTTGTTGTGTATTCTTTTCACTTTATGTTTGCGACTCGGTTCCTGCACTCAACCTTTGCTTTACAGGGACTTAATTTCACAGTAATTTATATAACAAATGATCTGTAATGTTTCTTTGTCTGAATGAAATTGAATTAAAAAAGGATTACACATTTATATATTCTACACAGGGTAGGTATATCATATATTATATTATGGGGTATAATAAGAGCAAGCTAAGCAGTCTCAATGTACCTGTATCGTGTATTACTACTATCAACAATGCCATGACTGCTACCAACGCGACATAAGATGACTGCCAATGATGTCAACAGCTATTAACAAACACCTCTTTATTTCAAAATGTTGTCATGTGATACTTTGGAATTATCTTTGGACCTCCGCGATCCTGTGTATTGATGCTGTAGTTGACATCGTATACGAAATTGGCAACAGTGAAAATTACCTTGAAAGTTTTCCAAATTGCATTTTAGTGCAGTTTGTAAAGTACATTGGACCCATCACATTTAACAACGGGTTTTTACGGGGATTTTCTATAAGAAACTGCTTCAATTAAATTGAAAGGAGTAACATGTTCACGAAAGCAATTCCCATCAATTCTCACATATGCGATTCAGGTACATTTCATCAGCCAAGGATACAATTTAGATCAGGCTGTGGTAAACGTGTGAAAATCAAATTTTACCCTAAGCCTAGCGTTGTCAAAAGCAAGAACTATTTAGGGCTTGTTTTTGAGCAGTTTTTGAGTCAATTGACTGTTATTATGAAGTATTGTATTAATTATTAAAGGTTCTCTTACGTTGTTATGTTATAATACAACTTTTATAGAAATATATAATGGAAAAAGATTATTCGTTTACTTTTTTGTTTGCACCCCCTAATTTTTGGACTTAGGACTGCATAGCTACATCTGCAACCAATAATCAATTTCTCTAACCAACCCCTATGCTACAAACGTCATTTTAAACCATTTAAAAATACTAATAAGCTTAAACAATGTCTTTCATACTAAAAATGTATAAAAGAAGACTTTTTACAATGAGCTGAGTTTGGTGTTCAAGAAATATCTTAGCTTGGCAGAGAGAGAAATGAACAACAGCAAGATTAGAAGAAATCCAGACGATTGTTACGCCCTTTTACCTAGAGCCATAAAGGAGAATTGTAGCATTAGTAGCAAGCTGAGCAGAACAGGAATCCACGCAAACTGTGATTTAGTAATCAATGTATTGTGTCGGTTTTTTTTAATATATCTTATATTGGACACAATGTTGGTTTAAATTAACCCTTTTATCTTTTCTTAAAATCAGTATAGCTATTTTGACAATAATTTTCATTTAAATTTCGATGTTTTATTTGGGGTTTGAGAACACATTTTTATATAGAACTACTTCAAAGTATAGTTTAGTGCTTTTGAAAAAAACTAAACTTCTACGTTTAAACTAAAGCATAACATTTGAAGATTTAAGTGTAATAAAATTAAACAAAAGGAATAAATCTTACTCAATAGTTTTCCTATCATGGATTATATACATGAACTATTTATTATTGATCGTATGAGTAAATAAATTGAATATATATATGTGTATAAACATTTCCTTTTCAACTAGTAAGAGGTCGCTACATTGAGTAAGGATTGTCTAAAATGATCAGCATTGGTAGGTACAGAAGACTAGTGAAAAATATATGTGAGTTTGAAAACCATCCAGTAACTTTGGGTGTTGTGGGTATCAAACTGTTAAAAAAGTAACCAGTACCCTTGGGTGCGATGAAGAACATGGATTTGCTTAGTAATTGACGAGATATGCTGCAACAGACGTGTTTTAGGCAGTTGTAATACTGCCGATGCTTTTACCAGTACGACTGAGGTGCCATCTCTCTACGAAACTGGTCATAGAAACTGTCATATTTTTTGGGAAGAAATACATGATTTTACATTCTTCAAACTTATTTCAAAAACAAAAAATGACATTCTTCTAGACATTAGGTCTAATAACTTGTACGAGTGCCTAAAACGTTCCAGTTTTGAATTTATTTATATGATGACGACCAAATTTATTATTTGGTGGCTTTATATATCTGTACAATTCAAACAAAACGTGTTTATATATCTTGTAAAATACTCATGGTACCATAGTCCAAGAGATGTGCAAGCTATTTCTAACAATGCGTTTGGTTTGATTTCTCGTGGTCATTCAGAAAAAAAATGATGAGGTATGGGTAGCCATTTTATTAGCAAAAGAAATTTGCTTATTGAATGATCGGTGCGATTTTTCTTTTATATAACCAAATCCTTTGGCATGTAGATTTATTTTATAACGACTTCTAATACTGAGCAATTATATTCTTTTGACTCTAATTTATTCAGTAGTCTCCATAATGTTCGGGAAAAGTAAAACCATTTTGAGGTACAAGGTTGGGGGTGGGGGGAGGGTTGAATATGACAATTAATTGCGTTCAACAACTACGTGACTTAGTCCGAAGTATACAATTTAGTATTTTAAAATAAATTTAAACAAGAATGATCCTCTAATGTTGCTGAAGCGAACGGTTACAGACAGAGTTTGACTATTTTTCCAAGGAACAAGGTTCTCAGTTTGAAAATAACCGAATATAAAGATTAAATGAAATTGACATATTGTTTAAGCAAGTCCTGCGAGCTGAGTCCCGATATCACATGTCCACATATAGGTCGGTAGAAGAAAGTGGACCTTTAGGGCGTTATTGCAAGTGAGGTATTATTCGCGTATGGTTCTTTAGAACAATTCTTAGATAAGACCTTTGGAAGCCTAAAAAAAAAAAAACCCACCGGAAAGGGGCCCTTGCTGGTTGTCGTTACTTCAAAAGGTTATCATTAAAACTCAAAGGCCACTAAAACACAAGTCGCCTTTATAAAACACTAATAAATCAAAAACGTTACACAAAAATAGGTTCCTTGGTAATGAAGTCACATGTTTAAAAGCGTTAAAGATTTTGAATGTCTAGGCTTTACCTTTTGTAACTATGCAATCATTCAATTTCAAAAGCTCATGATGGAGACTATATTCGCTTAAATAAATCGTAGATTAATTTTATAAATAATGTATTTGACGCATAATTCACATAGTATTATTGAAACTGTACTGAACTACTTAAGAGTCAAACACTGCTTTCACTATTTAAGGTGAGGTTAAACAATGTTGTTTATGTTTGCACTGTGACTTAATAAATCCTACTGTGATTTGAATGATTACAAAAATATTTTATTATTACGGGCCTATACGTATAACATAATATAAATAATTATTTTTTACGTTTTAAATGTGTAGGAACACACATTGTGTACTACTTCTGATTGATCTGTTTAAAGGGAGTGCAAAACATTATTTTGAATTATTTACTTCTAAGTTTAGCATATAGAATATTTCTTCCCAATTCGATAAAAGAAATTGATATTTACATAAAATAAACCGAAACAAACTTTTTTAAACAATAAATACGTCCAACATTTTCAAGAATTTTCATTTAGCTAATGGCATAGGCGCAAGAGGAGCCACTCTTTGAGAAATAAACAAACGGAAATAAAAGTTGTCATCTTGCCATACAAATATAAAAAATATACGTTTCATAATACTATTTAGAACAATTTAAAACCAAAAACATTTTGCATACAAATTAAATTATTGTCAAAAATATTAACCTATTGATTTTTTTACACCTAAGGATAAAATGTAGAAATGCTACCTCAAGAGAACATGTCTCAGCACAAGCAGTTAAAACCATCCTGAACGTTGTTCGTACTGTAAATGGGCAGTAAAACCCCACTGTTACTGGTTCTGCTGAATTCCCCGCATGTAGGACTCCGATACCTGATGTAAAGACACATTATCTGCTCCAAGATAGTATTGAGAACTTGTTTATCAACAACAATCTGATAACAGTGTTAAAATTATAAGAATTTTTGTATATACTTTAATTTAAATACTAAGATAAAAAACGTAGTTATGAGTGTTTCATTTCTTTAGCGTAGTTTTTATTAACGACCAAAATACTACTAATTTGGTACGTTCATGTATGGCTGATTATGTTGGAGTTTAATTTATTGTTTTATGAGTTTAAATTTAATTTGTAGAGATATTTTTATCTATGCACAATGATATTATGTTCGCAATTTCAAAGAGTTTTATGTTTCAATTAATTAATGTTTACAAACTCCTATCCGTTTTTTATTCTAGTATTTTATTCCTTGGGGTCAATATTTTTTCATGTTTTTGATCAATGTATTTTTGAAATATTTTATTGTAATGAAGTTTTGTTAACTGGCCGCCATACAAACAGAGTAGGTCTACTCAATAAAAGGTAATTTCTTAAAAAAAGATTATTACTTTTAACCGATGTAAAAAATTTAACACGTTTCATTCAATGACAATCGTTTACCTCATTATTAGTTGAGATAATATACCTATTAACTTATTACATTTTATTAATTATTTTTGTAGTTATACCTTGCGTTTAGAGTTATTTGTGTTGTTGTGTTATTATTTTAATATATTTTGAGTTTTAATCCTGAAAACATATTCATTTGAGCGTCGATACCATTGATTTATTAACCACCAGCTTGATTGTATCCATTTCGAGACAGTGAACAAATATTTTGCACTTTAATACATTCAACGGATTAAACAACATTTTTGAAGAAACGCCACATTTCTCATTACACCAATTTTATCAGCTTAGTTATACAAAGTTGGATAATAAATAATACTTCTTAAAATCAATCTTATTTACCCAGTCTTAAACCATGGTGATTACTCTCTATAAATCAGTGAACCAAAACTCCCAAGAACAGAACAGCTTGAGGACGAAATTCTTTTTAAAATCTATAATATATTCATTTATTCATCAATTGGTGATAAAACCGCTTGATACGACTTCCAAACTGAGCTTGATGGTGCTAATTTTAATTAAAATTTGACCTGGGGTAGCGAGCTGGTCCAGTGGTACAGCGCGGAACATCGGACCCTGAGGTCCCGGGTTCAAATCCCGCCAAACCACCAAGGATCTAAGTTATACTGCCGCAACCTTTAATGTGAAAAACAATCCCAGGCTCGTGCCTTATGGCCTAGGAAAAAGATCATTAAAACTGGTTTGGCATGAGTAACATTTTACTGTATTAAAATAAACGTAGGCTGTTATTTTAGTGTACACGATTGAGGATTTGAAAAACTGCTATGGAGTTGTAGGCTCGTTCTAGTAGGGCGTACGCTGAGGCGCATGCGTGTTTTATGGTAGACACCACGCGTGTAAATTATATACAAGTTAGGGCTTATAAACAATATATTATATAAATAATTCAATAAGCTACAAAATAAAATGTGAGAGTTGGAACTATTTGCGGTATGGTAACTGAGTTGTATGTACAATCAACTGTCGAGGTAGCTATTTAATCTAAGATAGTAAAAACAAAATTGGATAAATATTAATATCTATCAATCATTAGATTTTTCTTTAGATAATATCATTAGAGTTTAGTGCGAAATGCAGGTAGTTTTAGATCGTTAAGTTCTAAAATAACTTTGTCCGAGGTATTGTTGACACCAAGGGCTCATTAGTTATTAATGTTAAGTTAAACTTGACAAAGCTTGTCGTTTGACAAGGAAAATAAATAAACTGTTCTTATTACTCATTAGTACTGATTTCTTTTGCCAGTTTAGTAAATATTAAAAACTATTTAATTTGTTTATATAGTTTGAGAATTTACATGTTTGTGTTTTTTAGCGATCTAGTACACCACATATGGTGGCCACATGTGGGGCCCCTGACATACTCACGCGTGTGGCTGGCGGCGTGGTCTGTAGCGGTGCGGAGGGGCGGCGCCGGGACGTTCAGCGACGCCGAGGACGCTCAGCTGACTGAGCCCGCGTCGGCGTCACCCCTAGTGCCCGCCACCTCCACCAGGCGCGCCACCTATCACCTACTGACATTGTTATAGATATTTATCTGCACTCAGGTTTTCCTTTATTCTATCCAATATTTTCATGGATTTGAGTGTAAATATTTTCTGGAAAGGAAGGATTCGAAAATACCGAATGTTATTGATACTAGTGATATTCCTTTCTAGTAAGTACATAGCTTTAATACCACTAATAGCATTAAGATCTTTAATTCTCGGAATTCGGAATAGGTATGTTTGTTAGCTACAAACTTAATTCTTTTACCATATTAAGTTTCATTGTTCTGTATGTATGTATTTTCATTTGAAATGTAACTGGTTTTACACGAATTTACTTTTTATCATAAATATCCTATGTTTTCTATAAGTATATTGATTATGAATTAAATTATGTCTAGTTTTAAATCTACCTTCCAAAGTGTCTTCACTTATCTTGATATTGAAAATCAAAACACGAGTCTCTCAAATAAATCACAAGTGTGTATGAAAGGTGTAGTGTTGCCATATTTATTCCACGTCCCCAAAGAGGTCGTTTGCTGCTTCCCAAGTCCATTATATCCTTTGAACCCATCGGCAACTTTTCTCGTTATTTTTCCCCGGGATCTCTGGAACGTAAACAAAGAAAAGCCATCTGAAAGTTTGATCGAGATTGTGAAGTATCTGTAACTCCTGCATCAAAGTAGTCAATCCATCTCGATTGCCAAAATCACCCAACTTTTCTTCATTGCCTTGGTCAAAAAGTAAAATAAAAAGATAATCCTACTTATTGTAATAAGTAGCTTATGGGGTTTTAAGATAAAACTGAATTGTATTTTTTTACCAAAAACCCGAATTCGAACTCTTAAATGTAAAATTCATGCAATGTGTTTTTATCAATCCATTAACGAAATTCATTGTTCACATTTTGGATATAAATTGGAGGATATAATTGAACATTAAACAACCAAAATCCAATACGTTCACATAATATAACAATATGTTTCCCGGCAAACCTTATTAAGAACAAACTATTTTGGACTAGGATAAAATAGTTTTTCCTGATCGCCTTAGGATAAACTAGTTTGGCCTTATAGATTACAGGATGTAGGTTTGGCCGGGTGGCATTGGGAAGAACCAGATTGACCTGATTCAGACCAGACTAAACTATCACTAGAGAATAATTATTACTTGGATATTCTGAGGAACAAGACTAAATGTATTTATCGATTATTATTGTTACATGACAAACTCGATTGAAATTTTGAATTGCGCAAGAACATTTTACAAGTCATTGACCACTGACAATAGGATGTTTTTTGAACTCTTTCTTAAAGAAATCTCACTCTTCATATTCACGTCATTTTCAGAAATGAATCTTTGGATGATAACGTCTTACTGAAGTCTGAAAAAAATCCAATTGTATTCTTGATAGAAAATGCTGTAAACTTTTAACAACAAAATCATTAAAGGTCAACATGTTTTACAATAATTTAATATAAGTCTTGGTTTTTTATTAATTATTTGCAGTTTTTTTTTACCATCCATTATTTAACATATTTTTAGGTTTTTTTTATGTCATTGAACTTGGGGAGGAATTGAGAGAGCAAAGACGAGTTTAAAAAGCGTGTTTAAGACTATATATTGCACTGAACAAATGTTTAAGCTAAATAAATAACCTACTCAATATAATATACTAAATAAATTAAACGTAAGCTTATCTGCAAAATCGTGCTGACGCTACCCGTCAAAACTAGTTTGGCCTAACAGTTCAACCAGGGTAAACTAGTTTTTCCTAATGCTATAAAGCTTGGGAAAAACGAAGGCCAAAATAGTTTTTACTAGGGTGATCTGGAAAAACTAGATCATTCTAGTCCAATTTTACCTAGATTTGGATTTTTCCGGCAACATATACGTCGACATAAAGGTTATTATTAGATACCTTCGTTAGCTTTTACCTCTCATAGTAGATAACTTTTAGATACTTTTTATTGAAAAAGTAAAATCCGATATTATTGAACATAGTCTAAAGTGTTTTGTTTATAAACTGAATTCATTCCCTATTAGTATTGTAATTATATTATAAAATCAATAGGTAGAATTTGCGCGAGATATTTTTTCTTTAGAAATAAATTGAAGAGGCTCTAAACCCTAATATGCAGATGCAATCTAAAATATACATGAAAAGGATCTGGCAAGTACATGAGGTCAGTTTAAATGTGATACAGAGGAAACCAATATTTGTGTGAGCTATCTTCAAATATTGGTATTGACATAAGGTCGACCAACTGACTGGGACAAGATATTATTAGCCAGACTTTCTCTGTTTGTGTATCGAGGTCATCTTAAGTAAACATATTTTTGTGGCATTGATTTCGTTTTATGTGATGCTACCGCAGTTTTAATAAGGAATTTAGGATATTTGTTCACTTAAGTTAATTAAAATTTACTTAAGCTAAACGTAAAAATAATATAACTGACAAGCAAATTATGAAAACAGTAATAGTATTAACAGCTTTTGACTGCATTTATCATATTTTTAGTCCCACACAAGTACTTTGAAGTATTCGTCGATTAATTAACATTCATTGATTACTAAACAAAGTTAACTTGATAATGAGCTATATATGTTTTTTTCACATTTGTATTTCTAAGTTTAAAGAGTGAAATTTCACATAATTAAATTACTGGAGTAAAGGAAAGGCTAGTACTCCTACCATCCAACAACATTACATACCTACATACAGATAGTTCACATGTTTGAATATAAAATATTGATATTTTTAGAAGAAGCAATTTTTTCCACCTTCTTCCAACATTCTTTATTTGTTAACTTTAACTTTCCACACGTTTCGCCCTAGTCTCTTCAAGAAAACGCCGGGTTTCTACACAATATTTCCGTTTCAGGTTTCTGCTGGGGGCTTCTTCTTTATTCTTTTCCTCTTCTGTTTTATCTGAAGGTGTCTTTGAACATTTATTTTCATTGGGTTGAAAAACGTCAGAAAACTCATTTACAAGATTGGCAAGTTGTTGATCCTTATTTTCTACTTGTAAGGTTTGTTTATACGGTTCTGAATATATCCTTAGCAAATCGGAAAGCGATATTTTGTGGAAATATAAAGGTAAAATCCAATCTCTTCCCAAAATATTTTGTATGACACCCGAAGCGACAAAAACTCAGAGTTTGGTTTTTACGTTCGCAAAGCAGCTTCTACATACACTTCACCAAGAAGGTTAACACAATGACCCGTAAATTAAGTCAAATTCTGCATACTTAATAAAAGATCGTGGTTTCCTATCTGTTTCCAAGTATGATATGAGGTGATTGAAGCGCAGCTACCTGTATTAACTGCATCTTTACGATCTAGTTATTGAGTAAGATATTAAGAAAAAGGATCGGGTAAACATTTTCTGGCTCTCCAATTGAAAGAACGTCCTGTATTCCTACCAAAGACTTAGTACCACAATAGGTAGCTGCAGCATTATTGATAACGATACTAACGTATTCCTTTGACTTACTGGTTTGCTTGGTTTTTCTTAGGTCAAGTTTTGTATAGTGATTGTATATAATTGTATAATTGTATTTTTTGACGATGCCCAAATGCATTTTGTACAGTGCTTAAAGGAAAATAAATCTCATTTTATTTCATCTCATTTATTTCATTTCATGTTATCGATCGTTGCACCATTCTCACCACTGTCACTACTACGGTTACGTTTCATTATCATTCTCCATGAGTTTGAATATTATATTGGTATCACATATTCCCATTACAAAATTGGTAATAAGTGCTTGTTGGAAATATTGAATGGGGAATTGACAATCATTCACTTTCTGCCTCAAAACATTGGCAAACTCCGTCAGACTCTTGCAGCCCTGACGTGAGGAAAAAACTTGACATTTTCCGTAATAGCGATTTTTTTAGTTTTGAAGATGTCCAACAACAGTTAAAAAGGTTCTTCATATCTAAAGCTATTTAAATCGTTAGGTTTACAAAGGTTAACGAGTGTGCTTAGCTCATTTGTACTCAAAGAGTTTATGATTAGTAAGGGTTTGTTTTCGTCATCGTTGATTCCATTGAGTTTAAGACCTGTAGTAAACTTAATGTGCCACACATCAATCTGTACTGTTTATGGGTCGAAAAAGTCACACTAAAAATTACAAATATTTTTTCATTGCGTACTTAAGCGGCAACTAGATCGTCTTGATATCGTCTCGTAAAAAGCACAAATATTAGAAAAATACCGGTATGGATCATAAACCTAAACAAAATAACGTTGTTGGCCCGAATCCTATACTAATAGCATTGAACATGTGCAGTAAAAATAAGAGAAAAATTCCATAAACCTAAAAAAAATTAGCACAACCGGGGAATTTGGTACAGATGTTGGGTGTACCTTCCTTTTGAACATACTAAAAGTCCCCTAAAATTGAAGCTGTGCTACGGCCGCCATATTGGGAAATGGCGGCATATTTCTGTATTTTTCGCTATAGTGACTTTATTATTAGAGATACAGGAAAAAGCTTAATATACAAAATGTAGGTCATCTAAAAATACACATTTTTTGTTTTGACTATCTTTCTCTAAACCCGACGGTTTTTGAGTTATTTGTTATTAAGTCTATTTAGTTTTTTCTATTTATCAAAAATAGGTGAAACACATGGAAATTGACCGTTACTTTCAAGGATTATGATAATTTATCCCATTTAGTTAAATAGTGTGATACTATAAAATCTTAAAATAAAAGCTTATTTTATGAGTAAAACAACTCTGCCACAGCAAACCTGCAGACTCAGCAAATTTCCATTTGATTGGATGTTTTATTAATTGTATTTAAATAAAATTAGATTCAACAGGTACCTAGGTTTGCTGCTACAGGTAGGTTATTATAGTGTGTTTATTTTTTAGTAAAATATCAATAACTTAGTATAAAATAATTAATTTTCCAAGTTTGATCATAATAAATCTATAAACAAACAAACTGCAACAGTTAACTAATTCATAATAATAGCATGGTAGCTTAAGATTTACAATTTACAAATTTAAATATACAAATTTTGGTTGTGTTTACTGAAAATATGGCGATTATTATATTATTATATGGGATGAATAATTGTCGTAAACCTTGAAAGTAACCGTTGATTGCGATGGGTTTCACCGATTTTTGATAAATAAAACTAACTATACTATACCATACTTAATTAGTCACCAACATGAACTAGACACGAAAAACACCCTCCCAAATTTACAATGGGATGTCAAGTATAGTTAGTTAGTGTGGTGGTGCCATAAAAATACTAAAATGTTAACTATTAAATGGGTAAAAAATGAAGATAAAATATTAATATGACTATTGCGTACTTTACAAAATATGGTAGATTACCTTACTGCATACAATATTTTCGGTGCTTGGTACGAATTAATATTACTTAAATAACAGGCTCCATCTCCTTTTGAAACCCCATTTGGTTAATATTCTAATCGTGACGAATAATCGCCATCTTTTTAGTAAACACAACCAAAATTTGTATATTCAAATTTGTTTATTGTAAATTTAAAACTCCCATGCTATTCTAATGAATTAGTTAACTGTTGCAGTTTGCTTGTTTATAGATATATTTTGATCAAACTTGGAAAATTAGTTATTTTATAGTAAGCTATTGATATTTTACTTAAAAAAAACACACTATAATAACCTACCCGTAGCAGCAAACCTAGGTACCTGTTGAATCTAATATTATTTAAATACAATTAATAAATTTACATCCAATCAAATGGAAATTTGCTGAGTCTGCAGGTTTGCTGTGGCGGAGTTGTTTTACTCATGAAATAAGCTTAAATTTTTAGATTTTATAGTATCACACTATTTAACTATATAGGATAAATTATCATAATCCTTGAAAGTAACGGTCGATTTCCACGTGTTTCACCTATTTTTGATAAATAGAAAAAACTAAATATACTTAATAACAAATAACTCAAAAACCGTTGGGTTTAGAGAAAGATGGTAAATACAAAAAAATGTGTATTTTTAGATGACCTACATTTTGTATATTTAGCTTTTTCATGTATCTCTAATAATAAAGTCACTAAAGTGAAAAATACAGAAATATGCCGCCATTTTCCAATATGGCGGCCGTAGCACAGCTTCAATTTTAGGGGACTTTTAGTATGTTCAAAAGGAAGGTACACCTAACATCTGTCCAAATTCCCCGGTTGTGCTATTTTTTTTTTGGGGTCAAAACATATTTTTACTGTACTAAATAAGATCTAACACAGCAAAAGAAATGTGTATATTCGACATGTCAATCCCACAAGTAATAGCGAATAAGAAATCTAATATTAATGTTGAGCAAGTTTAAAACACAGAGAGTGGCATTCCCCCATTAACAGAAGTTATTTGTCAATTTCCTAAAGGTGTCACATCTGTTGGAGGATGTAGTAGGAAAGGATGATAAAAGTTATAACTGATAAAATAAAACTATAAAAAACTTGTTTTGTGTTGATGAGTTGCCAAGCACAACTATACGATTTACATTATTCGCAGATTCACAAGCAATATGAAGATATACGGTTTAACAAAGGTTCTATAATCCTAAAGCAAAACAAAAAAAAATGTTTTAAAAAGTAGGACATGGTGAATCTTAACATATAATTTACTGAGATCAGCAATAGATAATATAAATATATTTTGAAACATTTCAATATTGATGAATACGGCATTTAAGTTGGTGATATCTTTAAGATATCCAAACTGTATACTTGAAAAAAATTTGAATCTAAAAATGACACAAAACTATTGACATGTACTTTAATCATTAGCTTTGAAATGTAAACGTGTTAGATTGAGATATCTTGTTGTTATTTCAAGGAATAGTAATTTTCCTTTTTGGTTTCACAGAGGATAATTTCAAAGCTCACAGAAATTAGGTACTTAGTTAAATTTAAGAAAGGAACTAGCAAAGCAGACAGGTTGATACATTAGACTATCGTCTATAATTTTCAAAAGTATGAGATACGCTCTTCCAGGACCTTTTCATACATTTGTTTTCTTGTTTACCATTAACTAAACTAATCTCAAATAAACTTATCTACACTACGGTTACCTAACATAACAATGTGCAAAATATACAGGGCTGAATAAAAGACATCCCTTTAACTTTCTATAATGCAATAGATTATTTTTAATCAGCAAGAGAGACCCTGCTTAAAAATATAGATTAATATCCCCTATAAACAGTTTTATGGGTTGTACCAGGACACGTAATTTGAAGAATTTGAGCTGCCTAAAAATAACCCGCTTTAAGGTACCGGGCAAAATTGTCATACAGACTAAAAAGTACTTAATGGTTTCTTTTTACAGTAATACTACGTTAAGTTCGTACAATTTCATATTTAAACTAGCCTTTTGACAAACGGCTTCAAACTCATTTAATGGATGATATACTGAACCATCTTCATATGCAGTAATAACCTTGGCTCGTCGTAGTGGAAACTGCCACGGTCAACTGAGCAAGTCGGACATACAAACAGAATATATACATCAAGCAAAATCAATGATCACTGTGGTTACTGGGTCATAAGATCATGAAGCAAGTTGAGAGACAAACACATAATGTAACAGATATGAGGCAGTCTATCAGAACGGCAAACGAACCATATAAACCAAGGCACACAGACTATATCTACCGTGTAGGCAATCTATTAAGGAGCAGAGCTGCAAGTAGTGGCAAACAGGACGGATTGGTGTTTCCATCTGTTGCCTGAATTAAACAACAAGCTGTATAAATAGTTTTGTATTACAATTTCATATAGTTACTAAACTTGTCACGTCGTTTTAAATTAGTCTCGCTTTTCCTTCGCAATGAGATATGGATTTGAATTTTCAAAACATAGGCCATTTAATGACAATAATTCAAAAACTTTGCTTGTAAAAAGTACCTAACAATTTTATATTGTTAAATTGTTAATGTATATTTAATTATATTAGTCACTATTTCGGGGAATAAAAAAAAGCTAATAACAATATTATATTCCTTTATCAATAGCACTAATCTGATATTTTTGTTACAATTTGAATTTAACCGCCAACATATTAGTTGTTAATTTGATCAATTCAAATTCAGAAGTATCAAAACTTGTTTAGTGTAAGTACAACTATGTTTAATAATGTGCTTAGCCCTCTTACTTCTAAACTGGTTCCTAAATATTAACTACTTGTTTTAGAATAATTATGTGTTCCCTTATAAGGTATAGCTTATTTAAGTTATAATAAACGGTAGATTCCCTGCGAGTTGGTAAACAAATGCAAAATATATTAGTAACGATATGTGATTTAATAAAAGAGGAAAATGATTAAATTCCATTTAAATACAAACTAAAGCAGTTATACTGCACATAATGAGATTGGTTTAGTTGCCATTATACACAATAAACCAGATTACCATGATACAGAAGATATATTTTTAGTATATATACAATGTACAACTATAAAATATCTGTTTTAATTTTATAATCGTTTACGACACATGTGTTTCACATAGTGGTTTTCTAAAGGGTAGATAAACTGTTTACCGTTCAAAAGCTAACGGAAATGACGTTAGTAATAAAGTACACCCTTTTTTATAGTAGTCTTTATTATTTCTCTAGAAACAAAATAATGGCAATAGTAAGTCTAGCATTCGCAATAATGATTAATAGAGAGGAATTGCCCGCGAGGTTACAATTATTGGTAGGTCGACTGCGTGTGGAGCTCACGCTGTACTGAGCCTGCACGTGGGGACTAACATGATATGTATCCAACTGTCCACCTCGTCTCTCCAGTGACATAAGCTCATCAATGATTCATAAACTGACAAATAATACTCCGATGGCCCTTCCGTATTGTGAGAATATCATTTGTATGGTATATTGTATTGTTTAGAATGTCCTAAGCATAATTAATATTCTGATAATGTGATCAAGTTCTAAAACCGTTGCCAGTAATCTCCATTTCAAACTGTTTTTTATGATGTTTAGAATTTAGGAGTATAATTTTCATCCGTCCTGCGTGTTCATGGTTTACTTACGTTGACCTGATGCATCGAGTTTACATATACCCAGTATACACAGCCACTAAAAGCCCACCTTCCTTAAAACAACTGTTTACATGTGTTAATAATCACAGTTCATACCATGTAATGATGATTCAGAAGAACCATAACACGCAAATAGGTATTTTTTTTTATGTATAAGGTTGTTAAACCGTTTCTTGTATACCAGGACGATCATAAGAGCTGTTAGTAGATTAAAACGGTATTTTTACAATTATTAACATTAATAAACAAATTTACAAATGTACCTTTATTAATTTAAAATGACTATTAAATACATATTTTTCTATCTATCTACATATAAAAGGGGGAACTTTTTTGTCTATTCTATGTTATTTCCTACTGTAAGATTTGCTAAAAGAATTCAGACTGTGGGCTCTTTAAAATTTCCAATATAATTTTAGGGGTAGCGGTCCACGCAGACTTTGAATGAAATAACAGTTTTTTATTCAGTGAAATAATCAATAATTTAGCGACCAAAATATAATCATTTACAGTACCGTACTGCAAAAGCTGATAGTTGCTAAGGAAGGTCCAATAATAAAAATATCCTAGTAATAGGCATAGTTTTTAATTAAAATTGTATTTAAGAAGAAATTCTACATAATTAAAAAATAAATTGCAAATTATTAATTTATTAGGGGGCTAATATTTTATTACATCTTCTGACTGCAAAAAAAAAATCCATACAAAAACACATAAATCCATAGAGGTATTTATTCTCAAAATCAAAATAAAGACTATTGATTTTAAGATTTTATTTTAGCAATTGGCTTGTAGATTTAAACTTTGATGGATTAAAAAATTATTTTTATGATTCAAATATCGCTCAGAATGTTTTATCTTAAAAAGACATTCACTACAATTTATCATAAATTTTACATTAATTTTTAAGGACAAATCTTACATACACGATATAAACTATATATTCAAACATCGGCTTTTATTTTCGAGAGCCATTTTATGGGATAAAAAAATTGCCTGACAAAATCTGAAAGTCCTGTAGTTCATGCGCAGACAAATAAAGTACAGTAGTTCTTTGTTCGTTGATTTGAAATTCAATTAAGGTAAACGCACCAGTAGCTGACAGTATAAGAATCTATACTCACTTAATAATCCGTGGTTTTGAATAAATAGGAACTAAAGAGATATTACGGATTTTATGTGATTCTAAATTTAGTGTAGTTTTCAAATTTGTCATACAAAAGGGGTTTTTCAAATATATTTTATAACATTTTTAAACTTAGTTCAACCTTTGTACGTGTTCCAGTGGCTGACAGTGAAAAAAGTGCTTGTACCAGTAGCTGACTGTCAGTTGTCCCAGTAGCTGACACTGGAACTATATGTAATAGCTGCTAAACCTAAGGGTTTTATAATTTATAAGAGGAATAAAATCTAACTTCATAATCTAATATATAAAATTCTCGTGTCACAGTGTTTGTCTGCAAACTCCTCCGGAACGACTTCACCGATCGTTATGAAATTTGGTGTGTAAATTCTGTAGGTATGCGAATAGGAAGTAAACTATTTCCCGTTTCGAAATTCTTAAAAGGGCTCCGCCCCAGTGGCTCTGGAGTTTCCCATGTTAACCTTATGAGAAATGGAATTAATGAATCTTAACAGCTGTTTCAATTAAACAAGTTGGTTCTGTTCTATGATGTTCAATAGCATTGAAGTTACAAGGATTACCAACAGGGTGCAGCACTATTATTTCTTTTACATTTATGACAACAGCTAATTTGCAACCAAAAGGTGAGTGAGCGTAGCGAACGAACTTCAACCTGGAAGCGAGTTAGCGTAGCGAACGAGCTAACCTGAAGGCAAGTGAGCGCAGCGAACGAGCTCCAACCTAAAGGTGAGTGAGCGTAGCGAACGAGCTCCAACCCAAAGGTGAGTGAGCGTAGCGAACGAACTTCAACCAGGACGTGATTGAGCGATGCGAACATCTAACCTGAAGGCAAGTGAGCGCAGCGAACGAGCTCCAACCTAAAGGTGAGTGAGCGTAGCGAACGAGCTCCAACCCAAAGGTGAGTGAGCGTAGCGAACGAACTTCAACCAGGACGTGGTTGAGCGATGCGAACGAGATCATCTTGAAAATTAAACGTAACGGTACTTAAATTAAAAATAGTCAAAGGCAAGACAACAGACAACGTCTGCCGGGTTTTCCATCGGTCTGTCTTAGGGGAAACCTATAACTTAGGCGATACGAAGTTCGCCGGGTCAGCTAGTTAAATTATAAAATCATGTAAAACTTTATTAAGAAAATGTATTTTACATATTTTAAAATAAAAAATATTTACATTAATAAAATTACCATGAGACCTACGGTAATAGCTCTATTTCCAAATGGGAAATTCGCTAAAAGTAGTTATGGGGTCTTATTTCTTTATTATAATGACATTTTAAGGTGTGGTTGAGATCACATAAATTATAAATAGCAAGCAAATTTCGATGGGTAAAACCAATTTAATATTGTGGAAGTAGCAAATATCCCCTGTCAGCTAGTGGAACTTGTATGGCTTTTGTGTACCAAAGCCTGACATTGATATAATTTTAAATCCAAAACCCCTAACACCCCAATTTTATCATGAAATTGTCAACAAAGGTATAATTGATAACTATTTAAGAAATTTTGCGAAATGACAAAAAACCAAAATTACCTTCTTAACAATTTCATTAAGGGAATCGACTAAATGTGATGTGTACAGACAGGGTCGCTTTCAAACCACCACCATTCAGCGAGTATGGGCTAAATTTCACTGATTTGTTTGTAAACAAATCAAGAATAAACATATGTTCTTTTAACAATGCAATCATGTGTACATATTTTTAAGAGACGACATTATAATGTAAAGAAACTCAAACTGTCAGCTTCTGGAATACTGTCAGCTACTGGTGCATTTACCTTACGTTTAGTTAGTTTTTATTTTTCGAAGACAAACGCTTGCTGAAAGGGAAAAAACCTGACAACGAGATAAATCTATTTTCTTCTTTTGTTAATAAGAAATCGTTGGATAATAAAAAGAAAATTATTATTGTAAAACTCATGACAATTATTAAATTAACTAGAAATTTAAAAAAAATATTGAAATTTTAACCGTCAAAATTTCACCAGAATGCATTACCGATTTTATCATAAATCAGAAATGTATATATATATATACATATATATATATACATATATATATATAATATATATATATATATATATTTTATATCATAAATATTAGATATATTTATATTACAAATATTGTATTATTCATATATGTATATATATATATATATATTATAATTAAGGTTTACATACAAAAACCTTTCTACTAGCATTAATATACTTTTCTAGTACTATTACATTTTATTTTTAAAATACATGAACATGGTTAAGATCAAACACTTCAGAGTATATTGATGTATAGTAATAAATGGATAGTGCATCTTATTAACACCGGTTTGATACAAATATCTTTGGAATTTCATAAAGCGTAAAATATACTTCAGACAGTCCGTCACCAAAGTTAGATGAAAGTGATAAAGTGCTCCAGGGTCTCCAGGTGTTGACAGCTGTATTTGAAAAGTCTTGAAATACGATATTCACATACATCGGAAAGCAATGAAGGTTATTTCATGCTTTGTTGTATTTGTTCTTGTTCCTTCTTATAGATGTGACCAGTTTTATTTAATAATGTTGCTGAAATGTGTTGCATCGATAAGCGGTAGTAGGTTTCAATACCTATTATAATTTTAAAATCTTCATACTCCTTCACAGCAAATATTACTTTACCTCAATGATTTGAGGGGTCTTTAAAATTTACGTATATATTGTACATATGTCTAATTTAAATGTATACTTTGGGAAGGATTGATTAATGTGTTATACACTGGAACGAGTATACTCTGAAAACCTGGCTTTCAAGAAACTGTGGAGTTTTATGTAGTATTTTCTTTTCGTTTAAACAAAAAAATATTGTAAAAATACTTAAGGCTCAGTGAGTTTAACTTTCATTTGCGATACCAATAGGCCAGGCGCCCCACAGAAATCACGTGACACCCTAGGCAAATCAGCTGATCAGCTGATCCCACAATAACCCCACTTTACGTACTGTGTACGTACTAACCTCACTTGTGTACGCTGTTTGCTTTTCTGCCAACTGTTCCCGCCATATGACATAACCTAGGAGCTGTCATCTGATCATGTGACTATCCCTGCATACGTAGGTATTCTATTAAACTATTTTGTGGATAAACAGTGTGTACATTGACCGGGGATTGACCCCGGGCCTCCTAGATGATGGATCATTGCCATTGACCCACAACGCCAGTTATATGTCCGGTGTTTATAGTGGTGACAACATCAACCTCCTAATTTACATATACAGGGTGTGTAATATAAAAAAAACATTCTATTTTAAATCTATTTAATGCATATCTACATGCAGTAGTTCAAAATAAATGTGAAACAAATGATAATTCCCGGATCCACCGTTAAAAACGTTTGAAAGAGGGCTCAAGCGAAACTTTACCGTTGAGCATAAAACGGTCTTTGTAAAGGCCACCAATAGTTGAACGTTAAATGGACATTTCATAGATGTTATGAATTCTAGGGATGATGGGTAATCCGAATATAAAAAACCCTGTCACGTTTTAATATATATGATATGTTAAATTTACCTGAAACCACATTCCAAATATTGTTACCAAATTTTATGAAATAAGTGCGATTGGTCTATCTTTACGAATATGTGGAATAAGCCATTGTAGGTCTCATGTTAAAACATAGGCACTACGTTATATTAACACATATTTACAGATATCCCAATGTTATATTTTCATTCTATTGTTGTTAAATTTGTAGTCCTTTTATTTACGGAATTAAATTTTTTTGGGCCTTGACATATCTATGGTTGTCTTTTATTTATTTTTTATTTACTGTATTTGAACCTATAAAATAAATTACCAGGTGAAGAGAGAGAGCGTATTATCAAATAGATGACAACCGATAATTAATTATTTTTTTTACACGTATGTATATTATAAATTACCTATTTATAATATACATATATTTATATTTCTCTTAAAATTATGAGTGGGTTTATTATATAATGAGCTTAAACAAAAATTAAGAACTTATACAGATGCACAAGCCAAAAAATACGATTTAAATAATCATACTTCAGAACCAACAGCGTTTTTGTTATGAATAATATATGCCTATTTATACTTGCTCCTGATTTTTAAACCCTCATAAAATCAATTGGATATTTGAAAATTGTATAGGAAACATAAGGCTCAGTTAGATATTGTGCTTAATATTGACCGTTAATCAATGTTACTAAAATAATGTACCTAATTGTGCTGTAAAAAATTGTAGTTTAAGAACGACTTTTAAAACATTTAAAATAGAATGGATAAAAATATGTCTTTATAAACTTAAAGTAATATCAATCAACATGTATTATATTTTAAGATATTCTTATACATGTATTAAAGAGACATTTTTTGTGTGCAGAGTTTCAATTTCGTATCTTTCACTACTTTTTAGAAAACAATTAATAAGTGAAAAAAAAACAATTTATTTATTCTGACGACACGTCAAGTGGATCCTTTTGTTGGCCCGACGATGGCAAAGATGTTTAAATAACCGCCGAAACATATGTAGCAATTTCGACACTACATGTTAGGATTGTCAGACGAGATACGTTTAGCCATTATTTCTCAACTATTAAATATTAATTTTCTCATAAGATGTAATAATAAAATAAGTCATTGGAAAATATAGTTTACATGACAGTAAAATAATTAAAGTAATAAAGAAAATAAAAAAAAATACACTGTTTGGACAAAACATCTATCATGAACCAGAATAACATCAATACAATGCACTTCTAATGTTACACTACAATTATTATCTTTAAAATTTAAATAGAGTTTAGTGGTTTAACTGTTTAACTATTGTGGAATCCTAAAAAGTAATTTTGATTAATTAGTATTCTTCAAGTTTCTTTAATTTTTTATTTAGTAATTATTTCTTATGTTTACAAAAAAAAATGCATCCCTACCGTCCCATATTTCTTTCCTTAAGCCAAGTAATAGTCTTAAAATACCGTATATAAATAAACTACAAATTGAGGCGACTAACGGAGGAATATTTTTTTTCTCCAAAATGACGCGTTTGTCGTAGCTGGGTAGGAGTTTTAAACTACGGCTTTCTTAGATCTTTTCATATGAACTGTCAGCTTTAAAATAATCCAGTTATTGTTATTTATTAATTTTTATACCATATTTTTGATATGATGATTTGCTATCTTAATCCTAATTTAAAACTACTGGTTCATGCTAACTGGGTTGAGAGAAGAATTACCGATGATTATGACAAAGAAACTTAATATCTATATTAATATGTCTTTACGTTTGTCTTGATCCAAATAATTACACATGGTTTCTACAAATAATTTGATATAAACTTTTACAAATTGTAGGATGCCTTGATATTTGTCAGTTTATGAATCATTGATGAGCTTATGTCACTGGAGAGACGAGATGAACAGTTGGATACATATCATGTTAGTCCCCACGTGCAGGCTCAGTACAGCGTGAGCTCCACACGCAGTCGACCTACCAATAATTGTAACCTCGCGGGCAATTCCTCTCTGTAAATTATTATTGCAGGTAGCCCTACAAAACTGCAGTAATCTGTCCCCAAAGAAAAATTATAAATAAAGTAGCCTATATAAACAAAATAAAAATAAAATAAAGTATGAAGAGTGAAAAATAACTAATACATAAAGTAAGTTTACTATATTACTTATATTATTTCGACAACTCAATATGCATAGTATGCTTATCTGGTAGACCTAATGTTCTAAATTTTGAAAATCTACTTGCAAAATAGCTGCGTAGTAAATTGTTATAAAATCAATGTGAATAGTTGTACTATCAATGACCAACCTATTTTTAATACTTTCTAAATGTTTAGAGTTGTATAGTGCTACACATAAAATCCAACGTAATTGGTTAAATAAAAATATTATTTTAAATATTTCATGTTGGTTCTGGCTGCTCTTGTCATTAGCGAAATATAATCTTATTACTGTTACTTCCTACACAATACTTTCTCTTGCTAAATAAATAAATTAGTTTTACTAATGAAGATTACAGAACAAACCTGTTAAAAAATAAGATGCAGCATTTTATATTATTAATTTGGACACCACAAAGGTAATAAAATCACAATCCCAATAGATTGATGCTAATTATTAATTATGTAATTTAATGCTAATTAAGGAATTATTTACAAGCAGTGTGCCTAGTCTACGAACGAGAACATTTAGTCAGTTGAAACCTTATTATAATTTAGAATATCAGTTTGTTTGCATATCAAGTTTTCCCTTCTTTAGATTTGCAAGATAAATAATTAAACACACAACCGTCGTAAACACAATATCAGACTTAAGGCAAACCCAATTCTTAGCAAATAAATTTCCCTTGTATATATTTTTTAGTCGTCTATATTTTAAATTCGATGATTAAAGTAAAACAGGTTTATAGATCTTTGAGGCTATATTGCCTATACAAGCCGTGAGGTTAAATTAGAAGCTACTTCCACATTGATGAAAGGTAGCTTATTTATTTATTGATATAATTGATATTATAATTATTTATTATATCACCTTACCATTAAAAATTAAAATTTCTCCATAAACGTTTTTAGGGACAAAATAAAATAACATTTCTTCACTAGGGAGTAAAGTAACTCTTTTTAACCCAAACTTAAGTTTCGGAAAATGAGCGAGAGTTATAAAGACATTCTTTGCCCATCTTTCTCGTCATATTGCAATATAATTCAATAAACTAAGCTAGAAAACAAAAATACTTTTAATCTAAAGATAACTTTTTAAAACAACTAACAGATTTAAATTTTGATAATGTAAACAAACATAGGAAAGATTTCAACAATTTTACATATTGTGTTAGTGTATACTATACTATCGATATGTCAAACTATTGACAAGACTGCAGCAATAAACTTCAACAGATTAGATCAAAATATACATAATTTTGAAACATATGATTGCTTACAATTCGCAACGCATGTAATAAAAACGGCTGTTTTTGCTGAATTATGAGAAAACAAATTTAAGTGTAAAATTTCCAATATATATTCCAAGGGTATATTCCATGCAGACCATGATAAGCGGGTTATCTCACTGTTCAAGCTGCCTTTAGTTGACCGTCTAATTGTAAACCCCACGGGCCTTTACACATCTGCACTCGTTCTTTCTCTCTGATTTCATTATTTCTACAAATCCACGGCAGCAATTATGACCTTTTGAGATTAAACACCAGCCCAAGCCTTGGTATGTAAAGAATTGATTAACTAAGGTGCAAGTTAATATACTCTACTGTAAAGTGCGGTAACGGTTAAATAGATTGTAAATTTCACACGGTTAATTAAAAATATTTTTAAGAATTTAATACTTACATACATTACTAGGAATAAATTCCATAAAAATGTATGTTTGCACTAAAAATGATATTATTTTTTGCTATCTTCATTTTGGTACTGTCAATAATTTTTTACATATTTTATTTTTTCACGATTTATTGCAATACTATCAAGTTACATGCAAAGCCATACAGTTAGATACAAACAAAATAAATCCGCATAAAAATGGGGTTGACAAATGTAGAATATTTTGTTTAGTGTAAAATCCTCTTTATTATGTGAAATAAATAATTAATTTCAAGCTTTAAGGCCATTAAAAAAGCACAGGAGACAAACATTTTCATTTTATTTTTAGAATAAACTCATCACAAAACTGGTGGTTTATTTTATTTTATACTTAAAAAGAATAAATCCAGAGTAGGCTAATAAAGAGTTATATTCCATAATAAAGTATTGAAAAGTAGAGTATTCCATAATAACACAATTTAAACATGATATTATTTATAAATGTTATTTATTTATAATAACACAATTGTTCTTAGTAATTGCACAAGTAAAGTAAATTTTGTATCTATATGTTTTTACTCAAAAACAAAATCTACCCAATATAATTTTATAAACAATTTCTCTAACATATAAAACCATATGATATTTTCTGTCCAGATATTTCTTCAGTGAACTCATTCATCTCTGAAGACAGCGAAGTTGTCCCGAACACGACTTAACATTCACATCACGCAAAAACTGAATTGGGGCAGCCTCATTGTGATTATACCATACCTATTTGTGGGGAAAACATTTTTTTTCGAAAATTTATGATAAAACTAATATTTTTACTGATTGACGTAATGAATTATGATATAAACGCGACAATTGAAAAAAGTCGTTACCTGTTAGTTATTTGAATGATGTAGACTATATATTTTTTGTAAAGTGGGTTGTACAAAAAAGATATTCGGTATTGAAAAGTGTATGATTTAGATATTCCAAAACCTTGTTTGAAACCAATGCAATCTTTAGTAAATATATTTAAAGTACAAGTATACAATACAATAACCAATGTGCAATATCCTCAAAGTATGTAAGGCATAGTTTAAACGTCAAGAATTATATTCTGTAAGAATTTTACGCCATCATGTAAAGTGTGGTTTATTTTTTTTACTTTAAAATAACGTGCGATATTTAAATAATGGGCTAGATAAATATGTGTGTTAAATCATGTTTCCTCATCTCCCTTAAAAAAACTAAACACTTAAGTTTAATGGTAAATTCGCCAATATTTATTTTATTTTGTAATATTCCTTAGTTAACACATGACGTTTAATTTTAAAAAATAACCAGAAATATAGACCTAAAAAGAAAGTGAGAGAGAGAGAGAGAGAGAGAGAGAGAGAGAGAGAGAGAGAGAGAGAGAGAGAGAGAGGTGTTTGGCCGAAGCCCAGCGGTCTCTCCACCACCCATGGTTTTAAGTCAGAGACTTATTCACCAGGCCGCATTCCTGAAAAATCTTCGGATTCGTCTTCCAGCTGTCAGCTTCAATTGTTGTCCTTCCAGGCACATTCTGTGCCTAACCGAAATCTCTCCCCTCACCTAGTACCCTCTGTACTAGGATCATCGGATTTAAACTATATCCATTAAACTATACATTTAAATACAAGGTTGGTAAACGGTTATTGAATAATAATCAATAATTAAATATTCTGAACATGTTGTAACTATTTGCGATGTAGACGATTTGTTAGACTGCAGTGCACTACGAATTCACGGCAGTATATCAGTCAACCCTCATAGGTACAGATTGCATGTAAAGGTAATTTGAAATACAGGACATGTGGTGTCTGTATATGACGATCTTAGGGGACGTTTAGTATTGTCATGGGTTATATGCTTAAAGATATAGAGCTTGATTGCGAATAAGCAACTAAGCATATGCGAGTCAAATTACTTTGTAAACAGAAAAATGTTAAGAGTGATACTGATTATTAAAGTGAGATTAATTGTTCACCATTGGCATCATTATAATAGTTAAATATTTCAGTATAAATTGATTTAAAACACACATCATTACAAAATTAAGGACTTTTTCACGCAACTACTATCCTAATGACTAAATCAGTTTTTTTTTTATTTGACTAATTTCTCTGATCAATTTTTGGATACTGACGTTTTTTTATCAGCTGCCAAAGGTACAAAATAGATGTATCAACCCTCAAGTGTTTATAATTTGTTTACTAAAAACACGTCAAGAAAGGATGCTTCATTCAATCATCTGTATCGAATAATAAATTACCAACTCCGTTAGCACTGAGTTGACAGCAATCTTTTCTGAAGTCAACAAAAGTAAAAATATGCTTCTAAAAGTCAGTTGACCAAAGTTAGATGAAAGTCATAAAGTGTTCCAGGCTTTTCAGGTGTTGACAGCTTTATTTGAAATACGAAGTCTTGAAATGCGATATTCACATGGGCAAACGTTGAACATGATTTGTAAATAATTGTTAAAGGTTTTGTATAACTTGTGTAAATGATTTTGCCGTCTAGTATAATATGTTTTTTTTGTAAATAATAATATTGGCTTTAAATAAAAAAAGTAAATAATAAAATTCGTTTTACCAGTTTAAAATTGAATGGGTAATTTTTGGATGGTGGATGTATGGTCTATGGTGGGTGGTATAGTGTAGGTAATATGTCGTATGGTAGTATCCATGGGATTAGGTGCTGAAACTAAGTTACATAGACTAGTTTACCATTTTGAGAATATGGTTTAGTGTTTGTATATGCAAGGATGCTTATTTCTAAATTCCTATTGCTTTTGCTAAGTTCCCACAAATATATGGGCTGAATTGTATGTGTTTAACGTCATCTTAAGAGACGTCACATACAGAGACCACAACGTTCTGTTTGTCTGAGCTCCATTACATGCCATATGTACCTCAGTGTTGGCTGACGTATCGTAGTGAGATTGTAGTATATCACAGGTTATGCACTCTGCAACCTTCCTATTAAACACATGGTGTTAGCTAGGTGTGCGATGCAGTTGTCTGCTTGCAGTAATGAGCGGAGCAAGTACAGGGTACAAATGAGAACGGGATAAGTACAAAGGATGTTCATGATTTCAAGCACACATAAAATATAGTTTTATTTTTATACAAAGACATAAAATGGTTACAACTCACAAAAACCCACAAGGTTTGGTCACAGGACACCATTGGTTTGGATTTTGACACCATGTCTAAGATAATTATTTTATTTACTATTTATTTTAATCAATAAAAAGGTATCGTACACTTTGTTGTAAGCGACAGCACTGCACGCACGTGCTCAATGTAAACAATGTGGGTTCTCTGAGCGACTTATTCTGACATTATGTCCGTTCACATTACTAGGACGATCTTCATTAAACATGGTTGTAAAATTTCGTCACACTCTAATAACAGATTGGTAACCAAAGACACAAAACGCTTTCCTGGTTTCTAGTTCAGCCGTTACACAAAACATAAAAAACTTGACTTGACAAACAGCTGATATGCACCCAAAATATGATGAAACTTAATGAGTTTTTCTTTCCAATGGTACCAACTAAAAAGTCTTAAAACAAATAAATTTAGTTATAATTATAATCAAAATCAGGAAAATCGTGTATAGAATATAAAAAATCCTGTATATTAATCTAATTCTTTTCATAATGTACAGGCATTGAATTGTTTCCAAAGGGGGTTCACACTAATGAGGTGTCTACTTGTAGTATTCAAAGTCAATACTAAATCTAAATCACGTAAATGGTTTGTCTACTTACTTTAAGTATCCAAAATTAATGCTACATCTGCTTCACATCATCTTAAAAGAATATTTTGGCTTATTAACAATAACTTATATTGCAGATATTGGTTATTAACAATGAAATGTATAGCTCAATTTAAATGTTCAAAAAGGCAAATATAATATTTTGCATTATTCACAATATTTCCTTTTTGTACTATTTTAAAAACAGCCTGATGATGGAAACCTAGTTTTTGAAAGGACTTGTGAATAAAACAAATTATTAGGTATTGGCATTTTTGAACATTTCAATTTAGCTATACATTTCATCATTAACAATATTTAAGATGCCATTATGTTTCCTTTCGGTTCATAACGCAATATTGGTTATCAAATGAGGCTGGCTTGCTCTCACCTCGATCCATTCTTCTCATTTTAGGATTTACAGTAAACATTCACATGTTATTTAGTGTCTTTGAAGCGATGAAAAATACCCCCATCGCAGAAAACCTGTATACTAAGGGATTTTTCATTTTCTAAGTTAGATTTCCACTAAATAAAACCATTAAAATCACCAGATTGTTTTCTATTAGAATAACATTAATTTTAACAAGTATTTACATTGCTGCTACAAGGAGAGTAATAAGGTAGTAGTAGGCTTGGTATAAAATAAATAAATTGACTATGTTTGGACAAAAGATATCCATAAACAAGCAAACTATAACAGGGTGTTTACTCTCCATAAGAATAACATGGTGATTTGTAAGATTATCATTTTCAATGACGGTCCCCTAAGGAGTAAAAATCCTTCGTTTGTGTATCCAGTAACGTAAATCTTTTACTTCCTAAAAGAGAAAATCATTTGCAGTCCCCCTTTCAGTGAAATCATTTATACTCAATTTTGGTTATTATTTAAAATGTTGCTACACGTTTACTAAAACATCACGTAACACAATATAGTGATGTGTTTTTAATATTAACTTAAACTTAGGGAATCCTGTATAGCATAGCCGTTATAATACGTATAGTAGCCTACGCAATGATCACGTAAAGATAGTGCTAACGACACGAGTATAAATCCAAGGTGCAAGCCTTGACGAGTGCCTTATAAACTTCTACGGGTGTGGTTAAGACTATTTACACGAGTTGCGTACACAACTCTGCCTTTTTTTTTTTTTTTTTTTTTTATTACTGTACTAATAATCCCTGCTCATAACTTCTAAGAGAGGTTAGGTTTTGGTTTATAACCTCTCATTGCCTCTGACAGTGATGCAACTACTCATTGTACCAATCAATAATTGCACCAATAGTTAACAGTTAAATTTGTAGCCAGTTGATTAGTTGAAGTTTAAAGCATTACAATTTTACTTATTTACACTCAAGGCTTGCACCTTCTTGTACCGTTACCTGTGTTGTTAAGTAAAAAAACAAAACTGTTAAGTAATTTAACAATACCGTTAAGGGATGTTTTTCAATTCTAAGAACTGAACTGAAACGGCTTGTAAAAACAACAGTCGTAGCTAAAAATTATAATCTTATAACAAATCAAAAACAGCTATCATTTACCGCATTTATTCTGATACAGAATCTGTATCTTATTATGTAACTGGACTGCAAAAAAGTGTTTATTCCTCGAGCTTTGACTGGAGGACAACATTTGTGAAGGCACTCTAGTGGATTGGTGGTGATCTAACAATACTGTTAGTTGTTGAGATCAATGTAATATTTGCATGCTGTACACTGGAGGTTACAAGGAGGTTTGTACGTACAACTAAGCTTTAGCAAATATTTTGTTATGTTACCTTTAAATGCTTATAATTTCAATCTACTCAGTTGACTTGAACACTTAATCATCCATAAATCATCCATAATTGCGAGAGTTACTAAACCTACAAAATGAAAATATTGTCAGGAATTAAATAAATTATTTATTACAATTTCTTATTAGAAGTAATTTTATTAAGTAATTTAACGAATGACTCTCTGTAGTTATTTAAATAAACGTCCATTTTGATGTAAGAGTTCGTAATACAAATATTTTAAAATATAAATATTCTAATCTTACCATTTTGACAATCAAGACGATATAATTAAATGTAAATAGAAATACAATGTATTGAGGGTGTTTAATCCACTACCTTAAAATACATTAATTTTTCCAAACATTTTATTATCATTTTTTTATCGTTTGCAAACAACATTTAAAATAAAAATCCGAAATTATAGTTATTATAGTTAACCTTTTATTTGACGTTATTATTAGTTATATTTAATACTCTATTGGATTTAAAATTTAATACGTTAAACCATAATATAAACCTTACTACATTTTTAGAATTGTATCTTCATATTGAATCTCATCTTAGAAGACAAATTGCTGGTTTGAAGTTTTCAAAAGATGTAGCGAGCTAGGTCTGGGGTTGACAGGTGAAGTTCAATAGGTTTCTTTTTAAACGTTTTAGAGGACCAAATTTACGTTGTAAAATAGTTTTTTATATTTGAAATTGACATTTACTGTAAACACGTGTATAATTTACTTTATGAATTAGATTTTAAGATTTTGATTGTAAACGGTTTATTTTATAAATAGTTTAAAAGGGGTGAAAATTCAGGTATTTTTTTACGACTGCAATAAATATTCCATTTAAAAAAAATCTAGTAGTTTTTCCAATCCAGTTTCTTTCATGGTGTGTGTTTTTTTTTTTGTTTTTTTGTCAGTGGTGTCTGGGAAATCATTGCTGTCTGCAGAGTTATTTTTACAGAGAAAATGTTATAATGTATTTTGTTGCTTGAATCAGGTCTGAGACTGTTGAAAACAAACTATTTAGCCTTTTTTAATAAGAAGGTCGCTATAACCATATTTTACCTTTTTTAACAGACAAATGACAGAGAGCACGAATAACCATTTACATCATTGTAAATTTGTTTCCTGGACATATAACACAAATTCTTAACTTTTATATCGTTAGTATTAACTCTTGTTTGTCATAAAATAAACTAAGCTATCGAAACCATCTAAATACCACATAATACTTTCCATGGATGCAACCCTATGCTTGAAAATCCTAAATACTCTAATGAAATCAGGAATAATATACTCACGCCTAACATGTAGTTAATTTTGCGACTTATATTTATATAACGACTTTGAAGTTTTTAAAATCAATAAACAAATTATATAACATAACATTTTAAAAGTAATGTATTAAATAGTTTTTTTTTATATTTATTGTGTATTTCAATATAATGGCTGCCTTTGTTTATTTTTTTTTCAATTCATAAACTCTTAAAATTTACAATTAAATAAGGTCGAAAAACCTTGAACCCATAAATCTTTTACCAGAAACACATTATTATATTAGATTCATAATAGACCATTAATAAGAGTGCTAACACGTTGCAGATTGTGTTTTACCTTAGGGTAACATCTGCAATGCAATTTATAAACAACGCATAGAAGTTAATCTAAAACCCTGCCTGGGATTGTTATTTAACATCAGAGATCAAAATTGTTTTCGTGGATTTGTAGAAACTAATTAACAGAGGGAGACCACAGTGATGAGAGAAATGCCCGCGGGGTTTACAATTAGAAGATTATACGGTCAACTGAAGGTAGACCACCCTGTTAGCCAGCCGGTTGGAGTCCCCATGAAATACCATATGCCTTTTGGTACATTTTTTTTTCTTTCTATAATATGTTATATTTAGTATGAATTGCAGCTTCAATATATTTTTGAATTAAATTATATTTAAGAATGAGAGTCTGAATCAATGAATTGTTGAAAATAAATTTAACTTTTTTTCTAAAGCAGGAGTGATTAATCAGAGAGGGAGTTGGTCTGGGATCCGCTAAGAGAGATTTTATTTTTACTGTTTTTATTTTTAGAGTATAATGACATTAATAATCATATAAACATGAAAGCCTTTTACTTACGGATTAGAAAAAAAATCTTCATTGATAAAAATGCACTTTCTAAATTAACCACAAAACTATTTTCATTTAAAATAACTAAATAAATAAATAAAATAAGTATTTCAATGCTATAGTTTCAATATTCAGTACATTTCATAAAAGTTCTCTAAGCCCTTATACAGAACATAATACCCTAGCCTTTATTAAAAAAATATTTTTCTCCGTCAATCTAAAGGCGTAAGGAAATATTGGAAACAGAAACTTGCTTGATTCAAGGCAGTGGTTGTGACGTTTGAGTTTACGATGAATCAATCTTCACAACTTGCTCTCGGTGTGATATTGAAATGTTACAAATGCATTGTACGTATATTTGAGGGGATTTTCAAGACGGTAAATACAAATTTAGGAATTCTCAGTTACGCTTTAAAACGTTTTATACAGTGTTTTTAATCAAACAAATAATTCTAAAGCGTGTGCAAATTTTATTTTAAGACCACTTTACACACACTACACAGCTTTTAAGGCTTGAGATCAATTATGATTAGGGATTGAGGTGAGGCAATTATATCCTTCGTACAAGTTGCCCAACTAGCTGTGTTGTACGGTTTGAGGTTACTTGCCAAAAACTGCCATCACAGTTACCATCACAGTTTAGTAGCAGAGGTGAGGCAATTATATCACTTGTGCAAGTTGGCCAAATAAGCTTTGTTTGAGGTTACTTGCCGCAGATTGCAACCACAGTTGTACCATCACAGTTCAGACGCTGAGGTGAGGCAATTATATCACTTGTGCAAGGTGGCCAAATTAGCTTTGTTTGAGGTTACTTGCCGCAGATTGCAACCACAGTTGTACCATCACAGTTCAGACGCTGAGGTGAGGCAATTATGTCACTTGTACAAGTTGGCTAAACTAGTTGCGATGTACGGTTTGAGGTTACTTACCACAGACTGCCATCACAGTTGTACCATTACAGTTTAGTAGCAGAGGTGAGGCAATTATATCACTTGTGCAAGTTGGCCAAATAAGCTTTGTTTGAGGTTACTTGCCGAAAATTGCAACCACAGTTGTACCATCACAGTTCAGTCGCTGAGGTGAGGCAATTATGTCACTTGTACAAGTTGGCTAAACTAGTTGCGTTGTACGGTTTGAGGTTACTTACCGCAGACTGCCATCACAGTTGTACCATTACAATTCAGTAGCTGAGGTGAGGCAATTATATCACTCGTACAAGTTGACTAAACTAGGTGTTGTACGGTTTGAGGTTACTAGCTACAGACTACCATCACAGTTGTACCATCACAGTTCAGTAGATGATGTGAGGCAATTATATCCCTGGTACATGTTAACTAAACTAGGTGTTGTACGGTTAGAGGTTACAAGCTACAGACTACCATCACAGTTCAATAGCTGAGGTGAGGCAATTATATCACTCGCACAAGCTGGCCAAACTAGCTTGGTTGTTCGGTTTGAGGTTACTTGCCGCAGATGGCCATCACAGTTCAGTAGCTGAGGTGAGGCAATTAAATCACTCTTGCAAGTTGGCAAAACTTAGCTGTGGTTTAATGTGCCCTAATCATACCTTAATACAAATGTAATTTAATATATAACTAGGGGCCCATAGCAGCAATTTGGTTTCCTTCACCTCCGTTGTAATTTTTTCTTAACCAATCCACGTGTTGTGCAGTGTAAACCATTCCTAAATACTCTCCTTTGTAGTCGCGGGCTTCTCCTAACACGATACATTTTAACACTGCATTACCATTTCAACCTAAAAACAGAAGACTACATCAATAAACAAACAAATACGCAATGTTTACATCAGCTGATATATTTAAAACAGCGTATAGGAACACTTTAGTACTTTCATTAGAAAATTACTGGATCTTTGACGGCCTGTGGGGCAGAGCAGAGTAAATTTTTAACACTTCTGATATGTTTCCCACCTTAAGCTTTTTTGGCCCTTAAGCTTTAAAATGAATCCCAACAGCCGTGCTACCTTATTCCTAGCTCGAGACATTTCGTGGGGACCAATTCGCTTACGGAATTGAATATATAGATATAGCAAATTATTTATTTACGTTGCAGCCAGACTGTTTTCGTATATAGTATTTTAACAGTCATTGTGTTACTTGCTAAAAAATATAACTAATTATCATGAGACCAATACGTAATATTGTCATTAGCACGAACATGCAAACATATTACTACCTATTTATAAAATGACCATAGTACAAAGAAAACAAGGTGCGTTACCCATTCTAATAATTTTATTTGAATTATTAACTGTTGGTTGTAGTCTAAAACGATTCGGTTTTAATTTTGGAATAATAGTAATGGTTTTAAATGCAATAAAATATTTGTCGATATAACAAATAAATGTTAGAAAGTATAAATATTTTCTAGCTACCTAAAGGATACGATTCAATTTATAAAAACATTACCTGATCAGTGTTAAGTGACTAAAGTGGTATTATGTTAGGTGGTACGTATTATCAAGTAGCATAAGTGTCAAGCATCCACTGTCATCCTACCTGGTGACATGTGGTTAATGAAGCGACGGACTGGTTACTGTTTAACCTCTATGCTTATTTAACTAATATTTAACCATATGATTTTATTTACTTTTCTTTAATAATATTGTCTTGTATTAGTGTCTTGATTAAAACAGTTTAGTTTCTTTTGATCTTTTAATTTTTATTTAAATAAGAAATAGAACATGGCGCAGTCGAATGAAGAACCCGTATCCCTAAACATTAAGCCTCCTGAAGCCTTTTCCTTCAACCCTCAGGACTGGAAGACATGGAAGACTCGTTTTGAGAGGTATTATTCCCTTAGTAATTTAGCTCTACATTCTGGAAAGCATCAGATTGACATGCTTATCTACTGTATGGGGGAAAAGGGAGAGGACATACTTAATTCATTCAGTTTAAATGACAATGACAAATCTAATTTCAAAGCTGTTATACAGAAGTTTGACGATCATTTCCTTCCTAAAAAGAACTTAATTTTTGAACGGGCTAGGTTTCTAAAACTTACACAAGGTTCCATGCCGATTGAGAACTTTATCACAGACCTTCACAATCATGCAAAAAACTGTGATTGGGGTCAAATTGAAGAGGAGATGATTCTGATGGTTTTGATTATTGGTATGCGGGACGAAACACTAAGTGATCGTCTTCAACTTGAACCCGAATTAAAACTAAACACAGCTATAAACACTATCCGTAGATCTGAAGAACTATTAAGACAGAAACAAACTCTTAACTTGACTGACATAGCATTAATAAATAAAAATACTCAACATTTAATTAAGACAAACATTATTCCCAATAAATCAAACAATGATCAAAATTTTAAACGGATTAATGACAATAAAAGCCTGTCCCATGTCGAAAAGAGATGTTTTTGGTGTGGTTCGACAGTTTTACACAAAAGATTCAACTGTCCAGCTAAACAATACAAATGTGGGTTTTGTAAAAAAGTTGGTCATTTTCCAAATGTTTGCAAATCAAACAAAGTCAGTCAAATTGAATATGATGATACTGACCTTGAAACACCCATTGAAAATGTTTGCTCGCAGTACATAGACCCTCAAACATTCATTGGCATTGTAGGAAAAACCTTGCGTGATGATCCATGGTCTGTAGTGTTAAATATGAATGACAGTGATGATGTTCTTTTCAAAATTGATACAGGAGCAGACGTAACGATTTTGCCTTCCGACATTAAACTGAATAAGAAAATCAGGCTCACTCCCACATCCAAAACATTTAGTGGCGCAAATGGTCAAGCTCTGTCAATTTTAGGAACTGCTACTGTAAAATTATCACATAATCACAAAACATGTTATGAGACTATATATGTTTCTAAGGGCACTTCCCAGCCACTTCTAGGTAAACCTGCAATAACAAGTTTGCAGTTACTTAATCGAATCAACGAAATACAGCCATCCAGTAATGACTGGTATGACAGACACCCCAAACTGTTTGAAGGCTTAGGTTCCATTGATGTCAAATACAAAGTAGAACTGAAAAATAACGCCAATCCATTTGCAATCAACACGCCTCGTCGGATTCCTCTTCCTCTTTGGGAATCTACTAAAGAAGAGCTTGAAAGAATGGTGTCAATGGGGGTGATCGCTGAGGTACACCATGCCACAGACTGGTGCTCTCCAATGGTTGTTGTGCCAAAGAAGGACTCTAACAAAGTTCGCATTTGTGTAGATCTTACTAAATTAAACAGATGCGTCAAACGAAGATACTATCCTATTCAACGGATACTATCTAATAACGGATTCTGGCAGATCACATTGGACGAAGAATCCCAAGATTTGACAACGTTCCTGACACCGTTTGGACGTTTTAAATTTCTGAAACTACCCTTTGGAATAACATCTGCACCAGAAGTGTTCCAAGAATGCGTGAATCGAACCCTTAAAGGTCAAATGAATGCACTTGCGCATATGGACGACATAATTGTTTGGGGGAAAACTCAACAAGAACATGACTATTTCTTAGAAGAAGTACTTACCAAACTTGAAGGTGCTGGCTTCACCCTAAACAAAGACAAATGCTTGTTCTCTCAAACCTCGCTAACCTACTTAGGTCACCATTTATCTGAATCAGGAATCAAAGTCGATGAGACCAAAGTCGAAGCTATACGAAAAATGGCTCCTCCAACAGATATTTTAGGAGTTCAAAGGTTACTTGGTATGGTGAACTTCATTGGCAAATACATACCTAACAAAAGCCGGTTACTAAAACCCATTACCGACCTACTAAGCAGAAAAAACGAATGGTGTTGGGGTTGTGAACAACAAAAAAGCATTCGATGAATTGAAAGAATCATTGTCTTCTCCACCTCAACTTGCATTCTATGATAAAAATAAACCGACTATGATTTCTGCTGACTCTTCTACACAAGGCCTGGGTGGAGTACTTTTACAACAACAATCAGATGGGAATTGGAAGCCTATTTCTTATATTTCACGCACTCTGAGCGAAACCGAACGAAACTACTCTAACATTGAACGAGAAGCTCTATCATTAACATGGAGCTGTGACAAGTTTAAAGACTACATTGTGGGCAAGCACATCACGCTAGAAACAGATCACAAACCTTTGGTAAGTATTTTGACTACTAAAGAGATCAATGATATGACTCCCCGTCTTCAAAGACTAAGACTTCGTCTGATGAGATATTCCTACAATGTGACATACACTCCTGGCAAACATTTAGCCACTGCTGATTGTCTCTCAAGAAGTCCTGTAGCAGCTAATGAGAGTTATGATTTAGATGAGGAAGTTGAACTGGCCATCCACACAGTAACAAGAAACATTGCCTATGTAACTGACATGGTTCTTGATAGAATTGCATCGGCACAGCGGGCTAGCTCAGAACTCAGGGTAATTAAATCTTACTGCTCAACTGAATGGCCTGATAAAACTAAGATTCCCGATAATCTTAAGCCATACTTCACAGTTCGGGATGAAATCTCTTTTTGTGACGGACTATTGCTTAGAGGAGAACGTCTCATAATCCCGACAACTCTTAGACAAGAAATGTTGACAAGAATACATACAGGCCACCTAGGCATAACGAAATGTCGACTTAGAGCCAACAATAGTATGTGGTGGCCAGGAATGTCACTTGACATTGAGAAATTTGTTAATGATTGTCCTAAATGTACTGAACATAGAACACAACATCATGAACCCCTTTTGCCCAGTGAGCTTCCATCTCGTCCTTGGGAAAAGGCAGCGATTGATCTCTTTAAACTTGAAGGAACATGGTTCGTAGTAATCACTGACTGTTTTTCACGTTATTTTGAAATAGCTACATTAAAGAACCTGTCAACTGCTGAAATAATCGAAAAATGCAAATCTGTATTCTGCCGTCACGGTATACCAATTGAGCTACGATCTGATTGTGGTACACAGTTTGCTACCAGATACACTGGTCTTGAAAACTCTGAATTCAAAAAGTTTGCTCAAAACTATAACTTTAAACTTGTGACAAGCAGTCCAAGCTACCACCAAAGTAACGGTGCAGCTGAAGCTGCAGTCAAAATAGCGAAGAGTGTACTAAAGAAAAACAAAGACGACCCATATTTAGCCCTCCTAACCTACCGCAATACACCTCTATCCACAAGTGGATACAGTCCTGCTCAGCTAATATACAACAGATCACTGCGAGATAACCTGCCTGTTTTACCTAAAAAACTTGAAATCAAACCCGATCTCTCTCAACTAAAGGAAAAAGAAGATACTTACAAAGCATCTTACAAGAGAAACTACGATAGGCGCTACGCTACAAAAGAACTTCCATCGCTGCCTGTAGGTAAAAAAGTATGGATCCAAGACCTAAAAAGAGATGGTATTATTATCAGCTTAGGACAAGAGCCAAGGTCATACTGGGTTAAGACAGGAAACACTACGTTGAGAAGGAATCGACACCACCTTTTGCCTTACAAAGGTAATACAACCAAACCGAACAATCCTATTCCTTTATCCATCAAAGATACAACGTCAGATCCTCTGCCATTTACTACTGTTACTCAAAACAACTCTTCCCCATCAAATACTGCTGAAAGAACAACTACTACACCATCTAGAATAACTCAAGATAAAAGTAAACCTTTTTCACGATCAACTACTCCCAATCAAGAAGCTGCAATAAAACAATCATCAAGAGGCAGAATTATAAGACCTACGAAACGTTTTCCTGACTAAAATCTGAAAAGAAACTCAAAGGGAAAGATGTTTAACCTCTATGCTTATTTAACTAATATTTAACCATATGATTTTATTTACTTTTCTTTAATAATATTGTCTTGTATTAGTGTCTTGATTAAAACAGTTTAGTTTCTTTTGATCTTTTAATTTTTATTTAAATAAGAAATAGAACAGTTACCCTTCAAAGATTAACTCGATACAACACTATGTCTCTACAACAACACTGTTATTGTCACGTAATATGTTGACCGGGTGAGGCATAAAGAAGCAATAGGTTTACTGGCATTTTCTACATCAAATCTCCTAGACAGATTTTTATATTGCTGCAAACGTGTGTATGAGTTACGTTTTTGGAAAATCTTAATATTATTACACTAACCCACAGACTATCACAAGAAAAACATTACTGCACATGGCATTCAATAAATAAGCTCTGCAATAACAACTAGTATCGTAATTCTGACGTAATATATTCTGAAAGAAGCCTGTAAAGTATCAGCAAATAACAAAGGGGTGCATTAGATTATCTAAATAATAAGAATACATCAGATTATAATAAGAATAAACATTTGTTAAATATTATTATGTATAAAATATTACGTGGATTACAGTATTAATTTATTTTGTGTGTCTTGGTCAAATTCATTCCTTTTCCTTCAGTTTTGGTTTCATTCGTGTGGTAGAAAAAGTAGTAAATATTTTTTTAATGCAAATATATTTTTGAGATATAATTTCAAAACTGCAATTTCATGAACAAATAAATTAAATAAAAAAACAATATTTTTTCACATAACGCAAATTTGTAACAAGGTTCTCTGCTTCTCTAATTGTTCCAAATCCTGCATATCACCCAGTTGTGTACTTTTAAAGTGCATAAACAAACTCGTATACATACAGAATTAAATATAAAAAATATAATTATTTTTGCGAATAACATAATATAAATTTATATTTTAAAGGAACCATAAAATGTATACGCAAGCCAATATACGAAGATGTCAAAATGTAATCCCAGACGACGCCACAACCAGAGACCGCAGTATTCTTAACTGTCAAGGGAACAACACAATCACACACATGCCATATGATATATACAACACTTCTGAATATTTTAGGAATCCTATATGTCATTATACACTTCTAACTGTTTAATGGCCTAGATTTTTTATAAAATATTCAATGTATACCTACCAATCAATACAGGACATGTTTATTGAACGCTATTATTTACGTACTTATTAAATAAGCATATTTTATACATGTATCGTTAGCCTATGTATACACACATTTTTAAATTACAAGTTATGGGTATGAAGAATAGTATACGCAAATTAAAGTAAGTGATACAGATTATAAACAAAAAAAAAATACACTGCAAAAGAAATAGATCAGATAAAACAATCATAACATCAATCTTCACTTAACATTAATGACGCTACTTTTAGCTGACAGTGAAATTCACAGCCCAAAGCACCATACATTTCCAAGAAGACTTAATACACCAGCTGATCGCACGGCAGTCTAAGGTATGTTCTCGTCTTATACTGTATATAAATTGAACTAACTTTAATATAACTGTATACGACAACACAATATGTCTCCGATTAATGAGTAAAAAAAAAACTGAATTATAACTTTAAATTACTATTTGTGTGAAAAAACCACACCCTATGTAATATTATACCCGAAATACCTAATACCCCAACTGACTCATACACGAAAGCGGAGACTTAGCAGATATCCTGTACATTTTTCTATACTGTTTTCTCCCCTCAACTTACAGGCGTTAGGAAATATTGGAAACATACCCTTGCTTGATTCAAGACTGTGGTTGTGACGTTTGAGTTTAAGATGTATCAATCTTCACAACCTGCTCTCGGTGTGATATTAAAACATCATGCATATAAACAATGTTGGGGTTTTTTATGCTTGGTAAAAAAAAAAAAACATTTAGGAACACCCAATTAAGCTTAAAAACGTTCCATACAGTGTTTGAAATATCTAAATGAACACAATCCTATATTGCATGGCAGAATATTTTATGTTCGCTTTACACCGTTTTGGTAATCCGCTGTGTCCGTGTAAGCCTATCATATTGGTTAACCTCAATTGTTTCTGGTGGACTGATTTAGAGACAAAAAATTACAACTGTACTATCACAGTTTACTTGCTTAGGTGAGACAATTATTATCTCTCGTCCAAGTTGGCCTATCCCACATCTGGCTACCTGTTCTTAAATAAAAATTATAAAAATGCTTTGATTGAATTTATATAAATAAATTATTATATGCCCATTTTGTCACCAATCTGTTATCTTAACTCAACAAGCAATCACTAATTTTCTAAACCACCTTCTTTTAATATTATTATTATAATTTAACATGTTGTTATTAAGAGTAAAAACTAACTAGCATACTGAGGTATAAAGATAATAATATGCAAAATAATCAACATTACATGTCTGATACATGTCTGAATGAGCTATATTAATTATTCTGAAAATCTTATTTCCACATGTTCAAAGGAATTGTATTCCTATTGTTGTAAAATAATTTAGTCCTGATTGTGTAACCAATATAAATAGTTGTAATAAATCTAACTAGATTTTATATCTTTTTAAGTGTAAAATGCAACATTAATAAAAAAAATGAAATAATTTCTAACAAGCCTAATAAAGAGATATCAGTGTAATAGGGGCCCCAGATATATGCTACCTAATGGAGTTTGGTTGGTGAAGTAATAGAACAGTGACTATCCACTCTCCTAGACAGGTTTTTATATTGTTACGAACTATGTATGAGCAATTTATTTTGGACAATACTAATGTTGTTCCACTAACCCCCAGAAAATCACAAGAACCCCCGATAAAAGAACGTGACACTCTAGCAATCAGTGTTGTAATAACTGCGAAAATAATAGTGCTGACATGTATGCTGAAAAGGCTTAAAATTACCGGCAATTTACAAAGTGATGCTAAGAAATAGAATCATCCAACAAATATGTCACATAGTGAGTAGCCTCGAAGCCTTTAACGTTACCTTTTACAAGATAGCTTTACTATACAACTTTCAAGTTGTAAAAAATGTTTTATCAGTTATTTGTTGTAATACTATCACAATAAATATTAAGAAGTATTTTTTTTTTTTAGAGGTTGGCGGCCTCTTTTAACCTTGCATTTGCCCGTCCACATAGACTAAGCGCCCGTGCGTGGAACGTTTACAGCAAAGCAAGGAGTGAGCCGATACAGTACAAAGGTGAACTGTACTGATAAAATGTTATCGGCAGTGACCAGGATCCGAACCGAAAAAACATATTACATAAACATATATTGTTAAGAACGATGTTGAAAAGTATCGTTTTATCAAAGAATTGTTAAAAAACAAAGAATTTTAGGAAATTTAGGAATAAATTATTTAAACTTTTAAACCGTTTATACTATTAATATCATTAATAAAATAGGTCACTTAACATATTGTTATTTGGTATTCAGACATATAAACGTAACCTCAATTATTTAAATTTATGGTAGTAGCTTTGGCCTGACACTGAATTGTGTTAGTACTAGACCAGCTCAAGACATCACAGACGGCTAAATCAGCTCCATTAGCCTACCAATCTTGTGATCTGTCATGGTCGAAAAGTTACATCTCGATTTGTTCAGGATTATTTCGAGTTTTTATGCTTGAAATATTTGATATAATTTTGAATTTCAAGCAATTTATAAAATATGTAATATCATAAATAAAGCGAAGAAATGAAAAAGAATGTATTGTAGTGTATAAGAACCTTGGATTTAAAAACCAAAACCACAAATGGGTTTAAGAGAAATAGAACAAAACACTTATACTAAACTAATACATTCGCGTTCCACATGACACTAATGGATTTCTAGTTTAGAGTAGGTAAGGGTGAAGCAATATGAGCACCCTAATTATTTTCCGTCGCTTTTGCATAGTAAATATTATAACAATGAAAAAACTACTGGTTTTATAACACGAATGTAGCTATTAAATTAAAGGAAACGTGGTGTATAAAATCAAAACCCGTTTTTTTTGCTGTAGAACCTTTTTTTAAGATCATTCATTCATTTTAATGTTTGATACCCTATTGTCCTGTAAACAAAAGTATAATGAATAAAAAATACGAATGGTATAATAGTGTAACTTTGTTCAATTTAAACTATATACCCAACTGTTGGTTGAACAATTGAGGAAAACGTCATTCAATTACGAAAACATATAATTGAGAGATGGATTCCACGGTTGCTAACCATCTTACAGTTAACATATGTTATTTTTCCCATTATCGCATGGGTCTGATATTAATAAACTAATGGGTACAAAACGAAAAAGATTTTTATTCCGCCCTGAACTCTACACAGCACAATGCTTCATATACGGAAGAAAGTTTATGAACATTCCAGCGTAAGGTTGGGAATTTCTGTGGGTGAGAAGGAATGTGATTCCTTTAACACTAGTGTTCATTTGTGTTACTTTCTCCTTAATCAGGTAAGAACTGTTAATTTAATAGGACGATGTTAAGTTAATCCATGCAAAATTTTCGATGAAATATGATGTTAAATATGTAACGTTTATTATTTTTTTGAATTACTCAATTGATTAATAAGTCATGTCATTATAGTGTAAAAAGGTCACGTTTATGAAGATAGAGGCAGTTAAAATACGGACAATTTAATTATTTCGACATTTCTCAACTATTATATTTTATAATAAAACAAACGATGTTAAGAAAATACTTGAGAATGAATAAATAAATATAAAAAAATGTGTTCTATCAACATTGGCTTGACACAAATCTCATGTAAAGTCCACAAGAGTCTATAATATTTTGCTGAATGTCCGTCGACCAAAGTTAGATGGAAGTGATAAAGTGCTCCAGGGTCTCCAGGTGTTGACAGAATAAGTCTTGAAATACGATATTCACATACATCGGAAAACAGTGAACATTATATGATGGTGTGTTTTTCAAGTTTTTTTTTATATTTTTTTCGTTTTCATCCAGCAAGAACTTACTTGCCTTACAGACTTTTGTTTTCAGTATATATTTAGAAGTTAAATAAATTATTTTGATAATTAGAACTAATTCGAATGTATTTCTTGACTTTTAAGTTTTGTGTTGCGTTTGAATGCTAACAAATATATTTTTGTAATTATGACGTCGTTAGTCTAACATTTTATCCTTGACAAATATTTTAATGATAAAATTAAAATATCGGATTTCTATGTGATTGGAATAAACAGGGATTGACCTTTAAAAAAGATAAATATCTACGATTTCACGCAGTTTATTTAAAGCAATTTAATACCGAAATTAAATTTCATAATAATTGAATAAGTAATTGATAAAATAAATTATTCATTGATACAATAAGTTAGATACTATGACCATTTACGTATCAACCTCGGCTGTTATCCTGAGTTTTGTGAGAATTATATTGTGTTGATATATTTTTGTGGAAACAGTAATAAAATACCCCAGCCACAGCAAACTGGCAGACTAAGTGGATTTGCATTTACCAGATTATATTTTCACCAAAATGGCCCTTTAAATTACACAATTGACAGGTTTTTAACTATTGTGGTAGCTTTTCGTTTACAGTAAAACTATTCAACATGTTTTTTGATTATGCCTTAAAATCGAGCATTTTTTGCAGATTAGGTAGCCTAAATAAGGGTTTATAGTCTGAGCAAATAAAAACGTACTATCATCAAGTTAATTAATACGGGTTCAATTTAGTTTCTTATGAAAATGGTAGGTGTGAAATAATTTTTAGGCATTTTGAGAGAACCAACATAATCTCTTTTGCATACTTACTCGTTACAAGGCACGGGTATAGCTGCTAGTATATGTTTAAAGTAAACTCTTATTGATGTACACAGGTGTAGAGATGTGAGATTGAAAAGACGGATTTGATCATTTTCCTGGAGACATATTGCAGGCATCTCAATATGTCTCAATAGAGTAGGTTCGCCCTTCCAGATACAATATCCCTACAAATAACATATACAATACTGTCTTAAAATATAGTATAGATTATTTGTTTCACCTTTATTTAAAATAATAATTGAACAGAGTTTTTTTATTAAATGTTATCCAATATATTTCACCGGCAGTGGCGTGCCCAGGATTTGGCCCTGACTGAGGGAGGGGGGAGTCAGATAGGGCCTTTCCGGTGAGCCTAGGGTCCTCCACAGTGAAAATATTTAAAAATACGAATTCAATATTTCTTGCCTTATTCTACCCCATCTTACAACTATAGATCGTAATATTCCAACTACTTCTTATTCGATCTTTTGAACTTGTTATCGTTTAATGGGCTAAAAATGCTAAATAAAACGTTCTTGAAATTTTTCATAGAAGCAGCCATTTCTGAGTAATTTAAGTAAAAAAAAATCAAATGGCCACCATTTTTATTTTGGTTTTAATCAAGATAAATATTTTTCTAACATGGGTCTCTTCTACCTTATTATACATACCAAGTTACACAAATTTCCGTTGAAAAAAATTCAAAAATAAAAATGTTTATGTAAAAAATACAAAATGTCGGATATCTGGATACGAAGCTATTTGGTAAAAAATATAATGTATTCTGATTATAATGATTTTTTTTTTTATTTTGACTCAAGGAATCACTACGTAGATTATGTCCCCACCTTATTTGAACATCCTGTATATCACGTGGTTTATTTAGCATACGTGCGTGCTTGCCTATTTTTACCAAGCCTCACTGTTCCTACTCCTGTACATATGCTGAATGTCATCTTCGGGGACGTCACTTACAGAGCCCACAGCGTTCAGAATGTCTGAGTACCTTATATGCAAACTGTACCTGTGTTGGCTAATACCCTGCCGTGAATGTGTAGCACAATGCAGTCTTACAGATCGTATACTTCCTATATAGTTATAGATATACCACGAACAAAACAACCTGCGCAGAAACGAAAAGATCACGTGGTTCGCGCAGGTAGGTGGGCCGTACCATTCAAACCTGCGCGGCTCGAAACGGCCCAGGGTTCTTTTGTTTCTGGTATTACTATATAAGATATTTTCTATGGTACATTTATTTAATCATCATCAGATTACATTAATATACCTGTTTTAGTAATATTTAACCTTTAAACACAGTTCTAATTAAGTCAAAGAATACTGCCCGTGAAAAATATGAGATTCATTATGGTAAATCATAAACTAACATGGTTTTTAGGCGTTGGAATATCTAAAGGAGTCAAGTAAAATCAATAAATGTAAAAAGACATTGGTAATCTTAATAAAGAATAAATAAAAATTCCATGTAGGATAATTACAAAATCCGCATTGGCTATTTAACCATTTTAAAGTTTTATACCTTCATTATTAAGCGTTAAACTTATATACCTTTATGACAAGAGCATTGGAAAATATTTCATTAGAAGATTTTTAGGTTCATCAATTACCAAAATGGCCTCTGTTCATTCAATGTTTTGATGGTAAGTGTCAATGTAATCTTTCCCAGATGTATCTACTTCTTACTAAGAAAATTTAAATAGAAAATAAAAGTAAGTACTGTACTATAATTTTAATAGGAAATAAAATGTACGCTAATAAAAAAGTTTACAAATAATGCCTTATCAATGGTTTAAGTTTTCTTTTCCATTTTTGATTTAATTAACCTTAGGAATCTTCTAAATTGTAAGGCACCATTTGGTTTCCTTTCAGCTCATAATCCAATATCCGTTAATCAAATGAGGCTGGCTCGCCATCACCGCGGGCTGGCTTAATTCACGGCACTAGAGTTATCTCTCTCACTCTTTCTACATCCTTCTCGTCATTCATTTTATTCGTAAACTAAAAAAACTAAAATAATTTGCACTACAAACCGTTTACAATAATGGTCATTGGGCTCGACCAATAACCATAACTTAAACTTACCAAAACCCAAACTTTTAGTATTAGTCTGGTTGCCGGTCAAAAAACCTGGAAGTAAGGTCCACCCGAAGTTTTATGGTGTTTTCTGTTTCTTCAAGACCTACATAACTAAAATCTGCAAGGTGCCACTTTGTCACCCTTGAGCAAATTGAAATATTCAAGATGGCGGCCAAGATGACTTAAAAACTGTATATTTGCTACATGTACTACTACTGCTACAGCATAAGTGCTACATTCAAACAGAACACAGTCATCAAATCAGTTAACTTACAAGCAGTTCTCCTAATTGATGCTTTTGCTGTACTGGGGACAGTGCATTATCCTTCTTCAGGAACAGTGAATGACTTTATCAACTGCTTTTTAAATTATAGTTTTCTTGAATAAAAAAAAAACCATGTTCTTTAGGCTAGTCAAAATACGGTCCAACGTCAAACTTAAGGTAAAAGAAATAAAATATATTTCTTCCCCATATATTCCAAAATATATGGGATTTTGTCAACAAAGGTGTCAAGAATATTATACTAAAAATCAAGAAAAATCCAAGTGGTGGAAAGCCGCCATTTTTGAAAAAACTTCCGCCATATTGGATTTATGTAAGTTTTTAGTAAAACATCAATTATGTACCATGGGAACGGGATTTTACGCGGGGTTTTATGGAGTAAAAATTGTTTTTTCTAATTTTTGACCCTCTAAACGCAAAATTTTCCAATTTCTCTTCAAACCTTCTTAAAGAGCTTAAAAAAACAAATAATTTAGTATATCAAAGTGTTTTTGTACCATTATTAGTTACGGAGAAAATTTAAATAATTGTTATTTTAAAATTCCCATGTTATTCTTATGGGGAATATTGTAAAATGTTGTAGTCTGCTTGTTTATGGATATATTTTGATCAAACTTGGTAAATTTATTTATTTTATACTAAGTTATTAATATTTCACTAAAAAAACACTTTTTTACCCTCCCTGTAGCAGCAAGCCTAAGTACTCATAAAAATTAATGTTAATTAAATACATTTAATTGAAAATCAATTCAGGCAACTGGAAATTCGCTTAGTCGGCAGGTTTGCTGCGGCGGGGGTCTTTTATTACTAAGATAATCAATTATTGGTATTCTCTGACCCTTAAAACATAAAATTAGACACACAAATTATTATCCTGTCTCTTCTATAGGGAAAGATACAGCAAATATACAGTTTTTAAGTCATCTTGGCCGCCATCTTGAATATCTCAATTTGCTCAAGGGTGACAAAGTGGCACCCTGCAGATTTTAATTATGTAGGTCTTAAAGAAACAGAAAACACTAAAAAACATTGGGTGGACCTTACTTTCAGGTTTGGGCGAAAAATGCCTTTTGGCAACTAGACTATATGGATTGTAACAATCGATAGTGATCAAGCACGGGTCTTCGATTTTTTAGATCTCCTGCTCAAATCCCAGCAATCACTGGATTTTATTTCATGGTCATAATCCCATAATCTATATTACTAGTCTGAAGGAATGTAAAATCTAATGTCATACTTATTGCACAGTAATGTGAAGATTGGAAGAACATACCATCACAGAATTTAATTTGAAAGCCCATAGTAAATGGTATGTTTAACAAATTAGTTAACAACAGCATACAATCTTTTTGTTATTATCATTTTTCTCATCAAACGTGACTTAACTAAAATAATCATTTGATGTTGTTGAGATGAACGTAATTTTTCAGTACAAATAGGACATAAAGAATGTAGAATCAAATGTATCGTTTAGTCAAATACGCCAGTGTGAGGCAATAATGAACTAAACAATATTCAAGCTAAACACACAGTTAAATAAAGAAACATTTGGAAGACTAAAGATCATATTTTAAATCGCCCCGAATGTGGTATTCTTTTTAGTTACACGAGCTATAAGAATTTATTAACCTTTGCACAACATACAAATATGTTATAACAGTTAAAATAAAACACAATCGAACCTATGTTTATAGAAACAGTAATATAGTTAATAGTTATTTGTGCAACTAGTGAGAAAAGTGAGCAATTGACTCACTCGAGAGAAATCCTTACTCACGAGCCGTAGGCGAGTGAGGAATGGTTTCTCGAGTGAGGCAATTGTACTTTGAACTCGAGTTGCACATTATACTTTTCCTACAGTTACCATAAAACAAATAAATTTGTGAAGAAACATAACCTATTTTTACACAGAAGTGAACTTTTAATATAACATTTAATGTGAAGTGACAAATACAACAGTACAACAGGTGACCAGCTGATTTATAGCCAGTGCTGCCAATATTTCGCGCGCATACGACGTTGCCTGCATGTTACGCGCTCACTATTTCGTGCCTTCACGTTGCAAATCTGGAGTGAGACAAAGTAATTAGAGTGAGACAATGTTAACATTGTCTCACTGATGAGTGAATTGGCCACTTTGCTTTCTCAAATCAGTGCGAGAACGTGTACATTGTTAGGTGACTGTAGGAAAAAGACCATTCTGACAATTACTTCAACTGTGCAATCATATCTTGCGTCTTTATTGTTTGAAAGTGGTAAACAATCATAAAGAGTTATAACACGTAATGAGTAAATTATTACCACTTGAAAAGTATAAAAGTTAAAATGATTTTTATTTCATCTGAGCTAATGTCTAGTACTACAATGCGATATAAAGTGTTCATTGTTCAAGCTTTGACTGCATGACAACATTTGTGAAGGCACTCTACTGGATTGATGTAGCCCTCACATTACAGTGAACTGGTTGAAACTAGCGCGTAATATTTACATTTTTACTCCCAAGAGTAGTTCCTTTGCCAACTGAACCGACCTCAACAAAAGATATTGTTTGTTTCCTGAAATTGTTTCTTAGCTGAGTCACTTGCTTGGATTTCTGAAATAACTAGTATAAGCTATTTAAATCTCATAAAACAAAATTGGTGTAAATTCTTTTAGAATATGTAATTGTAATCAATCACATATATTTTCAACAACTTACTCTAGTGAATTGTCCACATACAGTTTATGTGGAAATCTATGGCTATGGCTATTATAATCAACGAGTAATGGTAGTAAAACAGTTAACGGTTGTCTTAGCATACTTACGTTTCGCTTACCAAATTAAATATGCATATGAATTATGAGCAATGGTTGGAAAAGTAATTAATTATCATGATATAAGCAATGTAGATTCAAATTGTATATCAAAACATAAAATATCTAAACTAAACATATTTGAAGGCGCGTAAGGCAGAGGACTTATTTCGGGCTCTTGTATGTCCTTTGATTGGTACCCGCGGGTAGTTAAAACACGAACATCCTAGGTATTTTATTTAGGTTTACGTAGCAATCATTATGGGTATGTTACCAGTGTTGCCGGCCTATGCTGTAGTTTAGCGTAACGGAGTCCGGTGCAAGTAGTTCGGGTTTGGCCCTAAAATATAAATGACGGTTTAATGGGTTTTGATCACTTTTCCTGGACATTGTTAGTGATGCTTAATTTTAAATTTTCCCTGTCAGAGTCAATAAAAAATGTTCAATGTTTATTTATAAGTGACATTGCAAATTACATAAAATGCAGTACCCATATGTCGTTGAAGCTTTTAAAAAAAGGTATAATACCAATTAAAAGAGACAAACTACTTCAGATAAAAAAATAAAGTTCATACAGTCATTTTCTTTTAATTTTTTTTAAGCCTATGTGTGCACCAGTATCATTTTTGTAAAATGTGTTCTATAATTAGTTCATTGCGAAAAGGATGTGAAATGAAGTTATTTAAAACCATTAGCTATAAATTTATGGAAATGCTAATGTTGCAAAAGCAACACTATACAAGTGTATTACGGGACATTATACAACTCTGACTTTATATGAGTTCTAAAGTAACTAATGCTTTACTGCTTTACTAATGCTTCTATGTGCAAATATTTGACTACGTTGTTCAGTAAACTTCTACATTCTATCTAATCCAATAAATATTAAACCAATAATGAAGTTATAATTATGGAATATAAAAGGGTTGCTTTAGATCTATTATTTTAAAGACATTACATTATTTTAAAGAAGTAACATGACTCGTACTGTGGAAAATGATGTTAACATATTCTAGCATTAATGGTCACTTTTAAAACACCACTAAAACTATAATGCTATTGGTTAAATCGAGGATTTCTAAAACAATCACTCTATTGTATTAACGTAACTTACGTACACAAACCAGATGGCGAACTTGCATTATTTAAATTTTCCTTTATTGTGGGTTATTACAAATACATTTTTACAGTTATCCAACTCGTGCTTAATAAGGATTTGCCTCTTCAATTAAACTGTTCAAGGTTGCGTTGCAATATAAAGCTTATCCTTGAGACGGAACAAACAGTTTGTCAAGGCTTTAGCCATGCCTCTTTACGCAATCCCTCTGACAACGTGATTAAAATCAAAACACTATAACAAGAAAATGTTTTTCACACTTTTAGATGTCCAGATTTATTTCTAAAACATTTATAAATATTTATATCTGTATTTTAAGCAAATTAATAAAATCTATTATTTTTCTCATACACGTCTTATTCATTAACCTAGTATAAGAGAATTTACATTTTAAACTTAATTTCTTGTTCTATTTATGTGCTATAGTAACACAAATTCCTAGTAATCATCAATTTTAGTAAACTAAAATTATTTTAAATACAGTAATATGTGTGTTAGGTTATTCTTCGCAAAGCTAGTTAAGTTTGTACCAAGTAGATTGTTGGTCACTAAATGAATAATCATTGCTTTGCATGTAATTTTTTTGTAAAGCATATTTTACGGTAAATGACATAATACAGATTCTTATATATGATATGAAATTGTCATGAAACGTATTATAGCCTAATTTGTTTAAAAATAAACCTCAAGTTTTATAAAGGTTATTTGACCAAAGCGAAGCTAACCAAAGCATTGATCTATGACTAGTATATAGGCCCACGCACAGTAGGATACAAAGCTGATAATGGTTAGACAGACAGACTGTTAGCGTCAGGAGGGGTTTAACTCACCTCAACTATTTTAGTTCACAAATTCACGTTCATCTTGTAAAGTTTTTTATTTGTAAAAATTTAGATAAAAGAGAGCTAAATTTAATAACTAGGATTGTATTTATTTATCAGATTATAGCTCATTACTTGTCGTTACAACTGCTAAATTTGTAGTTAAATATGATGTCAAGACAATAATTGGGCAAGGACGGATTGCTATATATATTTTTTTAAATAACAGTTGTATTATTTGTTCGTTATCAACTTATAAATACGTTAAATCATGAGATAGCTACACAATTTCAAACAGAGCAACACTAAACAAAAATACCCCACAGAAATTAATATACACTTAAAAAAAGGAACTTGTATAAGAATAAGAAGAGTCATCCATAAATGTCCATTTAAATACACATTAAAATTGCTATGTTTAAAAATTCATCCAAATGCTCTTACCACATTCTTTTAATTAGTTTCCTATTTTACATTACATTTCAATTATTTCCGATTCACCTCCGGCTTTAGGTTACGGTGAACAAATGGACAAAACCTGGAAATTGCATTAAATAAAGTAGGCTAGTCTATCCGATAGGTTTTTTGTATTGCAATAGTTTTTTTTTTCTAAATATGCTTTTGTCGTTTTTACACAGTGCAAAAGTTGCAATGGAATGTATTTGTGGAAGCGAATAAAGGATGATAATTGTAAATATATTTGATTAATTTTGAAATACATTTCAAAGATTAACGTTTACGTACGTAAAATTCTTATTATAGATGTTCAAATAATGTATTAAAGGATCTCATTGGCATTTTAAGACGCTATTACGATTCCTTTCAGCTCATAATCCAATATCCGTTAATCAAATGAGGCTTGCTTGCCTTCACCGAGGGGTGGCTTAATCATGGCGCTAGATATCTCTCTCCCCCTTAAGCTTTAAGAAATAAAAACTCACTATGATAGCTAAGTTTGCCAGGGGTTTCATCACGACAAAAGGAACATAATAACATCAATATATATATATGTAACTCTCGGGTTCGAGCTAATGACATATATTATACAAATATAAAAGAAATTGCTGGCAGTCTCACCAGTCTAACTTCTGCCCGCTTCTGCCCTGAAAGACTTTTATGGGATATTTTGACCTGTGATTATTGTAAAATACTAAGAAAATTATGTAGAAAATACTTTGTGAAAAATTGTTGTGTAATAACTAAGGTTTGCATACATGGTGTAATACGCCGGGCATGGCGTTCATCACATGGTTTAATTAATAAGCTATTAGAAATTTTAAATCCAAAAAGTATTTTGCCACACATGCTAGTTTTACTTGAGAATGTTCGAACTCCAGATCAAACAAAGTCTAAATAAATTTATAATTATTAAAAGCCTGTTTAATACTATTCAAAGCTTAATCTTAAACTCCATTGAGCATTTTAACCACTCTTAGTAAACCTGTTGTATAATTAACCTTTCAATCTATTGTTTTTTGTGTAAATTGCTTCCTCGTGATTAAAATACATGAAGTAACAAGCGACGTCGCCAAACTATACACAAACATCACATATCAAGGCCAAACTAGCTGTGCTGTGCGGTTTGAGGTTACTTGCCACAGACTACAACTGTACCATCACAGTTCACTTGCTTTGGTGAGACAATTATACCTCGTGAAAATTACCTGAACACATCTATATCATCTTGTTTAAAAAGTAAAAAAAAAACTTTCAATAAAAATACTGATTAAAATACCGAATAAAATAGTGACATCTGATTTCTGTACGACTACCAAAACAATGCATTAATATTTATAACAATGCAATTCTGTCACAATTTTCGGAACGAATGGAAATTACTATTTGAATTGCTTGGGAAAAATTGTATTTACACTACTGAAACTGCCCGCAAGATATCCAGCCATCAGTGGTTAACTAAGTGGAACGTTGTAGATTGCTTAAATACAATCTTTTGCAACATTGTGGTCGTATAAAATCAACGTTGACCCGGTGGAATATTTAGAAAAGTTCCTCACATTGCCAAATATGAGAATCCTGCTTAAAAACATAGCGTTAGTGAGGTAACAACATAGTGTTAGTGAGGTAACAACATAGTGTTAGTGAGGTAACAACATAGTGTTAGTGAGGTAACAACATAGTGTTAGTGTGGCGATAAGTGGGTGATTGTTCAAACATCAACTATGTTCAAGTGTTCCTAAATCATCATTATTGCCACCACTTGGTATATGGGTCAAGTCTCTGTATCGCAATATGTCCCAAACAGTCGCGTGTGTAATGTGTACATTATTGAATCTCTAAAACATCATAAGTGACTATTAGAAAATTTATTTTGAACAAAAAGTTGGTATGACTATAAATTACTTGCCTACATTTTTAGTCTAAAATATGTTTTTGAACGGGTGGTGTTTTGCCCTCTGAAGACATCAACACGAACACGTGAATCGGTCACGGTTATACGACGTACCAACAGATCTAAGGCAATAGCTCATTTCCTATATGGATAATTCACTAAAATAAAATATCGATCGTCAAATTGTAAACTGAATCGAAATGGGATAATAACATTTCATTTTCACTATACAATATTACACCGTTATAGACTTATTTCGACATAGCTAACACTAATTGTATTTGGTCGATTTGGCTGAATAAATGACTTATGACTATAATATACGTCTTAAATCAAGAAGTTTGATGTGTTTAGTTTAAGGGTTGCGATAATTATTACCTCCTCTCTGGGAAAATGAATTGTTACTGATTAGCCGAGTGAGTAATGTTTCTCTTTTAACCAAACGGGAAATCCATTACTATCTAGTGAAACGGGGATACTCCATTTTTCAGCAAATGTGTTTTGTTTTAGTCTCGTAAATAGCAATTCTGTTTAAGTTCATGAATTTCGTAGATCATATGACAACCAATAGTTGATATTGTTTAACAGGCTAACACAATGTCATAATGGCTTGAATATCTTATAGTCCAGTCAATGAATGCTCAAAAGAGGGGTGTAGAGGACATGGAGAGGGGGAACATTTTTTTCTGCGGGAATGTGTTCGGGGTAGTTAGAAGATAAAAATACCAAAAGTCCCCGCCCCTGGCCCTGCTGCTTCAGGGGGGGAGGGGGGGAAAGACTCCATTTTTTAGTTTTTTACTTCTACACTGAAAACCGTGCATCGTACGGAAAAAATTTAAATTATAAAAAGAAAGATGATAACATTCTCTACAAGAATGGTTATATTCATTTCTTATGTATATGCATTAGTTTTAAAGATATTCTCAAAATAACATAAAAATTATTTTCTAAATTGATTCTTCAGACGTTTTTTTTCAAATAAATTCATATAACCGAATAGCCTGCTGTTGTTTTACATTAAGGATAGAAAACAGGTTTTGGAGCACTAACCTATATAATATAATATATCCAACGTATATATTGTGTTAAAAATACTTTATATAAATTTTAATAAGTTATGTACATTTGTCATGGAAACAAGTAATTTTGGCATAATTATATCACTAAAAATTAAAAAGATTATGTTTGCAGCTACATTTGTACAGGTTTATTTATAACAACTATCGAAACCAAGACTTTTAATACTATTGTTCATGATCTGACTCACTTGGGACGAGAGGGTCCGACTTCTGTCCCAAAAAAAGGTGCCATCTGGAACTGAGAACCATTATCTAGGACATCTCCATCATTCAATTCTTGTTGATTAGACTCAATATTGGCTATCGAAGTGATAATGCGGTGTAGGCCTATATATTCTTCATCTTCCTCATTCATCAGAATGGGCATTCCATACATAAAGTTCCCTTAGCAGTTCTGGCATAACGGCCAACGAGGAACAATTAATGGACATTTCATTGCATGTACATCTTTTATTGCTACAATCTTTAGTATATTTACAAAAAAACAAGCCCAACATTTCTCGTGGGTTGGGTGGTTCATTGGTTAATAATGGGAACGGATTACCTTTTTGCGCTCCCAACCCCACATTTCTGAGGGTAGTTGGTTTTCCAAACAGAGTTGTCCTTGATGAAATGATACAAATGATGAAATATATTTCTAAACTGACAGAAATATTTGAAAATCACCCACTCTTTCCTGAAACTCAAGACATCATGTCAATAGCGTCTGGGGTTGTAGGAGATGAATCCGTTAACTGTTACGATGCTCTTGGTCAGCAAGTAGTTAATCAAATGGTAATCATTTTCAGACAACAAGCTGTCACGGGAAAATATGGCTCTCCCTTTGTCTTCTGTGAGTTCAAATATCGATATTGCAATGATTAAAACGTTGTAGCAAAACCTTTAAGTCTGTTTCAAAGGATTTGTATATAATTAAAAAAAAAGTTATCAAGATCATTTCCATTTACTTAATGAGAGTGGTATGATAAAGACCAAAAATGCTGCACTGCTCAATACTATTGGAATTCAGAAAACAGCACGAAGATGGGAGACCAAGAAAGACACTACAGATTGAAAAAGTCAGTAGGAGTGGCGGTCCCAGCATTTAATTTGTAAGTTAAAGCATAATAACGTAGTTTTATATGTATTTGAGCTTAAAAATATCTTCATGAGCTAATAGTATTTATGTTAGGTAATACAATATTTCGGAGAGGATATAACTCTCTACCCCCCCCCCCCCCCCCTCCACACCAGGGACCGCCACTGGTCAGTAACTATTCATTTGAACAGAGACACTGAAATTATAGTAATCAGGAACAGTTAATCTCTTAACCAAGTTTTTTTCAAATGTACTAAAGATTGTAACAGTGCCAGATGTAAAATTTGTGCATGCAAGAAAATGTCCAATTGTTCCCCGTTATACCAGAACTGCTAAGGGAACTTTTTACATGGAATACCCATTCTGATGAGTGAGAAAGATGAAGAATATATAGGACTACACCACATTATCACTTCGATAGCCAATATTGAGTCTAATCAACAAGAATTGAATGATGGACATTTCCTAGATGGTGGTTCTCAGTTCCAGATGGCACCTGTTTTTGGGACAGAAGTCGGGCCCTCTCGTCCGTACATAAGAAATATAACCATTCTTGTAGAGAATTTTATCAGCTTTCTTTTTATAATTTACATTTTTTCCGTACGATGCACGGTTTTCAGTGTAGAAGTAAAAAACTAAAAAATGGGGTCTTTCCCCCCCTCCCCCCGTTGAAGCAGCAGAGCCAGGGGCGGGGACTTTTGGTATTTTTATCATCTAACTACCCCGAACACATTCCCGCAGAAAAAAATTTTCCCCCTCTCCATGTCCTCTACAATCCCTTTATTGACTGGACTATTAACCAAACGTGAGGTTTGAGTTTTCAAGTGGGACTGAGTCACAAGGTTTGCAGACTAATGGAACAGATGACGTCGTCTGTGACGTCACTGAGCTGAACAGACTGGATTACCATTCCCTACAACTACATGCTCTTAATTATGACCAAGCACTAAATTAAGATGCAGCATCTACCGAATTGCAATAAAGGTATCTTTAAATTTGCAATCGACATAATTACTTTCAATATACCGTGTATTGTGCAACGGCAAAATTTTATTTATCACAATTATTGAAAAGTTCATACATTTCTAACAATTTTATATTGTAAATTAGCCCCCACATACTACCAGACCATAGAAATTCAGACCAGACGGCCTGGTCTGGTAGTGTGGGGGCTTTAAGATTTTCAAAAATAGAAATATTTATAATGACATATCTTGACGAAAAATTAGTTTTCAAAAACATACTAATTGTTAAAAAAGCCATTGTTATAATAAAACCATAGTTAGACAAACTGTAAATACTGTATGAGACTCCTGAATGCCAAAGCACTGAAGCAAATAAATACAAAGAAATAAACAGGATAGCCATAACATTTTAAGAAATGAAAAGAGGAATTTTAATGACAAACTGATGAAAGAAAAATCAGTATTAAAAAAAAAGAACTTTCACAAAAATAGTGTGACGCTTCTAAAAAGGTTTCTGTCCCTAAGTCCTTGGAGTCAATATTAAGGAAGATAATATTGTAGAAGATGTGAAAAAGTTTTAAAATCATAGAAAGGTTATTTTAATGAGTTACTGAATTCCGTGAATGTAAGCAATGATATTAAACGAGAAAACAATGTGAGCTATACTAAAATATAAGATTTATATATAATAAGAAATCTGAATACGACTAGTTTTTTATCAGGTGCCCAAAACCTTGGCTGTTACAGGACGTGTAAAGAATTTTTCAAAGTTTTTCAAGTTATCATAGTTAGTAGTAGGTTATAAAAAAATGACTTGATTCAGTCTTCTTCCAGTCCTGCCCGCGGCAATGTAGCACTTAAATTGATAGGCCTCTCTGTTATAGTTTTTTAATTGGTTCGTGTTTTGTGTTTGTGTTAAATGTGTGTAACAATTCTGACGACACCTCAAGAAGTGGATCCTTTTGAGTTCCTGACGATGGTGGAGTTGAAGAATCGACGAAACATGTAGCAAGTAAATTTCGACCCTACAATATACATGTCAAGGCTTGTCTGATAAGGTACGTTTTTACCATAATTAGCCATAAAAAAAATCCTGGGGCTATCAAAATGAATTATAATTAAATTATACTTTTTTTAAATTCGTTTTTATTAAAAGATTTATACATGGTTAGTAAAAAGTGTGGAAACCCCCTGTTATTTTTTAACGGCCCATACTAGAAAAACTAAACTCGGTACACCTTTACAGCATGTTATGAAGTACTTTTTGGGAATAACCGCCACTTGGTGTACATACATTGGAAACTAAAAAATTTCAAACAGGTACAAAGACCCATTGAGTGACCCCTCATTTTGAAGGTCCTGGTAAAAAAAAACCAACAACGCAAATTAGAGGTCGCTATCTCAATCCAGTAAAAAATGGCAGCCAATTGAAATTCTCAGAAGTAAAATTTAACTTGCAGATTTTGAAGTCTGGAGACCCCCTGTAAATTTTGTAACGGCTCACACTAGGAAAACTAAACTCTACACAACTTTTTGGCATGTTATGAAGTATTTTTAAAGCCTAATAGCCACTTGGTTCCCAAACCCAAAATGGGGGATTTTAGGGGAAACTTAAAAATTGTAAATGATAAGCCCATATTAAAAGAAAACTCAAACTAGAGGTCTCTATCTTAACACAGTAAAATATGGCATCCAATTGAATATAAAATTGCAAGTTATTTCTGATTTCTAAAGATTTTAATCAGCTTCCATTTTTTACTGGATTGAGAAAGAAACCTCTAGTTTGCGTTGTTAGTTTTCTTCTACCAGGACCTTCAAAATGAGGGGTCACTTGATGGGGCTTATCATTTAAAACTTTTGAGTTTACCCTTAAATCCCCCATTTTGGGGATGTACACCAAGTGGTGGTTATGCCCAAAAAGTACTTCATAACATGCTATAAAGGTGTGCCGAGTTTAGTTTTTCTAGTATGGGCCGTTAAAAATAACAGGGGGTCTCCACACTTTTTAATTATCCTGTATATAGGGTTACGTTACCAAGTTCTTTTTGGTCTCAGATTGCTCAGTACATGTTTGGCTTGAACTTCATTAATCACTAAAAAAATCGGAAAAACTTAAAAATAATTTTCATTTGGAAATCTATCTTTAGTTAAATAAGCTAAAACGCAATAATGAACCATTCCATTGGGGACAAGAGCAAATTGAGGCGTTGGAAGCAATAAAACTAGCGTTAACTTCGCAACCAATTCTCAGACTACCTGATTTAGATAAACAATTAATATTACAGACAGATGGATCAGGAACAGGATTAGGGGTACAATTGGGACAGGAACATAATGGCATCAGACTTCCAGTAGCATACGCGTCTCGTTCAGTCAGCATACATACCAGTCTCGTCAGCATACTTACTATGCTGGTTATAAGTTAAGGGAATATTAAGAGTGTAAAATAGTTAAATACTATTATGGACAAACAGGTAATTAAAATTAAAGGTAACAATATAAGATCCAGAAGATTTACTATGCTGGTTATAAGTTAAGGGAATATTAAAAGTGTTAAATAGTTAAATACTATTATGGACAAACAGGTAATTAAAATTAAAGGTAATAATATAAGATCATTGGTAAGTGAAGTAAAATAAGTAAATTGTAGAATGGAGACCAGAAGCGTAAACAAGTACCGGTCAAGGCCAATCACAGTTTAAAGCTAGGTAGTTTAAGGGTAGTCCGCAAAATTTTATTTCCGAATAATTAGGGCATATATCGGTAGTAAAAAAAAAAAATAAAATAAATATAAACGACAGAATGAAATCTAATCTACATACAAAGGAAGAAAATGACAATCTATCTAATATATAAAATTCTCGTGTCACAGTGTTTGTCTGCAAACTCCTCCGGAACGACTTCACCGATCGTTATGAAATTTGGTGTGTAAATTCTGTAGGTATGCGAATCGGACGTAAACTATTTCCCGTTTCAAAATTTTTAAAAGGGCTCCGCCCAAGTGGCTCTGGAGTTTCCCATGTTAACCTTATGAGAAATGGAATTAATGAATCTTAACAGCTGTTTCAATTAAACAAGTTGGTTCTGTTCTATGATGTTCAATAGCATTAAAGTTACAAGGATTACCAACAGGGTGCAGCACTATTATTTCTTTTACATTTATGACAACAGCTAATTTGCAACCAAAAGGTGAGTGAGCGTAGCGAATGAACTTCAACCTGGAGGCGAGTTAACGTAGCGAACGAGCTAACCTGAAGGCAAGTGAGCGCAGCGAACGAGCTCCAACCTAAAGGTGAGTGAGCGTAGCGAACAAGCTCCAACCCAAAGGTGATTGAGCGTAGCGAACGAGCTCCAACCCAAAGGTGAGTGAGCGTAGCGAACGAACTTCAACCTGGAGGCGAGTTAGCGTAGCGAACGAGCTAACCTGAAGGCAAGTGAGCGCAGCGAACGAGCTCCAACCTAAAGGTGAGTGAGCGTAGCGAACGAGCTCCAACCCAAAGGTGAGTGAGCGTAGCGAACGAACTTCAACCAGTACTATTATAAAAAAGAGGTGGTTGCTGTATGTGTGTATGGGAAAAGTAAACTCGAAAAATACTGGTCGGATTGGGCTGAAATTTGGCATGATGATAGCTCACATTCCCGATTAACATATAGGCATATTCTTATTTCAAAAATCCTTTCGGGCTCCGCCCCAGTGGCTCTGGAGTTTCCCATGTTAACCTTATGAGAAATGGAATTATTGAATCTTAACAGCTGTTTCAATTAAACAAGTTGGTTCTGTTCTATGATGTTCAATAGCATTAAAGTTACAAGGATTACCAACAGGGTGCAGCACTATTATTTCTTTTACATTTATGACAACAGCTAATTTGCAACCAAAAGGTGAGTGAGCGTAGCGAACGAACTTCAACCTGGAGGCGAGTTAGCGTAGCGAACGAGCTAACCTGAAGGCAAGTGAGCGCAGCGAACGAGCTCCAACCTAAAGGTGAGTGAGCGTAGCGAACGAGCTCTAACCTAAAGGTGAGTGAGCGTAGTGAACGAGCTCCAACCTAAAGGTGAGTGAGCGTAGCGAACAAACTTCAACTAGGACGTGATTGAGCCATGCGAACGAAACAAGTTGAACAAAATGAAAATACTGCATTCGTCATCAACATCTACAGTAATGAAGCTGAAGACCTTCGTCATACGACTAAGTAATCTCGACATCTGATCAGAACATCATCATCAATACAACTAATAGAAATCATCGCAGCATTATTGAATCACCATCACCAAGATCATCACTTCTTCAATAGCCACACATCGACAATCTACAACGTCTACATCGACCATCCATACATCTCAATAACAAATACTTCAATTCGCATAGATCTCCAAGAAGAAATTCTGTTGGAAAGCTTCACTACTAGCATAGACTAAATGTTTTATATATGCTACTAGCCCCGAATATAGTAAGGACACTACATCTAGAAGGAATGCATAATACTAAATGTCATGGCAAGATCGTCAAATTGCAATTTCAGGCACATCAGAAGATCGACAATATACTGAGTCAGATAGAAGCAGTACAAAAAAATATATATATAAATAAAAATATATACTCCCGCCAGAACCTCAGCCATCAACAAGTTCAGGCGAATTCTACAAAAATAGTTCAATTAATATTTAAATAGTTTAGTTAAAGATAGATATTATTTTTTTCTCTCTCTCCCACCAACCAGACACGCATTATCGAAGCACAATAGCATAGATAAAACATAATGCTCCAGTTAATTAATATGAAAGAAACAACACGGTGTTGAAATTATTACATCGTGGGAAAAACAGCTTTATGTGATCTATATGGCCAAGGCAAAACTACCCCATAAGTTAATGAATTATCAAGTAAGAACAGGATGATTAAATACATGGGTCGATGTGGCAAGAGAAGGATTTAAAATTGCTGAGATCGAAGTAAGAATGTTACTGATTTCTGGAGAATCAGATATTTTTATCAAAAAAAAAGATGAAGATTTACATCTTTTAAGATAGGCCTAAATCCGGATTAGTCCAGTGCAATTAGACAAAAAATGACCTTGACCCGGACAAAATTGATAACAGGCTGAAAATTTGTGGAAACGTTCAGAACAATGTCCTGAGTGGCCCAGACAAAGTCCCAAGAAATCCCTGTTGGGGAACGGCCGCCATCTTGAAAAAACTGCCGCCATTTTGGAAATTTAGATTTTTTGCTGTATCTTTTGAAGTAATAATCCGAAAGGCATTATTTATGTCTCAAATTAAGCGTTTTGAACTCATGTATAAGGGTAGTATATAATTAAAGAGTTTAATACGTTCTAAGCATAAATATTATTTATATTAACCTAAAAATATATCTATAAAAATGATACAAATTTACAAAATATTTACAAAATGAAGCTTTTTCTCTTTTGTTCTTAATTGACTTGTTAAAGCCATTAACCCTTTTGACATCTCTTGCAATTCACTATGTTTAGTCTTTGGAGTTGGCTAAATAAGGGGTGAATAAAAAGTCAAGACCCCCCCTCCTCAAATATTTTTCTAAGTAAATATACAGAAATATCCTTTTGGTGGTGTTGCAATCTTAGTAGGAAGTTTCATTTGATGATTTTGAGTGTCACCCAAAAAGAGGAGATTTTAAGGGCAACTTAAAAATTTTAAAGTAAATCCTATTCAAGTGACACCTCATCTTGAAGTGTTTCCAAAAACTTAAAGAATGGTGAAAACCAGAGTTCGCTATATCTTCTCTTTCCAAAATGGTAGCCAGTCAAAAGTTTAATGACGATATTGTTTCATTAATTTTCTTGTGTAGTAAAAAGTAATCCCCCCCTCTCTAATTTGTTCCAAAGTAAATATTACAGAGTAATCCTTTTGGTGGTGATGCAACCTTAGCAGGAAGTTTCATTTTATGATTTTAAAATCTTTGAGTATTCTCCTCTGTCCAAAATGATAGCCAATATTACAATTACGAACCAATATTACCATTGATTTTCCATAACGTTTGACGGGCTACCATTTTTGATAAAGATGAAATAGCAAACTCTGGTTTTCACCATTCATAAGGTTTTTGTAAACACATTAAAATGAGATGTCACTTGAAGGGGGTTTACGTTTAAAATTTTTGAGTTGCCCCCAAAATCCCCCCTTTTGGGGAACATTTAAAAATTTCAAAATCATAAAATGAAACTCCCTGCTAAGATTGGACGACCGCCAAAAAGGATATCACTATATATTCACTTAGAAAATATTAGAGAAGGGGGGTATTGACTTTTTATTCACCTAAATGCTCTAATTTTTTATTTATTTATTTATTCCAACGGCAAGATCACCAATTTACAATGTGGATTCAAGAAGCCTAAGTGAACATGCATTTTAACAGAACACTTAACTAACTTAAATCCGTTGCAGGAGCAGAGCAACATCGGTAACAGGAAATATAATCTTGACTAGGAAAGCAACAATTTAACAATGAAGTACAAAATAAATTATGAAAAAGCAATTAATAATTTTGTTTGTTCCGATCTGAAAAATAGAGTCATCTAGATATAGTTGCTATAATTGATTACCATTATATTTTAATATTGCATATAAACTTATAATGTAACTACTCGCTGTTAAATAATATTGTCGGCAATGTAATATTTGTTGTAACTAGCGCGGTTGGCACATCCGTTTCCAGTGCAATATCCATGCATCGTGGTACAATTAAGACCATAGGGGCGTTGTGCTGTATCCATGAATCCATTTCAACGTGGACTTGGTTTGTCACTCAGTTGGTGGTTAATGAGCCATAGGGTGTCAGCAAGACAAGCATCTACAACTATTTTTGGTTCGGAAAGGGCTGTACTGACATCTCCCAACACTACTAAAGATCTCCCAGGCTTAGGCGGACGTTGGTAAGGTGTCACTGGCTGAAAGCCATGGGATAGAAGGACACTTTTTGCTTTTGGGATTGTAGATCGTGGTACAGGAGCACTTGCATTGACACATTTCGGCTGGTGTTATGCACTCAATGCCACCCATGGCGTGAAGAGTTCCATGTCCATCAAGTGTTTTAACGTTGTAATCCGCGTTGTCGAAAACATAATGAACGTAAGCTCCGTCATCTATTGAAGGTGATACATTATCAGCTATCGAAGTCTCATAATTGACGACCTTCTTGTATGTCGAGCAAACTCCGAGCTACGATAGAATGTCTAACGGCAACTTTGAGCCATACTGTCTGTGAAGGTCGATCAGCAGGGGCGATATGAAAGATCGTGGTCGAGCTGCAGCAATAATTGCATGAGCTGTATTAGTTGTCTCCATTTTAAAGCTTTATCATAGTGAAATAGATATTATATTTATATTTAACCAATTCCAAAGACTAAGCATTGTGGGGTGCAAGAAATTTCAATAGGGTTAATGGCTTAAACAAGTCCATTACGAAAAAAGAGAAAAAACTTATTTTGTAAATATTTTGTATATTTATATTAATTTATTATTTTAGATGGAAACGCCACTATGTGCGTATTTTAACCAAATATGAGTGAAGGATGAGTGTATGATGAGTGGCGCGATCTTGTAGTCTTTTTAGTGACTAAGGCCGACATGTTCTTTAGACACAGATGTTAATTAATAGCCCATACAGCTAATGGCAACTAAGGGACCTACCGTTTATAGTGGAATCCGAACCACATTTTTTCCTTTTTATTAACGAAATAGTCTATTTATCAGGATAGTACTGCGGATAGTCATAGTACTCACTAGTGTGGACGTTAATCCACACCAGGGAGCATCGCATCCACCTTGCATGCCTATAAATATCCACAATTCGTATAAAATGGGGGACATAACCGTATCTATATCATTATTATAGATAATAGATATTTTTGAAGTTAATATAAATAATATTTATGCTTGGAACATAATAAACTCTTAATTATATATTGCCCTAATACATGAGCCCAAAACGTTTAATTTGAGACATAAATAAGGTCTTTCGGACAATTACTTCAAAAGATACAGCAAGAAATCTAAATTTCCAAGATGGCGGCCGTTTTTTCAAAATGGCGGCCGTTCCCCAACTGGGATTTCTTGGGACTTTGTGTGGGCCACTCAGGATATTGTTTTGAACATTTCCACCAATTTTCAGCCTGTTATCAATTTTGTCCGGGTCATAACCTAATTGCACTGGACTAGATACAATCTGAATGATTTTCCTAAAGCAGATGGAATTAGTGGTTAGTAATAAATATTGACTCTTTCCGTAACATGATAGACTAATTATATGAACTCATTCTCCCATATAGTGAAAGTGGCTTTGGTATGGAACAAACTCATGAACAAACAATTATAAGACTCCTAAAAAACCTTTTGGGCAACCTAAAGCCGATAAAAAGAAAGGTAGGAAATATTGTGTTAAACGAATTCATCAATCACGTTTTTTAGGGAACACAATCGTCATAGGCCTACTTATTATTGCTTATCCTCCCTTCATATAACTAAGATTTTAATGACTTCACTCTATCCAACGCAGTTAGCTGAATTTACATAAAACCTCAAGATTAACCGTCGATTTCGACGGGGTTCCACTAGTTATATATTAACACTTCTTGTACTTATAAATCATGTGCATTAAGTTAAAGCAACCTATAGAAAATGGTATGCAAATATTACTGCGAGAACCAATATCATTACCAATAACGAGGTGTAGCGGAAAGTGTGAGAACTAGCGGAAGAGTGGCATCTATAAAAGATGCCTAGCAGTTTTACTGTTGTAACATAGCCATGGAATTTGCAAGGCTTTCTGTTATACTATTATACTAGCAATTGATAGTATAAATCTATTCATTCCTTATAAGGGGAACTGTTTATGACGATAAGATTATGGTATTTGCAGTCCTAAAATGCTATGGGAAAGGAGGGTAAAAAGTTCGTGACGTAGAAAGTGGTGAAAGAAGTAGTAAGGCGAGCGGTCCGGAGTGTGCAAACTGTTTATTACGATTATATTAAGGAATTTGCATTCCTAAAATACCATAGGAAGGGAGGAAAACAGGTCCGCGACGTAGGAAGTGGTGAAGGAAGTAGTCAAGGCAAGCTGTCCGGAGTGTGGGAACTGTTTTTGACGATTAGATTAAGGTATCTGAAATCTTAAATTGCTATGGGAAGGGAGGAAAATAGGTCCACGATGTAGGAAGTGTCTGGAGTGTGGTAACTGTTTATGCCGATTAGATTAAAGTAACTGAAATCCTAAAATGCTATGGGAAGGGAGGGAAACAGGCCCGTGACGTAGGAGGTGGTGAGGGAAGTAGTAAAGGCGAGCTGTCCGGAGTTTGGGATCTGTTTATGACGATTATATTAAGGTATTTGCAATCCTAAAAAACTATAGGAAGGGAGGGAAACAGGCCCATGACGCAGGAGGTGGTGAAGGAAGTAGTAAAGACGAGGAGTCTGGAGAGTGGGAACTGTTTATGACGAGTATATTAAGGTATCTGCAATCCTAATATGCTATGGGAAGTGAGCCATGACACGTCCACACGTCCCACCAATGTCACGCCTCAGTTTTTTTTTATAGTGCGGCTGTTGGTTTTTCACTGGAACTCATTCTGTTTGGGTCTTGCAGCAGACCTGCAAACGCGGAGTCAATGTCCGTTCTGACACGTGCGGTTGTCAGAAGGCGTGTCGCTGTCAAACAACTCAGAGTTTGTTAGTGTCGTGCATCAAAATGTATCCATGTATCCAGTGTCCATCGTTAATTATATTTATTTTCTTGCATTTCGATTAACACAAGTGATGTAGTTTAGTGTTTTGCAGACGTCGGATGAGGTCCCGGATGGGAGGCTTTCACCAGCTGCTGTCCTCTGAGAGGGTCGCCTGGGGGGACACTACATCTTCCACCTCCTTGGGCTGCCAATGGCCCAGCTTCTCCGGGGACCATTAAGCCGCCCTCTTTCTTCACCTTCCAGTATGGACCGCCACCGCCCACCACTAGTTTGGGAAAGGATAATTATTGTGCCACAATGGTTTTTTTTTTATATAATGACAATTTTAAAAGATTTATATTTAAAAGGGGGGCCCTAAATTATTTATTATCATCGTTATTTATTTAATTGTTAATTTACTTAAAGTTTAATATTTATAATTACCGTGCAATTTAATTAGTTACGCCTAACTCCTTTCAGTTACCATTTTGTAAGTACAGAAGGTTAGACTTAAATTCTTATTTATTTAAATGTTTGAGAAAAGAGATTATTTAAAGGAAATTCTTTGGATGGCTGTTTTTGTTGTTGTTTTTGTTGAATTTTTTTGAGATATTATAGGCTTCGTACACAATTTGTTTTGTGTTGTAATTCACCCACGGCCTTTCACTTTTTAGTTAGGGATGTGGGGCGACCGGTTTTGATGTAGGGTAAGCACACTGTTGTAGTTTGTTTTTTTAGGAGCTCGCCCTTGGCCGAGTCACCGGGTGGAATCTGGTTAATGACTTGCATCCATTGTGAGCAAGAGTGTCAAAAGCATGGCCAAACCCCAAATTGAAACTATGTGTTTGTGTTTACCTTATCACACAAATGTTAGGTGTTTTTGTTTAGTGTAAGTATGTTTATGTGTATGTGGTGGGTGTAAGTCCGTGTTTGTTGTGGTGTCTATGGCGCTGTGTATGGGAAGGTTCTTCTGTTTGGGACCTCATCTGACTGTAGGCATTTCAGTCCAGAGCCTTTAGTAAGTTAAGTTTGTGAATTGTTTGTTGTTGAATTTTTGTGTGTGTGTGTTGAAGGTAGGCCTACGGGCTGAGAGCAAAATGGGTTTATTTGCACCACTGCCCAATCCGATTGCTGGGGTTTTGAGCGACATTCGCCCAGTTGATGGTTTGGAGGTGGGACCTTTGTTAGAGTTTTTGGGAAAGGTGTTGCACCTGAAGGAGTTCCCAGGCATGGAGGACTCGGTAGTGTTGGAACTGCTGGTTTCACTCTGCCTGAAACCTCTTGGTGACAAATTATTAGACTGTTTGAAATGGGCAGTGAATTTTGACATTTTTCACATTGAAGTGCTTGAGCTCTTTGTCCCCTTCAGGGTCATGGAGAGATTGAAGTTTGAGAGATTGTTCCGTCCCCAAAAGTTTGATGAAGCTCTCAGTCAGTATGTGGGTGACATTCGTGGCGTAGTGTGTGTTACGGCTGAGCATTCCTGAAAACCAACTGGTGGAAATTGTCTTGCAGGGGTTGAAGCCTGAGGAGCGGTCCAGACTGATTTTTGCTCCAAAGCCTTCTTCTTTTGCAGACCTGGATAGGCTGGTTATCCATTCACGGAGCGTTCAAGACGCTGATTTTCAGAGGGAGCTTGTTTTAGGGCATCTTCCCCGGACTGGTCCCCATCCCGTTGTAGCACCCGTGGATCAAGGTCCTGAAATACCGCAGAGACAGAGGCATCCCATTGTTTGCTTTGGTTGTGGTCAACCAGGGCACATGAGACAAGAGTGTCGTCAGAATGTTATTCTTGGGACTTTGTCCAAAAACCTGAGTTGCTCACAAGGGGAAAATCTTTCCAAACCACCCTGTGAGAAAGTGGTTAAGGAGAAAGTCAGTAAGAACTTGGTTACTGTGAGTACTGCCCCTTCTGGGAGTGCTGGTTTTGGAGAGCCTCTGTCGCGGGGAATGAGGGAGCTTGTATGCATGGGAGTGAAAGCGGTGGGCTCAACTTGCCCACATCTCATTAGGTAACACGGTGCAGAAGGCCCTTGTGGGTTCTGCGTCAGCCCGTTGTCTCATTTCCTTGCCCCGGTTTGAAAAACTGAAATCTTCTGGGCTAATTAAGCAAGTTGAGCGAAGTACCAACATCTGCTGGAATGCATCGAAATCCACACTTCCTATCATCTATGAAGCCCGTTTGATTGAAAGATTGGAAATTTTTATTGGGTGTGGAGTTTTTGGGTAGCCAAGGACCTTTGCATTCCTGTCATTTTGGGAGCGGATTTCATCGAGCATTGTGGCCTGATTTTGGATTTAGGCAGATACCAGTGCTTCTTTCGTTTCGCAAGACGGGTGCTTATTCCTTTCCGGCCGCAAGCACAGATGTAAAAGTTCTTATACATTCAAGTATAACCCTTTCCGGCATAAACCGAGAGAAACTGAAAAGTGTTGAATTTATTCATACAATATTAATTCCCATATTAATTAATAAATATATCAATAATTCGTACATATAACATTTGTTGCTTAATATTGTACAACTAGGGGAATTCACTTTACTCTACAACCCCAATAACTAGCACTTTTTTGAACTTATATAGGAACGCTATATTGGTCTTTTATCGATAGGAAAAATATATCAAAAAACAGTTGAAATATGTTTTCTTAAAGACATGTATATTCAATTATAAATGACTCCAAAAATTATTTATAGTCTTAAATAATTCATCAGAGTATTGACCTTTAATTTAGTTATGGATTACTTATTCGGAGTTATTTCGAATTAGGGATAATTGTGCTTTAACATATTTTTATTCTGTAGACTCAATCTACGTCCAGTAATTTTTTATAGACACGCTGTTGTACAAAGTTGATGTTTGAACGGGCAACAATGTATGACCTCATTAACCACACGTCACCAGCCAGGATATATAGCAGTTGTGTTACCTGGCCCACATATCACGTGCTAATGACAGTGATGCTGTATAGCAACAGTAAAGTAGTAGTTGTTACAAAAAACTATTCTTTAGTCTGTTTTACTGTTTTATATATAGGGGTACCTAGAGAAAAATTTAAATTAATATTTTTTTAAACATTAATTCTGTCTGATATATTGAGATGGATATATGTGTCTGTGAACAAGATACTAGAGTAATGTTTGTCTGATTTTGATGAAATTTGGCTTGAAGGTGTACGAGGGGATAACCTTGAACGAGCATGATCGGACCATGGCAAGGGGGTTTTATGGGAGCTTTTATGGGGTAATAATTGGGTTTTCTAATTCTTTACCCTAAAAACACGAAATTTCCTAATATCTCTATAGACCATTTTGAAAAGCATAAAAAACTAAATAAGTTAGTATGTTAAAATTTTTTGTATGCTTATTGGTTACGGAGAAAATGTAAACGATGTAAATATAAATCCCTATGTTATTTTTAGGGAGAATATTGTAAACTGTTCCATTTTGATTTTTTTCGATATATTTTGATCAAATGTGGTAAATTTATTTATTTTATAGCAAGCTATTAATATTTTACTAAAAACATACTTTATTACCCTTCCTGTAGCAGCAAACCTAGGTTTTCGTTAAACCTAATGTAATTTTAATTAATTTAATTGAAAATCAAATCAGGCAAATAAAAATTCGCTTGGACTGCAGGTTTACTGCGGCAGGGGTATTTTACCATAGCTATGTATATTTTTTATAAATACATTTTATATATAAACCTTTTTTTAAGGGATTTTCCTTTTAGCAGGGCCGCTACAATGAAATATTTGTTTAAAAATAATTTAATTTTATGTTTTTTTTTTTTATAATAATCTCAACTTTCCTCAATAGCCGTTAGAGATAGGGCAAATATGTAAAGAGTTAAAGATGTATTTTTGTGTGTTCTTTAACTTTCATTCGAACAAGATCTCTGTATTTCCAACTAAACGGTTAGTGTATCGGTCGCTATTTTTCAAGATGGCGGTCGTAGCACAGCAAGCACGAATGTTGATTTTTGATATGTCATTACTGGGTACTAGTACTACACAATACACATGTGCAAAGTTTCACCACTTAGGGAAATATTTCCAGGTAGAGGGGTATTTTTTTCCTAAAATGACTGGACTATTGGGAGTTTTTTGAATAATTTTAAACTACCCTGTAATGAAATATTTTTAATTTTACTAAAGTATTAACAATTTAATTGAGTATTGTTAAAAACGGTCAATCCGAAGTACAGGTAATGGGTAGGTCCTTCCAGTTTCTAATTGTATGCAATTATAAATATAGTTTTATTTTTAACGAACTACATATTAGTTAAGTTTCAAATTGTGATATATTTTTATTGCAGGAATATGCAACATTTCCTTTGCGTTGCGGTGTATTTTTTAATTATCAATATTGTTAAGGCAATCCCACTGAGAAAAACTTGGAATGATTAAGAATCATTAATAAAAAAAGAGATAAAGAAGTATTTCACACCTTTTTTATTGTTAGTACGGAAACAAGTTTTTACCTATTAAAAAATGCTTAAATCTGTTAAACATTTTCCTTTATTTTCATTGTTAACATGGCAGTTAAAGGATATTTTAAATACAGGTCTGTTGTCAAATGGACAGCCAGGCTGTCCCGGACATCACTTTACATTCATAGGGACCCGGAGAAGAGCTCTTGAATGGGTATGTTTACCTTATATTAAATAAAAGGGTCAACCACAAGCATATTATCTATGTTTATGTTGATAAAACCTGTCATATATTATATTGCAGCAGTAGTTTCTAAATTGAAAGAGTTTTTTATAGTTTTGTGGAGATCATAGTATTCAAATCTTTCACTGAGACAAAATATGTTTGAAATATCTAGTTTTAATGTTTGTTGACATAACTCTATAAAATCTACGTAATTTAGGTTAATTTATGTAAAGCCTAAAGAGCAAAATCGAAAGACAGAAACACTTATAACACTTAAAAAAACTAATTATTTCTCTAAAATTACATTCAGTATAACGGAACAAGAGGTATAAAATATAGTTTAGATAAGTGTTTTAGCTCCAAAACTACCATCACTCAACATGCAAATATTACAAACATTCTTGTTGCATCGGTAAAAACGGAAATTTGTTGATCTAGTTCATATTTTATCTTAAGATGGAGACGTGTCATAAACTCACCTACCATGTTACTAAACGTTTATCAATGAAATTCATATGTTTTAAAACTAAATTTAATTAATTTGTTAGCATTGTAATTAATTATATTGAAGTATTTGCTTTAGACTAAGTAGCATGTAAATGTATATAGAGCAATCAAGACCGTCCAGATCAGTATTCTCCACACCAAGACCATTCATCACCTTGTAGACCGACGTCCAACTGACTCACAGCTGGTCACCAGGGAGGAGTGTGTTGTTGAACTGACACACAGCTGGTCACAAGGGACGACTGTGTTGTTAAACTGACACACAGCTAGTCACAAGGGACGACTGTGTTGTTGAACTGACTCATGGCTAGTCACAAGGGAGGAGTGTGTTGTTAAACTGACACACAGCTAGTCACAAGGGACGACTGTGTTGTTAAACTGACACACAGCTGGTCACAAGGGACGACTGTGTTGTTAAACTGACACACAGCTGGTCACAAGGGACGACTGTGTTGTTAAACTGACACACAGCTAGTCACAAGGGAGGAGTGTGTTGTTGAACTGACACACAGCTGGTCACAAGGGACGACTGTGTTGTTAAACTGACACACAGCTAGTCACAAGGGACGACTGTGTTGTTGAACTGACTCATGGCTAGTCACAAGGGAGGAGTGTGTTGTTAAACTGACACACAGCTAGTCACAAGGGACGACTGTGTTGTTAAACTGACACACAGCTAGTCACAAGGGACGACTGTGTTGTTGAACTGGCACACAGCTGGTCACAAGGGACGACTGTGTTGTTGAACTGACACACAGCTAGTCACAAGGGACGACTGTGTTGTTGAACTGACTCATGGCTAGTCACAAGGAAGGACTGTGTTGTTAAACTTACACACAGCTAGTCACAAGGGACAACTGTGTTGTTGAACTGACACACAGCTAGTCACAAGGGAGGAGTGTGTTGTTGAACTGACTCATGGCTAGTCACAAGGGAGGAGTGTGTTGTTGAACTGACTCATGGCTAGTCACAAGGGAGGAGTGTGTCGTTGAACTGACTCATGGCTTGTCACAAGGACGACTGTGTTGTTGAACTGACACACAACTAGTCACAAGGGAGGACTGTGTTGTTGAACTGACACACAGCTAGTCACAAGGGAGGAGTGTGTTGTTGAACTGACTCATGGCTTGTCACAAGGACGACTGTGTTGTTGAACTGACACACAGTTAGTCACAAGGAACTGTGTTGTTAAACTGACAAACAGCTAGTCACAAGGGACGACTGTGTTGTTGAACTAACACACAACTAGTCACAAGGGAGGAGTGTGTTGTTGAACTGACACACAGCTAGTCACAAGGGAGAACTGTGTTGTTAAACTTACACACAGCTAGTCACAAGGGACGACTGCGTTGTTGAACTGACACACAGCTAGTCACAAGGAACTGTGATGTTAAACTAACACACAGCTAGTCACAAGGGACGACTGTGTTGTTGAACTAACACACAGCTAGTCACAAGGGAGGAGTGTGTTGTTGAACTGACTCATGGCTTGTCACAAGGACGACTGTGTTGTTGAACTGACACACAGTTAGTCACAAGGAACTGTGTTGTTAAACTGACAAACAGCTAGTCACAAGGGACGACTGTGTTGTTGAACTAACACACAACTAGTCACAAGGGAGGACTGTGTTGTTGAACTGACACACAGCTAGTCACAAGGGAGAACTGTGTTGTTAAACTTACACACAGCTAGTTACAAGGGACGACTGTGTTGTTGAACTGACACACAGCTAGTCACAAGGAACTGTGATGTTAAACTAACACACAGCTAGTCACAAGGGACGACTGTGTTGTTGAACTAACACACAATTAGTCACAAGGAAGAACTGTGTTGTTGAACTAACACACAGCTAGTCACAAGGGAGAACTGTGTTGTTCAACTGACACACAGCTAGTCACAAGGGACGACTGTGTTGTTGAACTAACACACAATTAGTCACAAGGAAGAACTGTGTTGTTGAACTAACACACAATTAGTCACAAGGAAGAACTGTGTTGTTGAACTGAAACACAGCTAGTCACAAGGAACTGTGTTGTTAAACTAACACACAGCTAGTCACAAGGGACGACTGTGTTGTTGAACTAACACACAATTAGTCACAAGGAAGAACTGTGTTGTTGAACTAACACACAGCTAGTCACAAGGGAGAACTGTGTTGTTGAACTAACACACAGCTAGTCACAAGGGAAAACTGTGTTGTTAAACTTACACACAGCTAGTAACAAGGGAGGGCTGTGTTGGTAAACTTACACACAGCTAGTCACAAGGGACGACTGTGTTGTTGAACTGACACACAACTAGTCACAAGAGACGACTATGTTGTTGAACTGACACACAGCTAGTCACAAGGGATAACTGTGTTGTTAAACTTACACACATCTAGTCACAAGGGACGGCTGTGTTGTTAAACTTACTCACAGCTAGTCACAAGGGACGACTGTGTTGTTGAACTGACACACAGCTAGTCACAAGGAACTGTGTTGTTAAAGTAACACACAGCTTGTCACAAGGGACGACTGTGTTGTTGAACTAACACACAACTAGTCACAAGGGAGAACTGTGTTGTTGAACTAACACACAGCTAGTCACAAGGGAGAACTGTGTTGTTGAACTAACACACAGCTATTCACAAGGGAGAACTGTGTTGTTAAACTTACAGAAAGCTAGTCACAAGGGAGGGCTGTGTTGTTAAACTTACACACAGCTAGTTACAAGGGACGACTTGGTTGTTGAACTGACACACAACTAGTCACAAGGGACGACTGTGTTGTTGAACTGACACACAGCTAGTCACAAGAGACGACTGTGTTGTTGAACTGACACACAGCTAGTCACAAGGGAGAACTGTGTTGTTAAACTTACACACAGCTAGTCACAAGGGAGGGTTGTGTTGTTAAACTTACACACAGCTAGTCACAAGGGACGACGGTGTTGTTGAACTGACACACAGCTAGTCACAAGGGACGACGGTGTTGTTGAACTGACACACAGCTAGTCACAAGAGACGACTGTGTTGTTGAACTGACACACAGCTAGTCACAAGGGACGACTGTGTTGTTAAACTTACACACAGCTAGTCACAAGGGAGGGCTGTGTTGTTAAACTTACACACAGCTAGTCACAAGGGACGACTGTGTTGTTGAACCGACACACAACTAGTCACAAGGGAGGGCTGTGTTGTTGAACTGACACACAACTAGTCACAAGGGTAGACTGTGTTGCTGAACTTTAAAACAGTGAATAATCTTCATTAGGAACTTACGTTTGTTTGATACAATCGAACCTATTTCGTGACTATGCGATCTCATAACACAGCGTTCTCAAAAAGTCCGGGAACGGCATACTATTTATGAACTATTGTACGTAGTGAAAAGAATCTTTACGCATAAGTATCATGCCTAAAATCTACTTTTGTTACCAAAAATGTACTTTTCCATTTGGTTGGAAGCAAATCTTAAATGAGATCATAGGTCATAATTGCATTAGATTAAATATCTCAATTTGAAAATAAAGTGTTACACACCTGACCTCAATAGTTATATCATAGTAAAAACGGTGGTGTTGAAATTTACGAACTTGTTGAACCAAGGGGGGGTTCTGTTTCCCACTATTACGTCTAGGATGTACGTTTTTGGATAATAATAATAAATAATAATAAAATGCCTTTATTTAAAGCGGTCTTCAGTCAAATCTGGTTTTCAAGACAATTCACGTCACAAACAATACATTTTGCACAATAATTACAAACTGTACAAACAGTAGGTGAAACTAAACTAACTTTAATCTGGCCTTAAAATAATTGCATGACAGACTTTTCGTATTTCATGGAAGGATATTGTATGCCTGGGGTCCAAAGTATGATAACCCCTTTTTACCTGTCTCACGCCGCACTCTCGGCATTTCAAGCAAGCCGTCCTGCCTAGTACAGCGTTTCCTAACTGATCTTCGAGGCACAAGTTTCCTTTTCAAATAGGGAGGCAAATTAGAAGACAGTGTCTTATGAACAATCAAAACAGTTTGTAGAAAACATTGTTTTTCCAAAGAGAGCACCTTAGCCTGTTTGCGATAGGCAGATATATGATCAAACTTCCTCAGATTGAAGACAAACCTTAGGGCTCGGTTTTGCAACCTCGTAAGAAGAACTCTACAGTCAAGAGTAAGACATTCACCAACAGATGGAAGTGCATAGTGAATTATAGGGAAGACTGTTGATTTAATCAATTCTAGCTTAGCTGTTTCAGAAAGTATCCCTCTCAATCGGTGTGAGATTCTCAACCTATTTGAATCTCTCTGACACGTGTAACTAACATGTGAGCGAAAAATTAATTGAGAGTCAATTTTGATGCCTAACACCTTAACAGAATCAGACACCAAAAGAATTTGACTCTCCAGCTCTACCTTTCCAAAAAGACTATTTTTAGGTTGCAAACTAGAGGACCTGAAATGAAGCATAGCAGACTTTTCTGAATTCAGTTTTAGACCATGATCGTCAGACCATTGCTTAAACCTTAGTAAGTCAGCGTTGATGAGATTGACTGCTTCATGAAAATCAAATGTTTGTAACGTAAACCCTGATACTTATACAACCAAAAGTCACAGATTTTTATTAAACATTAATTTAAGTTGATGGCAACTAATTGACGCTAGAATATTATTACAAATATGTGGTCAACTATGATTGATTTAGAAGTGGTGTGTATGGATCGCGTCTATAACACCGTGTCATCCTTAACAACCACTTTTATATAACTATTGACGCACTACAGGAACCTTAGAAGTTCAGCTTAACTTTAATTTCATGTACCACACTGCTATTAGTTGTATGATCACTGCTTTTAGGATGTTTTTTTTTTACTCCTTGTGAACGTCTGTTTTATGATAAAAAATCATAATTTATTAAATTCTTACTTTTGAATGTTTAACTTAATTGGATAGATTATTTTAATTTCTTCAAAGATTAAAACGAATTCCGTCCTAGGGCTTTTATGGACAATCAATAACATCCAAGCTCTACTCAACCAGCTAAAATTCGTAATTATATTTTGCCACCGTTATGGCTAGGATAAACAGTTTGAGATCAATGTTGCCCCAGTACCCGACTGCTCTACCTATGTTCTCATTTAAGCGCTACTTCCGAATCCTTGTAGGCCGACCCTACGCGACAACTGCAATTACTATTTGCATTAAGTAGCAGATTTTTAGGTTTAGTTTCGTAAAATGCCCTGTCATTATCTGCAACAGTTCTAAAATAAATTAATATTACCCTTCTTTTAAGGACTCTATACATAACACATAGACAAACTTATGTCAAAAGTGTTCGAATTTCGTTTGTATGAAATTCTAATATATATTTATTTTGATCTAAACCTTACAATAACTGCGATACCTAATTTAAATCCTACTTTCTGTTCGTCTTTAAAAGTAGATCTTTTAAAATAATTGTATATATATGTATATATTAAATAAAAGTATAACTTATTTTGAAAGTTTTTATTTACGATCTTGTAATGCAAATAAATGCCTATTAAGTGTTGAAGGTTATCATTTAGGTCTGTTCCCTATTTTCACTTGATGACTGTTACATATAAATCTCATATACATGGCTCCAAGAGTTTCCTACGATACTAGTAGGTCTACCATGCAATTGCATTGGGTAGTACTAAGACAAGTATATTATTATGTGCTAAGTGCTAAAATGGGAATGAAATACATTCTATTCCTGGTACTTATAAAATGTAACATAATTAGGATACATAAAATTTTTTTTACGTAAACCCTGATTCTTATACAACCAAAAGTCACAGGTTTTTATTAAACATTAATTTAAGTTGATGACAACTAATTGACGCTAGAATATTACAAATATGTGGTCAATTATGATTGATTTAGAAGTGGTGTGTAGTAGTCACAATACCATGTATCAAATCATCAACATTGTCAATCAGTAATAGGGATTATCATAAAAATCCTCTTGGATATGAAAAATTCTCAACAATATTTATTTTCGATTGTGTTACATTTAGTTGTTATACTCATACGGAATCACATTGTTTTAATTGTCGTGATTATTTTCTGAGTCTAAACTTATGGATTATTAAGGGAGGAATCTTCCTAGCTCACCTAATCTGCACCAACTGATGCATTTCCCAGAAGATTATGTATCGTTGATGTTGCATACCTGTAATTACCATCATTTATGATTTCAAGCATGTTAAGTTTAATTAACGTTTAAGTACTGACGGCACTAATATTTACAGTAGTATTAGTAGTAGGATTATTATGACCAAGCTTCAAAACTCGAAACATAAAAAGAACATATGAATAAATAACAATCTAATAGATTTAGATATGCATATTTATAGAGATAGGCAAACAATGAATACCTCATCTTAATTGTTTGTGGGTAAAACCAGGAAAACTTAAAACCTTCACACCTTTATCTGCATAGTAACATTTTGGTTGGTATTAATATTTTCTGAGACCCCGAAAGGTGGTGTTTTTGGGACAACTCAAAAATATTAAAAACTAATCCCTTTCAACTGAACCCTCTTTTCAACGGCCAAAAAGGCCGTATGCTATGACTCCATGGTTTCTTTAAATTTTCTGTGTTAACATAGACTTTTACCATAATTTATCACTGAAAATTATTAATCCTTGAATTTGCGATGTTTTGAGTTGCCCCCAAAATTATATCCCATTTTGGGATCGAGGTAAATTCTTAACACAATAATGGTAAAGTTTTACTTTCTTAAATCCTTAAAAAAATAATTTGGGATATTAATGCCTACCCCTAAATAGTTTATAATACTTAGTTAGATTATGAGAAATAAACATGACCGTGATTTCGTAACAATTCGAGATAGAGATATATGATATTCACTGGTATTCTTTTTTAATAAAGAAATTACAAATAAAGTGTGGCCTTTGAAGGGGACACTACATTAAATATTTTTAAACTGTCCCAAAATACCCTATTTTTGCCAAAATGTTGATACCAACCGACATGTGCACGATAATGCAATTTAAAAGTGTGAAGAGTTTAGTTTTTCTGATGTACTCTACTAAAATATAAAAAAATGGGGTATCTATACTATTTACCTAGCTCTTTATATAATTTCACTATTATTTAAATGTACTTAGTACTTATTATTTGTTTCTACTTGTTATTTGTATTTATTTGTTTCTGGATACCCTTGATCTTAAACTGGTGAAATATTTTAAAGTTCATTAGCATTCCAACATTTGGTACAGAATCCTTGCTGGTATATGGATATTTACGTGTTTTTTGCTATGGTAGATATGGCATACCTTTCTCACCTGTGTTCGTTTGTGACAGTACTCAAACATAAGTTTATTTTATCTAATAACTATTTTTTAATAAATTATACCTTTAATATATAGGTTTCTTAAAGACAAACTGGTAATTTTGGAATGAATATAAATTTGAAATAAAAACTTCACCAATCCAGCGTAGAAAGGCCTCGCGAAATTACAAATTTTGAAAATATTGATGAAGTTTTTATTTCAAATATTATACAGGGTGTATACAGGGTGACAAAAAAGTCTGGAAACGGTTTAATATCTTTTTAACTAAATCCGTTAGAAAATTCAAACCTTTCACATCAACTTACATGTATGAAAACTACTTTTTCCAAGCATTGTCATTTTTTTACCTTTACCAGGGGACGACCCACGAGGAGTATGTACATAACCTTTAATGTAAGCATAGGTTGATATGCACACCATTTTAAAGGGTTAGTCAAGTGGAGTTCATTGCCGGAAACCGCGTCAAAAAGGCTCATCCATTACAAAATGGCAGCTGTCCAAAGTTCTTTTGAAATATACATGCACAGGCCTTAGTATGGACAAATACTCGTAATAAACAATAGCTTGAGAGCTTAAACTGTATTTTAAAGTCAACTAGCTCATAGGCTAATAGTTTTCAATCTTCAAAACAAATTTAACCGGGTTTCAGATTTCCCTGCTAATGTTGACTATGAGTATTTACCAATACTATGGTCTCTGCAAGTATATTCCGCAAGGACTTTGAACTGCCGCCATTTTGTAACGGATGAACCTTTTTTGACGCGGTTTCCGGCAATGAACTCCACTTGATCAGACCTTTAAAATGATGTGCATATCAACCTATGCTTACTTTAAGATTTTGTACCTACTCCTCGTGGGCCGTCCCCTGGGGGAGGTCAAATAATGGCAATGATTGCAAAAAGTAGTTTTCATACATGTAAGTTGATGTGAAAGGTTTGAATTTTCTAACGAATTTAGTTAAAAAGATATTAAACCGTTTCCAGACTTTTTTGTCACCCTGATAGAGACAATTTACCAAATAATACTCGACTTCAGAAAACACCTACATAGGTATCGTCAACTTATATATACATATTTATATACCCTGCAACTGTCTATGTTTTAAACTAAAGGGTAGTTTAAACATTTGAAATTTAGTTGCCAATGAAATAAGGAAGTTTTTTTCAAGGTCCGATGCTACTTTGCTAATAATAATGCAAAGTGAACGATGATCGTACTAGTTGATAAATGTTCTCATTTCCCTTTACACCTCTTTAAATATACAAGAAACAAAGTATTTTTGTTTTATTATAAATATGTTGAATAAAACAAGTGATAACTGCTAAAGGTCAAAGTAATACATTTATTTAGTGCAGTAATTAAAACTCATCAAGTGTGTCTCCTTATTTTACAGTACATTTGGTTTTGTAGATAATATTAGATAAATTATTTTAGTCTCAGTGGGTAAAAGAAAATACCGCAATTTCAGGAACTCTTAACTTATACCGAAACAGTACGCTGTTTACAGGTTGTACATATCTATTGTGTATTTAATTGGCGTTTCTTAAATTCAAGTTTTGTAATATTTTATACATATAAGTTACAACGCTACAATACATTACACTAACCAATTGAGGAAACAGTAAAAACACTGGAAGTCTTCTCTATGCCAGCAAAAATGTTAAGTGACGCATTAAATGAACTGTGCATCCCTTAAACACGAATTGGGTTGAATTGCATTTCTAAACAACTAAAATAATTATGTCCCAAACAATGCAAGTATATTGCAAAATGTAATAATATTAGTAGTGGCAATAGAAGAATATTAAGGCACTTGGGGCGTTTTTCCCCATAAGAATACCATGGGGATCATTTTTTGGCCAAAAAAACCAAAAATCCTGATCTTTGCCTATACATCCCCTATACTACTGTACAACTTCATTAACATTACAAATCAACATATATTTTCAAATCATGTGAGATTTGCAGCAGAACTCAAGCGCGCTCCCGGCCCACGCTTCTCATCTCCAGCGGTGTATAGTAGTATAGTTTGTCGCGGCCGTATTTTGAGGCGCGAGGTTTTTGGGCTAACTCTCCGCCCATGCCTAATTGCTAGTACATCTACCATTCCCCTTTCTAGTTGATATGTTGTAGTCTATATTTCTGTCTTATCTATATATATTAGTTGTATGAGTTGTTTAATATTTTCATTTCTTTGTCTTTTGGGATATACCTCTTAAACTTGCTCTTGGGGCCTATACAAGCCTATATAAATGTACAACTCCATATCTATATTGTATAATTTCAAATCCATGTCCAACACCCATTCACATGTATATTCTCAAAATCATCAACTTGACAGTGGGAGGTTTGTACGTGAACTCGGGCGTGCTCCCGGCTCACGGCGCGCTCCCGGCCTATAGGCACTGCCGTGGCCACAGGCAAGCTCCTGCTTCTTGCTCCTTGTCTCTAGTGGTAGCTCTTGATTGAGTCCTGGGTGGGAAACCTTTTGTTGAAGTAATTTCTTAATTTAAAAAAAAAATTTTAAAGTTAAATTTTATAAATTACAATTTCTAAGGTTAAATTTTATAAATTAAAATTTTTAAAGTTAAATTTTATAAATTAAAATTTCTAAAGTTAAATTTTATAAATTATAATATGTAAAATTGTAATTTATTTTTTTAATAATTTTTGAAAATTTCAAAATTTTTGAAAATTTCGAAAAGTCTATATATAAAGGTGGCATCAGCCCGAGACCTCATTCCTAAACATGAAGCCGTCATGTTAACACTGCTCCGTGTCGCTCTCCACCAAAAGCAACCTGATTCGCCATTATAAGGTAATGCATCAAATGAATGTGAAACTGTGCAAGGTTTGTGATTTAATCTGTGATAGCTACATGGCTCTAAAGTCACACACATTACAAAGTCACAAGACTTGTAATTTTTGTAAGAAAAATGTTGTTGGACATTTTAGAAGACATATCAATTCTTGCAATAATTGTCCATACACAATGATAAAATTTGTTGGTGAATCAATTAGAGCTGACCTTGAAAACACTCTTAAGTCTTGTTCTCTGCCAATCAAATGGACTTTAGTAAGGAGAATTAAATTTATAAAATATTCAATGGATCAAAATGGAAAATTAGTTAATGAAAAAGAATGTATAGCGGATTTTGGAAGCCTTACTACCTTAACTATTGAGAAGGGAGATTTAAAGCCTCAAATTGAAAATGCACTTTTAAAGATTGATGCATCCATGCATAAATATCAAGCCCAAGGTAGTGGATGGATATATGACCATACTAAATATTGGCAGCTGCATGTTTATAAGTATAAGCACCTAACTCCAAAGTCATATTTCCCCACACCAAAAAGTATTAAATTGACAAAATCAGTTCTAAATATAAGAAATTTTGACAATAAATGTTTCATTTGGTCAATTTTAGCAGCTTTGTATCCAAGGAATTGTATCAATGAAAGTGCTAATAGGGTCTCTAACTATACACCCTATGAAACACAGTTAAATATCACAAATATAAAATATCCCTTAAAAATATCTGATATAGATAAATTCGAAAGACAGAATAATATAAGTGTTAATGTTTTTGGAGTTGAAGACCAGAAATGTGTATATCCATTAAGAACAACCAAACTAAATAGTAGTAATACTCATATAGATTTATTATTATTACAAGAAGGTCGTAAATCACATTATTGTTTAATTCGTGATTTCGATAGGTTAATGCTCCACTCTACAAAAAATAACAATAAGAAGCATTTTTGCAAGTTGTGTTTGCAACATTTTTATACCAGCGATAAATTAGAACGTCATATAACATATTGTAAGAACTTTGATGCCCAACGAGTGGAAATGTCGAAACAAGATACATTACAATTTAAAAATCATAAATATCAACTAAAAGCCCCATATGTAATTTATGCAGATTTTGAATGTTTCGTAAATTCTAATATACATACTCCATCTGGATTTGCATTTGTTGTAGTAAAAGATTCAAAAATTATTTCTGAAGAGTTGTACAGTGGTGCAAATGTTATGGATGTGTTTTTTGAAAGATTATTTCAGACTTACGATTATATTAAAAGTCAAATGGCAATATATATTCCCCTAGTAATGACTCCAGAGCAAGAGGCGTCTTTCCAAAACTCAACACATTGTCATATTTGTGAAAAGCCCCTATATTTTGATAGGGTGAGAGATCATTGCCATTCCTCTGGCCAATACCGCGGAGCTGCCCACAATGATTGTAATTTAAACTATAAAGTAACAAAGAAAATACCAGTATTCTTCCATAATTTGAAAAATTACGATGGACATTTAATAATGCAACACTTGGGAAAGTTTAATAAACGTAAATTAAATTGTATAGCTAAAGATATGGAAAAATATATATCATTCTCTGTTGATGATTTAGTATTTTTAGATTCATACAACTTTCTGTCCCTTCCATTATATAAATTGGCTTCCAATTTGAACACATTTAGATTCATACAAAATCCACTACTACAACGTAAAGGTGTATATCCCTATGAATATATGACGGGGCCAGATAAGTTCGCAGAGTCTCTACCCCCAATTGAAACATTTTACAGTTCTATAACTAAAGAACATATCTCTCCCAATGAATATGAACATGCTAAAAATGTATGGACCCATTTTAATATAAATAATTTACAAGAATATCATGATTTATATCTTAAAACAGATGTATTGCTACTGGCTGATGTGTTTGAGACATTTAGAGACCTGTGTTTAAAAGATTACAAACTTGACCCTGTACATATGTATTCACTTCCTGGACTTACATGGGAGGCCTGTCTTAGAATGACTGGAATAAAATTACAATTATTCAAAAATATTGACATGCATTTGTTCATAGAAAGTGCGATTAGAGGAGGAGTCAGTATGATTTCTACACGTTACGCTAAAGCAAATAATAGATATATGGGTGAACACTATGATCCCAATCAAGAGAGTGTCTATTTAATATATTTAGACTGTAACTCACTATACTCTACAGCAATGTGCGAGCCACTGCCTGTGGATGGATTCCGTTGGACTAATGAGATAGACTACAAATATAATCAAAATGATGAGTTTGGATACATTTTAGAAGTTGATTTAAAATATGATAAAAGCTTACATGATTTACATAATGACTATCCATTAGCACCAGAGAAAATGAATGGCAAATTAATACCTAATTTAAATGACAAAACTAAATATATTTTACATTACAAAGCATTACAAAAATACTCAGTATTACAAAAATATGAGGAATTGGGTTTGATTGTTACAAAATACCACAGAATTTTAAAATTTAGACAGTCTAAATGGCTTGCGCCCTATATTAATTTTAATATTGAAAAACGAAAATGGGCTAAAAATGATTTTGAAAAAGACTTTTACAAATCGTTAAATAATAGTCTCTTTGGTCGAACAATTATGAATCAACGAAAGTTTCGTGACATTTATCTCAAGGATGAGTCACTATTAACAAAATATGTCACTAATCCAAGGTTTGATTGTAGCAAAAAGTTTGATAACAATTTACATGCTATACATTTAAATAAATTAGTTGTTAAGTTTAATAAACCAATATATTTAGGCATGACTATTTTGGATATCAGTAAAGTAATAATATATGATTTCCACTATAATTATATGTCAAAATTTAAGAACAAAAGATTTCTAATGACAGACACTGATTCTTTAATGTATTCTATAGTTACAGAGGACTTTTACAAGGAAATAGAATGTGACTTGCACTATTTTGATACCTCTGGATATAGTAAAGACCATTTCTTATACTCTGATAAAAATAAAAAAGTCACAGGCAAGTTTAAAGACGAATTAGATGGTCATATTATGTATGAATATTGTGGTTTAAGACCAAAGTTATATTCTTAAATTCCTCTAAAATGGTTATATGAAGAAGACAAGCAAGCTTTAGAGGTGAAGAAAGCTAAAGGAGCTGATGGTGCCACAGTTAAACATCTCCTAAGACATCATCATTATTTGAACTGTCTTGCAACTGGGCAAGATTACTATGAGAATGTGACAAGAATTAAATCTACAAATCATCATCTTCAGACCTTAACCATGAACAAGAAAGTACTATCATTTGACGATGACAAGAGGTTTATTCTGGAAGATGGGATCAACACTCTTGCTCTTGGTCATTATAAAATTGATGTTCAAAATGTGTAGATATAAAATAAATACAAATGTTAAAAAACTCCAGTCTTTTATTTATTTACCCTTACCATCCTCTTGATAGAATTGGTCAAACATAAATCTATATTTGCCATTATTCTTTGACCTTTCTTTGTCTATTACGAAAAAGCCATATTTAGTTTTATCCCAACATTGGTGGCAGAGATTTTTAAATTGGTCAAATGAAAAGTCATTACCAACATGATTGTGATATACATGTTTTAAATTTAAATCATCTTGTTTGAATAATATCAGGAAATTTACATTATCACGTAAATGTTTGTGTACTTTGCTGTAAGATTGACACAAGTAAAAACAGTTAATATTTTTATGTCGACCCATTGAGAAAAATTGTGTAATATTTGGACTATTTATGTCATCAAATACAACAACTGACTGTGATTTTACATCATTTGGTGTGATTTCACAGTCAGTAAACGTGTGTAATTTCACTTCATCACACAAACTAAATATTTCAATTATTTTTTTATATTTTTCTTGTTCTAAAGATTTAGATATTAAATATAAGTTTGTAAATTTTAATCCTTCCTTTCTTACAATTAAATTGTAAATTACAACCGTCTTCCCACTTCCACTTGGACCGCAAATAACACATCGAATATTGGTAGGAAATAGACCCAACTTCTTTGGTATATTTTCCTTAGTATGTACTATTTTAAATTTTTGTTTTTGTTGAATAAAAGACATTTTTTTTTTGAGCCGACCCCTCGCACCGCCCCCAGACGAACAACTATTGGAAGCATGCCCCCCATAGTGACAGTGCGAGTGGCCGCCCCACATCCCTGACAAAAGTGAAAGGCCGTGGGTGAATATTCAAAACAAAACAAACAGTTGTCAACAAAGCCTATAATTAATCTCAAAATTCAACAAATAACATCAAACAACGATCATTTCCCCATCCAAAGAATTTATCAATTTTAAATAACACTTTTCTCAAAAAATTTACCCTTCCAGATTACAAATGGTAACTTAACTGTGAAAAAGTTAGGCCTAACTAATAATTTAAGGATGGTAACTGCAATATAAACTTTGAATGAATTAACAATTAAATAAATAACAATTAAATAAATAACAATTAAAAAATAACGATGACTATGACACATAAATAACCGAAGATGAATTATTTTGGGGCCCCTTTAAATAACAGTCCTTTTAAATATTCATGCCTAAACATAAAACTTGCGGTTTCCTTTTGCACATCATAGTCATTGTCCTTCCTGGTGGTAGGCGGTGGTGGTAGAAGGCGTAGTGTTCTACTGGTCCCAGAAGCAGGGTGACGGGCAGCCCGAAGAAGGAGAAGTTGTAGTGTCTCCCCGGACGACCCTCTCCGGAAGCAGCAGAATGAAGCCTCTCATCTGGGACCTCATCTGACGACGGCAAACCGCTTAACTACATAACTTTTTGTTAAAGTGATAACAATAAAACAGAAAATGATATCGATGGACACGGATACATTTTGAGGCACAACAATAACAAAACAAACTGTGTGTGTGTAGTAATGACAGTCGCTGTCCTTCTGCCGAAAATGTGTCCGACAGCGGAAAAATTACCCCGGGGTCTGCAGGACTGCTGCCAGACCCAAACCGATTGAGTTCCGGCGCAAAGCCAGCACTCGCACTATAAAAAAACTGAGGCGTGACATTGGTGGGACGCTTGGTGGGCAAGTCACGGCTCAACCTCCCCCCCCAAAGGAGGACTTCCTCTCCAAAAAAAAGAAAACAACCTCTCCCAATTCTAGAAGATCTCAACACCAACAGATCAACTCAAGTGTCTGAAGTGGGGAACGCCAAAAGTCTTTCAACTGGAGGGACTACTCACCCCCAGGGTTTGCACTGGCCAGTGCTGGAAAATTTACTAGGGAAAAAATCTTCAGCAGCGCACAAGGGACAGAAGAGGTGATCAAGCTCTCTGGCCCAGTGCACTTCCCACTTAGACACAAGAGTAATGAAAGATGACCTACGGAATTGTTCCCCGGAAAGGCTTCAGATGAGAAATGTGAGCCCTCCGGAAAACTTCTCCAGTCTGCGGATTTCCTAGCCGCACGGAGACAGGAGTCAAGAACTTCAAGATGCGGTGGGGACCTGACCACCGATGAGACAACTTAGCGGCTCTCTTGTCCACGGCCGAACTGATCGGATGAGCCTTACAGAAAACCAAATCCCCCACCTGGAAAGGATTGTCCAACCGACCTCGATTGTGCTTCCTCCGGACCAATTCCCTAGCTCGGATCAAGTTCCTCCTAGCCGCCTGCCAAGTTGCCTTGACATTGGCTGCACCAGGGGGTGGCAGAAGGTCGCCAATTTTCCACACATTTGCCAAGGGATTATTGGGTGGATAGCCCAACAACAGCTCGAAAGGGACCGCCTTGTGACTCTCATGGTGTGCAGTATTGAAAGCAAATTGAATCCAAGGAAGTTCCTGATCCCAGGTGGTCTGCTTGTCAGCATGAAAAGCTATGAGAGCGGATCGAAGATTTCTGTTGAACCTCTCAGCATGGGAAGGCTGTGGATAGTAAGGAGAAGTGGTCACATGACGGATACCGTGCCCAAAGCACATTCTTTTGAAAAGGTGAGACACGAACTGAGTTCCGTTGTCGGAAACAATGGTGGCGGGTATTCCAAAGTGTTGGAACAAATGGGTACGAAGTGCCTGCACGGTGAGCTGTGCAGTGGCGTTCCTCAAAGGAAAAAGCCAACAAAACTTGGAGAAGGCATCCACACAAACAAGCAAGAATTTATTTCCTGACTTGCTACGTGGGAGAGGCCCTACATAGTCTATGAAAACCTTCTCCAAAGGTCTCTCCGCCACCTCAGATGACAACAACCCATACTTGGTATTCTGAGCAGGCTTGCTTAGCGAGCATGTTTGACAAGAACGCACTCGTGCCGCAATGTCCCTGTCCATACCCTTCCAGATGAACATGTCCCTAACCTTCGCAATGGTCTTGTGAATCCCTAAGTGCCCACCCACAGGGGAAGAGTGAAAGTACGCAAAGACCATGGGTACAAGAAGACTAGGCAGCACAACCTTGGGTTTACCTCGCTGTCGGTCTCGACAACAAAGGGCACCCTGGGAAAGAAAATACGGGGGGTGGGCTCCCCCATTTTGAAGCTCACCAATGATCTTAGCCAGCTCGGGATCTTTTAACTGATGTGGGATGAACTCAGAAAAGGCAAGGGGAAACTCCAGGAGCACGGCACACCCAGTGTGCTCCTCCTGATCAGAAGGTTGGTCGTCAGGTGAGTGATACATCCTTGATAAAGTGTCAGCAATCACATTCTGCGTGCCTCGAACATGTTGCACTTGGAATTTGAGGGAAGATATTTGGACCACCCAACGACCAATTTTCCCAAGCTGGCGAGGATGTGCAAGGAGCCACAAGAGTGCTTGGTTGTCGGTTTCCAGCAAAAACTCTTTGTGTTCCAAAAAACGTCTGAACTTATTCACTCCAAACACGACAGCCAAACACTCTAACTCATACACAGAAGAGCTTTTCTTTTCGCATGGGTTCAAAGTGCGTGAGGCATACGCAATTGGCTGCCTAACACCATCTACCTCTTGAGACAACACAGCCGCAATAGCGACGGAGGAAGCATCGGTTTGCAAAACAAACTTTCGACTGAAATCTGGCATCGCCAAAACTGGAGGTTGCATGATAGCTTCTTTCAGAAGATCAAAAGACATCTGTTGTGCTTCACCCCAAACAAACTTGGCGCCCTTCTTCCGAAGCTCATTGAGAGGAGCCGCCAACTCAGCCACATTGGGGATGAAACGCCGGTAAAAACCCACCATTCCAATGAAACGGGCAATGCCTTTGACATCTCTGGGAGGAGGAAACTCCCTGATAGCCTGGGTTCTAGCCGGATCGATACAGACACCTCGAGATGATACTAGATGACCTAGGAAAGAAATCTCAGCCTGAGCAAAACTAACTTTCTCGGGATTTACGGTAAGGCCAGCCCTAAGCAACCTATTCATGACTTCCTCAAGATGAACCAGATGGTCTTCAAAGCTCTCACTGTACACCAAAAGATCGTCAAGATAGTTGAACACAAATTTGAACTTGACGTCATGAAAGATGGAGTCCAGAAGTCTGGTGAGGGTCTGGGCCCCCACAGCTAGGCCCATGGGAACACGTGTGAACTGGTACAAGTTCCACGGAACGCAGAAGGCAGTGAGAGGTCGAGATTCAGGTTTCAAGGGAATCTGATGGTAAGCCTGGTTCAAATCAAAGACGGAAAAATACTTGGCCTTACCGAACCAATCGAACGCAGAGTGCAAATCAGGGAGAGGGACAGAGTCAATTTCAATCTGAGCATTCAACTTTCGATAATCTAGAACCATTCGAGACTTGCCATTTGGCTTTGGAACTAGAAAAGCTGGACTAGCGTAACTTGAGCGAGAAGGCTCAATTACCCCATTTTCAAGAAGCTCATTGATGATTCCACGGAGTGTTTCCATTTTGGGTGGAGCAAGCTTGTAAGGATGGGAACGAACTGGACGGGTGTCAGTCAAACGGATTTCGTACTCCAAAAGATTGGTGACTCCAAGCTTTGGCGTTAGCACCTCAGGAAAACGAGAACACAATGTTCTGATTGCTTCAGCCTCACCAGGAGTCAGATGCCCTAAAGGATCAACTTTTGGTTTGCTGGGCGTCTCAGGCTCCACCACAGCTGCACCATTCACAATTTCATCCGCAAAAGGAATGAGCACCCGTCTTGCGAAACGAAAGAAGCACTGGCCTCTGCCTAAGTCCAAAATCAGGCCACAATGCTTGATGAAATCCGCTCCCAAAATGACAGGAATGCAAAGGTCCTTTGCTACCCAAAAACTCCACACCCAAGAAAAATGTTCAATCTTGAATTTCAAACGGGCTTCATAGATGATTGGAAGTGGGGATTTCGAGGCAGTCCAGCAGATGTGGGTACTTCGCTCAACTTGCTTGATTAGCCCAGAAGATTTTAGATTTTCAAACAGGGAAAGGGAAATGAGACAACGGGCTGACCCAGAATCCACAAGGGCCTTCTGCACCGTTTTACCTAAGAAGATGTTGAGTCGTGGGCAAGTTGAGCGCGCCGCTTTCACTCCCATGCATGCAAGCTCCCTCATTCCCCGCGACAGAGGCTCCCCAAAACCAGCACTCCCAGAAGGGGCAGTACTCAGAGAAACCAAATTCCTGCTGACTTTCTCCAAAACAGCTTTCTCACAGGGCGGTTTAGGCAAACTTTCCCCTTGTGAGCTACTCAGGGTTTTGGACAAAGTCCCAAGATTAACCCTCTGACGACACTCTCGTCTCATGTGACCTGTTTGACCACAGCCAAAGCAAACGATAGGATGCCTCTGTCTCTGCGGTGTTTCAGGACCTTGACCCACGGAAGCTACAACGGGATGGAGAACAGTCTGGGGAAGATGCCCCGGAACATGCTCCCTCTGAAAATCAGCGTCTTGAACGCTCCGTGAAAGGATGACCAGCCTATCCAGGTCTGCAAAAGAAGAAGGCTTCGGAGCAAAAATCAGTCTGGACCGCTCCTCAGGCTTCAACCCCTGCAAGACAATGTCCACCAGTTGGTTTTCAGGGATGCCCAGCCGTAGGACACGCCACACGCCACGAATGTCACCCACATACTGACTGAGAGTTTCGTCAAATTTTTGAGGACGAAACACCCTCTCAACTTTCAATCTCTCCATGACCCTGAAGGGGACAAAGAGCTCAAGCACTATACTGTGAAAAATGTCAAAGTTTACTCCCCGTTTCAAACAGTCTAACAATTTGTCGCCAAGAGGTCTCAGGCAGAGTGGAACCAGCAGTTCCAACACTACTGAGTCCTCCATGCCTGGGAACTCCTTCAGGTGCAACACCTTTACCAAAAACTCTAACAAAGTTTCCACCTCTAAACCATCAACCGGGCGAATGTCGCTCAAAACCCCAGCAATGGGATTGGGCAGTGGAGCAAACAAACCCATTTTGCTTTCAGTCAGTCAGTCTACCTTCCAAAACACACACACAAGAAATTTTTAACAACGAACAATTCACAAACTTAACTAACTAAAGGCTCTGGACTGAAATGCCTACAGTCAGATGAGGTCCCAAACAGAAGAACCTGCCCATACACACCGCCTAAGCCACCAAAAACAAAAACACGGACTTACACTCACCACATACACACATACATACATACACTAAACGACAACACCTAACATTTGTGTGATGAGGTAAACACACACACAGTTTCAATTTTGGGTTTGGCCATGCTTTTGACACTCTTGCTCCCAAAGGATGCAAGTCATTAACCAGATTCCACCCGGTGACTCGGCCAAGGGCGAGCTCCTAATAAAAAACTACAACAGTGTGCTTACCCCACCACAACAACATTTCTTCAAAAAATTCCCAAAACTGCCAGACCAGAATCACCCAAAAATCAAATCCAACCACGGCCTTTCGTGGAAAGAGCACAAAAAACCACGCTCTGCTACCATCTGAGCCGACCCCTCGCACCGCCCCCAGACGAACAACTATTGGAAGCATGCCCCCCATAGTGACAGTGCGAGTGGCCGCCCCACATCCCTAACAAAAGTGAAAGGCCGTGGGTGAATATTCAAAACAAAACAAACAGTTGTCAACAAAGCCTATAATTAATCTCAAAATTCAACAAATAACATCAAACAACGATCATTTCCCCATCCAAAGAATTTATCAATTTTAAATAACACTTTTCTCAAAAAATTTACCCTTCCAGATTACAAATGGTAACTTAACTGTGAAAAAGTTAGGCCTAACTAATAATTTAAGGATGGTAACTGCAATATAAACTTTGAATGAATTAACAATTAAATAAATAACAATTAAATAAATTACAATTAAAAAATAACGATGACTATGACACATAAATAACCGAAGATGAATTATTTTGGGGCCCCTTTAAATAACAGTCCTTTTAAATATTCATGCCTAAACATAAAACTTGCGGTTTCCTTTTGCACATCATAGTCATTGTCCTTCCTGGTGGTAGGCGGTGGTGGTAGAAGGCGTAGTGTTCTACTGGTCCCAGAAGCAGGGTGACGGGCAGCCCGAAGAAGGAGAAGTTGTAGTGTCTCCCCGGGCGACCCTCTCCGGAAGCAGCAGAATGAAGCCTCTCATCTGGGACCTCATCTGACGACGGCAAACCGCTTAACTACATAACTTTTTGTTAAAGTGATAACAATAAAACAGAAAATGATATCGATGGACACGGATACATTTTGAGGCACAACAATAACAAAACAAACTGTGTGTGTGTAGTAATGACAGTCGCTGTCCTTCTGCCGAAAATGTGTCCGACAGCGGAAAAATTGCCCCGGGGTCTGCAGGACTGCTGCCAGACCCAAACCGATTGAGTTCCGGCGCAAAGCCAGCACTCGCACTATAAAAAAACTGAGGCGTGACATTGGTGGGACGCTTGGTGGGCAAGTCACGGCTCATATAATAAAAATGGTAAAAAATGTTAATAAGAAAACATGTAAAAAGGGCAAAGGTTTATTCCTAAAGCCTTACAGGGGTCGAGGGTTATTGAATACTCTTATAAATGACCTTCCATTCCCACTTCACATACCATAATATCGGTACTGTGGACCTGGAACGAATATACGTGAGAATCTAGCTAAAAATGTACCTCCAAAAAATAAACTAGACTCTTATTGTAAAGAGCATGACATATTCTACATAAATAATCCCGATACTGCTGCTCGGAACAAAGCAGACATGAGATTAGCAGACTTAGCTTGGACTAGAGTTACAGCCAAGGACGCAAGTCTTGCTGAAAAAGCTGCTGCTTATGCCGTGACAAATTTGATGAAGGCTAAAGCAAAAATGGGAATGGGATTAAAATTTAATAAAAAAGATGGACAACTACCAGCTGTTAGAGGCCGCAAAAGACGTGCCTCACTTCAGGGGGGTGTACCTAAAAAGCGAGCTAAAAAATCTAACACCAAGAGTAAAAGAGTGTGGAATAGTTAATTTAGACAGTTCATCTGGCACACATTGGACAGCATATCGTAAAAATAAAGATATTGTAATTTATTTTGACCCATTTGGAATCCAACCTCCAAAAGAAGTAATTAAATATTTTGAGGGATATAAAATCTACTATACAACCGATCAAATACAAGATTTAAATAGTTCTATTTGTGGAATTTTATGTTTATCATTCATAAAAAATATTTCTTTATAAAAATGGATTCATTTACTATAACATTTTCGGGTACAGAGCCAGAGCTAAAGTCAGTGTTCTTTCCTCCCATAGAATTAAATGATGATTATGTTATTGGATTAGTAGATTTTCAAAGTTATAATTCTATATTTAATGTTAAAAAACCTCTAAATACTTTAACATATTACAAAGTAGAGAAAGTAACATTACCAAAAGGAGAGATCTCTGTTGATGATTTAAACCAGTTATTAAATGGTAAACTTAAAGTTATAATGGATAAAAATGGAGAAGCATTAATTAATACTAAATCCAAACTTTTATTCAAAGGGCTTATTCCAAAATTAAATCAACTAAAAGGCAACAAATTAACCATTATAGAAGGTCATGATGTTTTCTATTATGACCACAATGCTCCAGTTACAATAGAAATTTCTGAAGGAACATATGAGGGGGTTGAGCTTGCAAATGAAATTCAAAAGCAAGTCCCAGACTTTTTCCTTACAGCTAATAATAAAACTATGAAAGCTACACTACTTTCTAGCCATGTGTTTGATTTTACAAAACCATGTTTAGGGTCTGTTTTATTGGGATTTAAAGGTATTTCTACTCCTGGTGTACAGTTTGAATCTACAAATAAAATAAACATTAATAATGTAAATGTGATTAGAGTAAAATGTAATATTGCAAACGGGTCCTATTTAAACGGCAACAAATCACACACCATACATAGCTTTTATCCAGAAGCTCCTCCTGGCTACAAAATTATTAAAGTTCCAAGAAATATTATATATTTTCCTGTAAATAAGAGAAGTTTAGATGTTGTCAGTATTACATTTGCCGATCAGCATGACAAGGCAATTGACTTCAGTGGAGAAGAAACTACAATTACTTGTCATATAAAAAAGATATGAGAATTTATAAGAATTTATCTATAAGTGTACAAAATGCTAGGTTCCTAAAGTCAATAGGACTAAAGTTAAAATTTTCTATTAATAAAAATGGAAGATTTTCTAGGCGTTACAGGGAAATCCCAATTCGACGATAGTGTGGTTAAAATAATTAAAAATCACTCCTATGTTCCCCACAACACTTTAGCAATAAATAATTCTGATGAAATTCGAATATGTATTAATAATCAAGATTTGCTAACTCTCCCATGTAGAAGTTCTGTATATTAAGGGAGAAATTGAAAATCATGATAAAGGTCATTTTATAAATAATGCATTTGCATTCTTTTTTGATGAAATTAGATACGAAGTTGCAGGTAAAGAAATAGACATCGTAAGAAACCCAGGAATTTCTAGTCTTATGAAAATATTGAGCTCTTACAATAAAACAACTAAATTGTCAAATGTATCATTTGATTCTGACACGAATTTAAAAGAGTTCCATAAAGGTGGCAAGTTTAGTACATGTTTGCCATTAGAGCTGTTAATGGGTGTATTCGAGGATTTTAATAAGGTTTGAGTAAACGTCAAACAAGAACTGGTATTGAAAAGATCCAAAAATGATTTGAATTGTATATTAACAACCACTAGTGCTCCAGCCAGTGGCACTGCTGATATGATTCCTAAAATTACACTTAACTCAATTCAATGGGTGATGCCACATGTGATACCATCAGATGGGGAGAAGTTACAATTACAAAAGATGTTATTGCAAAATAAAAATTTGCAAATTGCATTTAGAAGCTTAGAGCTGCATGAACTTCCATCATATCCCAATACTACAAGACATACATGGTCAGTAAAGACATCTTCAAGTCTGGAGAAGCCTAGGTATATTATATTTGGTTTCCAAACAGCTAGGGATAATAGTGCACGAAAAAGAACTGATGAATTTGATCACTGTAAATCAAAAAATCTCAAAGTATTTCTAAACTCTGAATATTATCCTTACAGTGATTTAAATCTTGACTTTGAAAATGGAGATGTCTCTAAAGCTTATGAGATGTTTATGAGGTTTAGAGGGACTTACTATAATACTATCCCAGATCCTATGATTAGTAGGGCCGAGTTTATGAAGAAATATCCACTAATTGTAATAGACTGTTCTAGACAGAATGAAACAGTAAAGGAAGGAATTGTTGATATTAAGTTAGAGATTGAAACTGCAGAAAATGTACCAGCAAATACATCTGCATATTGTTTGATAATACATGATAAAGTGTTTGAGTACAATCCTTTGTCAAATGAGATAAATAAAATGTAAATAAAAGATGAAAAACATTCAACAAGAATTGGTTGACTCTGCAAATCAAATACGAGAGAAATATAGAGCTTTAAAACGTGGCAAGTTTCTAGAGGCTGAAGAGAGGCTGAGGCTGATTACAAGAATTAAAGAAAATCACATCAGAGAGGCCTCGAATGGAGATACTCCCAATGACTCCATCTAGAATATCAATGATACCAAGATTACAAGCATTACAACCATCCACCCCACAGAAATTAGATTTTGGTCTTTTAGCATCAGACTATTTAGGAAATTACCTCAGTAAAAGTAGTATGACAGACACTACATATGGTATTAGACGAGAAGCAAATAAATTTTTTATTGGAAATAAGGAAGTTGATATTGCCAATGATGATGTTACAGTTGCAAATAAAACCTACAAGGGGACAAAAGGTTTATGGGAATTGTTAACGTTAAAAGAACCTGAGAACTATACTCAGGCTGATTTGCAAAATTATAAAGAGATTTTGGAAGCTACAAATGGACATTTAAAGAGTTACAAAGATGGTGCACCAATTTCAAGTAATAGACATACTAAATATCTTAATATAATTAAACCTCTATTTAAATCTGTTGGTGGAGGTTTGAGACGAGTGACTGGTAATAAAATAGACTATATTTATTGGGATGATCCTAATGAGCTTGTAGATAGGTTAAGACTTCTTTGGCTAAGTCGCCAAGCCGGTAACTCAGGAGTGGATAATGAAATAGATTCCATTATTGAGGAATTGAGAGAAAGTGGAATTATTTATTAAATAAAAATATGTTTATAGATAAATTTTATCGTTTATATAATCCATATAATAAGCCTGCAGAACCCAGGGCCATAATTGAGATGGTATTTAGTGAACCTACTTTAAATTTACAAGATGATAGTTGGAATTGTTCAAACCGTAAAATTGGTAACGTTAAAGATGGGGAGTTTGTAGATGATGTATCAACTTTGGGACAGACATTAACTAGAAAAGGTGATGTCTTTTTACAAGGTAAAACTAAATTTGAGTTTTTAGAATCTAAGAATAAAAAGTGGAATGCTAAAAAACAGAAAATTACTAATGTGGAAAAGGGTGAAAGTTTAGATGATGTGCCCACTTTACAACAGACTTTAATACGAACAGATGGTGGTACATTTGTACAAGACAATAATAATTATGAATTTTTAGAATCAGAGAATGGTGTTTGGAATGCTAAGAAACAGAAAATTACTAATGTAGAAAAGGGTGAAAGTTTAAATGATGTGCCCACTTTACAACAGACTTTAATACGAAAAGAAGATGGTAAATTTGTACAAGATGATAATAATTATGAATTTTTAGAATCAGAGAATGGTGTTTGGAATGCTAAGAAACAGAAACTTATCAAATTGATAGACGGTACAGATAGTAAAGATGCTGTGAATGTTTCACAAGTTCCAAAAATGGAAGTAGGCTATTGGAATTTTAATAATAAAAGGTTAGTACGTGTTAAACCAGCCATTGATGACACTGACTGTGTTACAAAAGAACAGACTATAACTTATAATAAAAAAACTACATTGTTGGGATGCCAAAAATCAATTCATAAGAAATCTACCAGAAGGGGAACATTCGGATGATATTTGTCTAATGTCACAAGCTATGCAATACGATGGATCAAAATTTGTATGTGGAGAAAAAAATTTTAATTTGATGGAATACAGTCCTGATTTATTAGTTGCTGACCCCACATCTTTGAGCGGATTTAAGTATATAGATAATAGACCATATATACCAGAAAACTATGTATTTAAAAGAATGGAAGATAATCTATTGATTGGGGCTAATGGTGATGTATTTAGAGTTACAGGAAAGGATGATGTTATAAAAAATGAATGAAATTGCATACGAACTTTATAAACCTGCAAGAAAGAATTTCATTAGAAGGTCTTTTAAAGTATTAGGTATAAACGAAACCGTACAAATAGATTTAATTGATATGCAAAACTATGCTAGAGAGAATTCTGGCAATAAATATATTTTAACTTTAATAGATACATTTTCTAAAAAAGCTTATGCTGCTCCACTAAAGAATAAGACAGGGTTAGTGGTTACAGAAGCCATTAAAACCATTCTACCAAGGGTGGTTAAAAACATTCAATCTGACAATGGAAAATAATTTTTTAATCAATATTTTAGCAAACTAATGAAAAACTTAAATATTAATCACTATCACACTTTTTCTACAACTAAGGCTGCAATTGTGGAGAGGTTTCAGAGAACTTTAAAAAATTGGTTATATAGGGAATTTAGTGCTCAGGGAAGTTATAAATGGTTGGATTTACTTCCAAAGTTAATTCGAAAATATAATAATAAGGTACATAGATCTATAGGAATGAAGCCTAACCAAGTGAGTATTAAGAATAGTAAATATGTGCATGAGAGGTTGACTTCTAAAGTAGTGCAAGTTAAAAAGCCAAGATATAAGGTAGGTGATAGTGTGAGGATTTCCAAGTGTAAACATGTTTTTAATAAAGGTTATACTCCGAATTGGACAGGGGAACTATTTACAATAGCAGAAGTTAAGAATACAAAGCCTGTGACTTATATCTTGAAAGATGAAAATGGTAATATAATCAGGGGAGGCTTCTTTACAGAGGAGTTGTTAAAGACCAAGTATAAAGACATGTATTTAATAGAAAAGGTAATTAAGAGGAAGGGTGATTTATTGTATGTCAAATGGCTTGGATTCCCAAGTAGCCAAAACTCATGGATTTCCACTAAGGATGTCCAAGGGAGCGCGCCGTGAGCCGGGAGCACGCCCGAGTTCACGTACAAACCTCCCACTGTCAAGTTGATGATTTTGAGAATATACATGTGAATGGGTGTTGGACATGGATTTGAAATTATACAATATAGATATGGAGTTGTACATTTATATAGGCTTGTATAGGCCCCAAGAGCAAGTTTAAGAGGTATATCCCAAAAGACAAAGAAATGAAAATATTAAACAACTCATACAACTAATATTCAAGATAAGACAGAAATATAGACTACAACATATCAACTAGAAAGGGGAATGGTAGATGTACTAGCAATTAGGCATGGGCGGAGAGTTAGCCCAAAAACCTCGCGCCTCATAAAACGGCCGCGACAAACTATACTACTATACACCGCTGGAGATGAGAAGCGTGGGCCGGGAGCGCGCTTGAGTTCTGCTGCAAATCTCACATGATTTGAAAATATATGTTGATTTGTAATGTTAATGAAGTTGTACAGTAGTATAGGGGATGTATAGGCAAAGATTAGGATTTTTGGTTTTGGTGGCCAAAAAATGATCCCCATGTTATTCTTATGGGGAAAAACGCCCCAAGTGGCTTAATATTCTTCTATTGCCACTACTAATATTATACATTGTTTAAGTTTTAGATTATTTCATATAACTTATTGTTTTAGCTAAGAAACATACGTTCTATTTAAAAAGACAATATTTCATTGCTGAGTTGTTTTAGCTATCATACAAGAATATTAAATGTATCAGTTATATTTGTTCGACTATATGTATAGGTAATGCAGTGGTATAGTCATTACCAATATTGTTACGAGGCAACAGCTCGATGCAATAACACAAGGTAAGCAATCTCCTCAATCCCTTGACAATTCATTCAGTCTTGATATCAGATACTCGAAATGCAATAGCATTTGGGAGCTACTGCATATTGTTATTTTTAAACAGCCGTCCTGAGATAGTATACTATATACAAAAAGCTAATTAATAAAACTAATTTTAGTAACGTTTAACGTGTAAATCTCCTTGTGGATAAAAGAATACAAATTTGGGTTTGGGAAATCCTTGCAATATACCCTTAACCAAGGGGAACATGTTTAAAAATTCATTTTTTAATCAAAATTATAATACTAAAGTTGAAACCATGACAATAGTTTAAAGCCTATTTGCTTTTATATTTACATATTTTTTAACTTCAAATGTTTCCTAAAATTATTTTTAGGGACTCAAAAGATTAAAACAAGAAATGGTAATTTTTTATATTTCCCATTTTGTAAAAATGCTTAAGATGTTATCTCCTCACCAAAGCAAACACACAATTTGAATTAAGATATAACACGCTTAAGCTAACGTTTAACAAATTATCATTTCAATCATTCAATCATTACAAATCCTTGTTGGAGATTTAACATCACAAGGTTTTTTTTATAATAAGTTTTTTACAGATTATTTCATATTTAGTATGGATTTTCAGGCTAATGGTGAATAATGCAATATACTACTATGTGTGTGAAATATTTTATAGCGAATATTATGCCATTTTACTATACCGAATTTTTTATCTCGATGTATACCGACTGCAAACCATTTAAATAATAGTTATGTAATTTTACCTAGCATTTATGAGCACGGGAGTTAACATATTTTTTCCGCTCAAGTAGTTAGCTCCTAATAATGGATTTTCTTTATTTTTATAAACTTTAAATAATACATTATTGTTAAAATTGCTATAACAAAATTCTCTACACATACTAAATAGCTAATCTATTCATTGCGTTGGAGAAGAGTTTATGCCCAAGACCTCCATCTCATCTCGGAGTATAGAAAGTTTGTATAGATTTGTGAAGTGCAGCTGTAACAACTTTGTCTGCTAGTGACAGGTGCGGTTCAATCAACCTCTCAAGCTTTTAACTACTTTTTTTCTTCCTTGAACCACATTGGAGTGTTTAAATTGTAAAATGAAATGAAATAAGATTTATTTAAATGTAGTGTAGTGTGTAATTTATAAGCATGTAGTGTTATTAAAAAAGATTAGTCAGGTTTACAAAGATTTGCTTCACCTACATTATTTGTTCACTTTTGTTACTATGGTTTTAATATATCACACTAGTAATATTGATACATTGTGGTCGATCTAAAACAGATTTGGTATGTTTTATTCCTGTATAAAAGAAATATTATTCTACTGTGGCTGTATTTTTACAGTGTCATTTAACCTTACTTACTGCAAAGCTTGTCATATCATAAACTTTATCTTGATCCAATCACCAACGTCATCATTAGAGATAAATCATTTACATTAAGCTTATATAAATGTCCCGCATTTTGTAATCACTCTTAAATCCCGTCTTTTACCTGTTCAGAAACATGAATTGATACTTTTTGTTTTGGTTTCTAGTTATTTCGAATAAATAACTAAAGATCATCTAAATAAGCATAATACATAATGTATTGGTAACTTTCCGTTCTTGCTGCCTAAAATGGGGATATAACTATTTCTATGCGTTGTTCTTATTGTGGGTCACTATTTTAATAATAAACTGAATACTATGCATTGGTCAAATATAAACTAAACATTACTTCATCTTGCATAAACAAAACTGTGATCAAGATGTGTATTGTTGGAATGTGCTCTTAAAAAGGGTTTTGTAAAACAATGTAATTGTAATACTATCCTGACTTAACGTTTCCTCAGCAAACCCATTCATCTTTGCAGTCAGTGACGGTATTCCGGGCACCATTTAACATTCACATAATGAACAAATTGGATTGAACCAGGCTCGTTCTGATTAGCTACCACCTCCAACGTTGCTTAAAGGAGGAAGGTAAAAAGAATGCTCATGGAAAGTAGAGTTAAGTTAAGAAAATAGATAATAATAATGATAATTTGCCTGTAATATTTAACATGATTACCGTTTAGACGCTTAGGCCTCAAAAGACAAGTGAAATGGATAAAAATCTTTTTGAATCAGGTTTTTTCTACAAGTTCAAAAACTCTATAAGTTAAGAATTTTAAAATTCACCATTACTGTATAAGCTTTTGTAAAATTGTATTCATATAGAAAACGAAGTATATTTTAGATTAAAAAGTAATAAATGTGTGTAATAATTGTAAAGTAATAAATGTTTGTGTATAACACAAGTTATGTTTGTAATAATGACATTTATTACTTTTAATCTAAAATATACTTCGTTTTCTATATGAATACAGTTTTACAAAAGCTTATACTGTAATGGTGAATTTTAAAATTCTTAACTTATAGAGTATTTGAACTTGTAGAAAAAACCTGATTCAAACTGATTATATTCATATATATTACGTTTTTACATTTGTACGTAACTAGAATAAAAAAACCATGGCGATATATCAGATTAATTATCATTGTGGAATAGTTAAACCCAAAAATGGTTTAAAACCTAAGCACCTTTATGAGTACAATGAAGTAGTAATTTGCTTTGTGAAATATTTCGAAAAACATTCCACGAACCCTGAACTTTTTCGACTCCTAGTATTTTATCACTCAGTTTAAATAAAATCCATAACCACACGCAGTATTAACGACTACCACTGATTGACAGTAGAGCACTCTCTCGGGAACTGATGTCATCAAACAACATTGACTCATGTTTGTTTGACAACATCATAATTGCTAGCGTATTTTCAAGAATTATCTACAGCTTATTTTTAACATACTTGTTTTTCAAGAATACAGATCTTGTCTTTAACTTTTAAATTATTTTCATTTATATTTTATTGATATACCATGCCTGGTCATCAACAATTTTCTCTAAGAAAAAGAAAATATATTTCAAATTAAAATATATCAAACACTATTTTCAATGTGAAGTATTGGAATCAATAATCCAATTATTGGATTATAAAAAATCTCAAATTTGTCTGACCAGTTAGCTTAACCATGCGTTTCCATTAACTCACAAAAACTGGAGGGAGGATGAGTGATTAGAATAACCATCAGATGATAAAGGCATGTCACACAAAGGGGCTGATTAGCCAAGTTTGATCTAGTAAGGCAGATTTGATTATTGAAAGACGCCTGAATCTAAATAATTATTGAACGGTAACATGACTAGTTTTCTAAGTATTGTCTGGACGGTTAGAAAAATAATCAGGTTGAAGCGCCGTTTTATTAAAATGTACAAGTATTTGTAGACAATGACATCAAAGGAGTATAATCCAAAAGCAATATGCAAATATTTAAATACCAGAAAATGAGCTACTTATGAATGTTATCATGACTTCACCATATGTCCGTCGTCGCTTTAGATCGACCCAACCGATCTAATTCATTGGTGTTAATATCGTGACATTGGGGTTAATATGTTGGCTAACTTGTGACGTGTTAATATTTGTAAAAGTATAGCAAATGGTGTTAGTCATAAGAAGATAACATAGCAAGACCTCCTAAAGATGTAAACTGTTGTAGTTTGCTTTTTTGTTTTATCAAACTTGGTAAATTTACTTGTTTAATACTAAGCTATTCATATTTACCTAACAAAAAGACACTTTATTAGCCTTCCTATAGCAGCAAACATAGATACACGTTAAACCTAATGTTAACTTATTTCAATAGATTTAATTGAAAATCAATTCAGGCAGATGTAAATTCGCTTAGCCGGCAGGTTTGCTGCGGCGGGGGTATTATCTTCTCCACATACTCGTAATCTTACTACTACTTTAAACCCAATTTCATCAAAATCTAATGAAAATTACTGAAGTTATCACGTTCACGAACACACATATATATATATATTGTAGGTATATATCTAAATCTATATATATATATATTTGATCGAATGGTATATACTTTTGGCCTCTGGACACATCAAACTGAAAAAGTAAATCGGTCCCTTGCCTAGGTATTGTCGTGCCACCTACGGTAATTGCTACTTTCCTATAGGAAAAATTCGCTAAAACTGGTTCAGATGGTCCGTATAAGTAGGTTGTCTACTTTAATATACAAAAGTCAAGGAATAAAACCTAAATCATCGTCAAAATGAGCATGAGAGTCGTATTTGTGAAAATAGAGATACACATTAAAGAAAATAAACTAGCAAAACTTAATATTATAAAACTAAAAAAAAACATTCGTTTGAAACTTTTTAGGCAAAAAACCTGACATGGAGGAAATTCAGTGTACAAGACACAAATTTGTCAGTGTATTTTTTAATAAGTATTTTAAACAAGAAAACAAAAAAAAAACACAATGTTTCGGAGTTACACCATTTTAATGTGATTTTAGTATCTGAAGGATGGAGTTCGTATTTAGGTTAGATTTTACTCATAAACATACCCTTGCCCTAATATCAAGAGATAGTAATATTATACTTATTTATCATTTAATGTAATGGTTTAGAGAAAAGTATTTAAAAGATGGATATAGGCTACATTGGTTTGAAGTCATACGCTTAAAAAATGGTTAGTTTATCTTGGATGTAAGGAAAAGAAGTTTAGAGCGAAAACCTAACTCGGCTTGGTATACTGTTAGTTTGTTTAGGATCGTAAGTGCAGTTCTAACAAGTTAAACTGATGTGGTCCAATCAGCTTTCACTACTTCGAACGGATTTTCAACTTCTGTAAAACCAATGTAACTGATTAACAGTGTATATAAATTATATTAATTGATCACATATTGTTGTTAAATTTTTTAACAAGATTATTCAATTCGGTACTCTTATTTTTTTATTTTACAAACTAATATCAATATGAAATGTAACACTATAGATGATAGTATGGAAATGTTAAAAAATAGTTGTATTATTAAGTTTTTGTAAACTTGTTGGTATGGTTTTTGTCAAAAAAATTTTAGTTAGAGTTTTGGCTCAAAATATATGTTTTTGGCCCCCCTCACCCCACTTAGTAATGTCTCCGTGTGTGTTGTGTGCGTGCGTGTGTGAGTGTACAGAGCTACAGACTACATATCTGTGTTCCGATTTAACCAAATTTGGTATGTAGGTATGTGATCACTAGGTGATATTATTTTCATATTTTGCAAGCTCGATTTCAAATGGTAACTTTTTCATAAAACCGCCATTAAATAACAATAAAAACAGGTTCTTTAAGAGGTTAAATCATCTCTAAGATTTTCACAAACAAGGCTCGAACAATTATGATTAAAATTCTTATTCTATGATCTTTCTAGTTCGAAATAAAATGTTAAGACCTCTAATACTGTAATTTTTATTTCGCCCATTTGTATAATAGTTTCTCCCACTGCTTACCTAGTAGAAATGGTGTTTAAAAGCTAATGATGAAAGTATGTATCAGTTTGCCAATAACTTTTATTGTGCTATTTATTTTCTCACGCATACAAAACACAACTAGGAACAGCATGAACTGGACTTAATTAAATAACAATGCTCTCGTAAACTGGTACAATTAAACCACAGAACAACATTTTTATTACGGACTTTTTAACTCGTAGTGTTTGCTACATCATTGAAAATTATACTGTAAAACTTTTCTAATTATCTTACATCGTTAACGAAAACCTACATTATGAATTGTTTTGACAGTGACAGTATTTTCCATCTACATTTTCAAAAAGGAATGCATCTTGATCAAGAAAATATCTCTTGGGAACTGCACGGGTTTTGAAGTTCACTATAGTTCTTCCTTATAATCACGAAATTTTCTTAGAATTTTGCAAGTGAGAAATACCATGCTTAGAAAAAAGTAAATCTTATTCAGTTGGTTTTAAATAAATTGATGAAACTTATATTAATAGCACAAACTGCGTATGAATAATAATTCTGCAATAATTCTTTAATCTTCATAACACGGCATTATATATTAATATAACTAGCATATAATACATAATGTTACATACAAAATTAATCAGTGTTGATAAGTTTTGCCAAAGTTAATAGTTTATAATCGCACTTATTTTTTCGAGGGAGATCATTAAAACTGATTGAACAGCAGTCTATGTTAATGTATGCACAATAATATGTAAGTTTCATGTATAAGATGTACTGAAAGAAATACCCTTCCGAATAAATTTTACCCGAATACAGTCTTATGATGAGGAAATATCAAAATCACAGTTGCTATTCTTGATTAACTTCGATGCACTAGTATCTGAAACAGTGGAAAAGTCAATTCTCTCTTGTATGTATATACAATATTTTATGTTTGGTAAAATTTGTTTGGCCGAACGCTCGTTGAACACCAGTGTTATTATGCTATTAGGAAAAAGGTTCTTAAAACGATAAATTAAAAAACCAAATTCATACTATTAGTTATTGAATTGTATCAGTATATACCATTTAAGTCAATAATAGCATTAAACACTCTTCTAGCCTTTCCAAACGTGAGCGTTTAGCCGCGTCAGAGTCACTAGGTCGGTGACTAATAGAGTTGATTAAGTCGTCCGTGACGTCACTTAAGCTGGACTATTGAATCACCTGGTCGCTGTCAGGTCAGGTAGTAAAAGGCAAAATCAATTATAAACCTCTTTGTAAAAACCGCAGCTAACACCAGGGATTTTTTTGTTAGAAAGGTGAATTCTAGAAATTGGGAAAAAGTACTTCAGTAAGTACTTCAGTCTGAATAACTGGTATAAAAACAATGTTTCGTATTTGGTTTGGAACGAGAAAAATATTTTCTTTAAATAGTATGTTAAAGTGGAAAAAAGCCCAATATAATGCCAATTAGTATTTGTTATGGATATAATAAAAGTTGGGAATGCAATCGTCTTATTTTTCACTTGATGTACCTTGTTTAGTAACTAGGCAAATTCAAATTGACAAATTCAAATTGATCTATAATATATTACAATCCAAATAGAGTTTTCCCAATAGCAAGGAAAAAATCATTCTTTTTGTAAGCTTAGAAATATGACACGATAAGGAAAAAGCCAATTACGGACACTATTTAATTTATAAACTAATACTAATAGCTATATCTGGATTTTAAGCCGAAAAGTGAAGTTAGACTGTATCGTGCCTGCAATCGCCTCAATGATACTAAAAAAGTTTCTGATTAATGTTATTTTTACGAAATATTCTCTTTACTGTACAATAATGGCTGTAGGCCTATATTTCACTTTGCTGGTTACAAACTGGATAAAATTATAAATAATGTTTGCAATAGTTTTATAGTTTCAATAGTTCTTCTAAACCATATTCTGCGTAAAAACTACACCAAATTACCTCAACATTGGTTTCTCTTATATTGCCACGAATAATATGAAATAAATAATACTAAACTAATTACATTGTAATAACTAGTTTAGCTTAAAATTTATTTAAGTACCTCAAGGATCGTGCAGAATTTACATGAATAAAGCTCTCACACAAACTCCATAAACCTATTACAAGAGTATTTCCATCAGGGCGTGTAGGTATTATGGGTATTGAACAAGGTAGATTGTGAGCTAATCTAAGTAGTAGGTACAAGCTCGTTCTATGTAATATAGAGACAAATACAGCAGTTTCATGTTAATGAAACCATTGTAAATACGAGAATGTACAAGCCCAAATCGTCTTAGTTTGCTAATTTTATAATTCTACTATAGTTTAGTATCACAATAAAAGGTAAATTTTATCCAAACGAGCATTGAACTAACTAAGCATATCCTGTAAAAAAATATGCGATTTATTGTATTCTTAACAACGCGATAAATTGTTGGATGTCATACGATAGACTTTATTACTGTCTCAACTAAGTATATTACAACAGTAGTGGAGAACTACCGGTTTTACCCCACTTTAGACATGTTTTTCCCATGTTATTCTTATGGGGATTATTTTTGGCCACCAAATCTAAAATCCTGATCTTTGCCTGCAAATCCCTATAAAAATTGTCAACCCTTATTTCTTAGTTATTCCCCATAAATATATTCGATATTAAGCAAAAATAAAAAAAAATCATTTATTGACCCATGTATGTGTATATGTATAGTAGTATAGTTTGTCGGTGCCGTTTTTTGTGGTGCGAGGTTTTTGGGCCAACTCCTCCCCCCCTCACCCCTCACCCCCTCACCACTCCCCTCTGCCCCATGCACAATTGCTAGTACATCTATCATTCCCCTTTCCAGTTGATATATTATATTTCTATTTCAAAATCATGTATGTGCGTGGTTTGCACACGAACTCGGCTCATGGCGTGGGCACGCTCCGGGCTCCTGCTTCTTGCCTCTAGTGGTGACGTGGTGAAAATGTCACTCCCTTGGGCTTGCTCCTTGCTAGTCTTGGATCTGTTGAAGTAATTTTTAATTTCTAGCTGAAAATTTTTAAAATTTCCAAAATTTTGAAATTTTCGAAAAGTCTATAAATAGAAGTGGCACAAATTTTTTTTGTTATATATAAAAATGAGGCCCACCTGTCAACACTGCTCTGTGTCGCTCTCCACCAAAAGTAACCTGATTCGCCACTACAAGGTAATTCATCAAATGAATGTATGTAAAGTTTGTAATTTAATCTGTGATAGTAACATTGCTCTAAAATCACATATATTACAAAGTCACAAGAGTTGTAGTTTTTGTAAGAAAAATATTGTTGGACATTTTAGAAGACATGTAAATTCTTGCAACAAATGTCCATACATGATGATTAAATTTGTTGGTGAATCGATTAGAGCTGAACTTGAAAATAATCTCAAGTCTTGTCCTCTGCCGATAAAATGGACGTTAGTTAGGAGAATCAAATTTATAAAATATTCAATGGATCAAAATGGAAAATTAGTTAATGAGAAAGATTGTATTGCGGATTTTAGAAGCCTTACTATCTTAACTATTGAGAAGAGAGATTTAAAGCCTCAAATTGAAAATGCACTTTTAAAGATTGATGCTTCCATACACAAATATCAAGCCCAAGGCAGTGGATGGATATATGACCATACTAAATATTGGCAGTTGCACGTTTACAAGTATAAACCCCTAACTCCAAAGTCATATATCCCCACACCAAAAAGTATTCAATCAAAACATGCTGTTTTAAATATAAAGAATTATGATAATAAATGCTTTCTTTGGTCGATTTTAGCAGCTTTACATCCAAGGAACTCTAATGAACATGCTGAAAGGGTTTCTAATTATGTACCCTATGAAAGTCAGTTAAATATGGCAAATATAAAATATCCAGTAAAAATATCTGATATAGATAAATTTGAAACACAGAATAATATAAGTCTTAATGTATTTGGGGTTGAATATGATAAATTTATACATCCATTAAGAACAACTAAACTGAATACTAGTAATACTCATGTAGATCTATTGTTATTACAAGAAGGTCGTAAATCACATTACTGTTTAATTCGTGATTTTGATAGGTTAATGTTCCACTCTACAAAAGATGACCATAAAAAGCATTTTTGCAAGTTGTGTTTGCAACATTTTTACACTAATGATATATTAGAACGTCATACAATATATTGTAAAAACTTTGATGCTCAACGAGTGTCTAAACAAGATACATTACAATTTAAAAATTATAAATATCAACTTAAAGCCCCATATGTAATTTATGCAGATTTTGAATGCTTTATAAACTCTAATATACATATTCCATCGGGATTTGCATTTGTCGTAGTAAAAGATTCAAAAATTATTTCTGAAGAGTTGTACAGTGGCACAAATGTTATGGATGTGTTTTTTGAAAGATTATTTCAGACTTATGATTATATTAAAAATCAAATGGCAATATATATTCCTCTTCAAATGACCCCTGAGCAAGAGGTATCTTTCCAAAACTCAACACATTGTCATATTTGTGAAAAGCCCCTATATTTTGATAGGGTGAGAGATCATTGCCATTCCTCTGGCCAATACCGTGGAGCTGCCCACAATGATTGTAATTTAAATTATAAAGTAACAAAGAAAATACCAGTATTCTTCCATAACTTGAAAAATTATGATGGTCACATAATAATGCAACATTTGGGAAAGTTTAATAAACGTAAATTAAATTGTATAGCTAAAGATATGGAAAAATATATATCATTCTCTGTTGATGATTTAGTATTTTTAGATTCATACAACTTTCTGTCCCTTCCATTATATAAATTGGCTTCCAATTTGAACACATTTAGATTCATACAAAATCCACTACTACAACGTAAAGGTGTATATCCCTATGAATATATGACGGGACCAGATAAGTTCGCAGAGTCTCTACCCCCAATTGAAACATTTTACAGTTCTATAACTAAAGAACATATCTCTCCCAATGAATACGAACATGCTAAAAATGTATGGACCCATTTTAATATAAATAATTTACAAGAATATCATGATTTATATCTTAAAACAGATGTATTGCTACTGGCTGATGTGTTTGAGACATTTAGAGACCTGTGTTTAAAAGATTACAAACTTGACCCTGTACATATGTATTCACTTCCTGGACTTACATGGGAGGCCTGTCTTAGAATGACAGGAATAAAATTACAATTATTCAAAGATATTGACATGCATTTGTTCATAGAAAGTGCGATTCGAGGAGGAGTCAGTATGATTTCTACACGTTACGCTAAAGCAAATAATAGATATATGGGTGAACACTATGATCCCAATCAAGAGAGTGTCTATTTAATATATTTAGATTGTAACTCGCTATACTCAACAGCGATGTGCGAGCAGCTACCTATGGATGGATTTTGTTGGACGAATGAGATAGACTACAAATATAATCAAAATGATGAGTTTGGATACATTTTAGAAGTTGATTTAAAATATGATAAAAGCTTACATGATTTACATAATGACTATCCATTAGCACCAGAGAAAATGAATGGCAAATTAATGCCAAATTTAAATGACAAAACTAAATATATTTTACATTATAAAGCATTACAAAAATATGAGGAATTGGGTTTGATTGTAACAAAATACCATAGAATTTTAAAATTTAGACAGTCTAAATGGCTTGCGCCCTATATTAATTTTAATATTGAAAAACGCAAATGTGCTAAAACTGATTTCGAAAAAGACTTTTATAAATTGTTAAATAATAGTCTCTTTGGTCGAACAATCATGAATCAACGCAAGTTTCGTGATATATATCTCAAGGATGAGTCACTATTAACAAAATATGTCACTAATCCAAGGTTTGACTGTAGCAAAAAGTTTGATAACAATTTACATGCTATACATTTAAATAAATTAGTTGTAAAGTTTAATAAACCAATATATTTAGGAATGACGATTTTGGATATCAGTAAAGTAATAATGTATGATTTCCACTATAATTATATGTCAAAATTTAAGAATAAAAGATTTCTAATGACAGATACAGATTCATTAATGTATGCTATAGTTACAGAGGACTTTTACAAGGAAATAGAATGTGACTTACACTATTTTGATACCTCTGGATATAGTTAAGACCATTTCTTATACTCTGATAAAAATAAAAAAGTCACTGGAAAGTTTAAAGATGAATTAGGTGGTCATATTATGTATGAATATTGTGGTTTAAGACCAAAGTTATATTCTTACATTCCTCTAAAATGGTTATATGAAGAAGACAAGCAAGCTTTAGAGGTGAAGAAAGCTAAAGGAGCTGATGGTGCCACTGTTAAACATCTCCTTAGACATCAACATTATTTGAACTGTCTTGCAACTGGGCAAGATTACTATGAGAATGTGACAAGAATTAAATCTACAAATCATCATCTTCAAACCTTGACCATGAATAAGAAAGTACTATCGTTTGACGATGACAAGAGGTTTATTCTTGAAGATGGCATCAATACTCTTGCGTTTGGTCATTATAAAATTGATGTTTAAAATGTGTAGATATATAATAAATGCAAATGTTAAAAAAAATCTTTCATTTATTTACCCTTACCATCCTCTTGATAGAATTGGTCAAACATAAATCTATATTTGCCATTATTCTTTGGCCTTTCTTTGTCTATTACGAAAAAGCCATATTTAGTTTTATCCCAACATTGATGACAGAGATTTTTAAATTGGTCAAATGAAAAGTCATTACCAACATGATTGTGATATACATGTTTTAAATTTAAATCATCTTGTTTGAATAATATTAGGAAATTTACATTATCACGTAAATGTTTGTGTACTTTGCTGTAAGATTGACACAAGTAAAAACAGTTAATATTTTTATGTCGACCCATTGAGAAAAATTGTGTAATATTTGGACTATTTATGTCATCAAATACAACAACTGACTGTGATTTTACATCATTTGGTGTGATTTCACAGTCAGTAAACGTGTGTAATTTCACTTCATCACACAAACTAAATATTTCAATTATTTTTTTATATTTTTCTTGTTCTAACGATTTGGATATTAAATATAAGTTTGTAAATTTTAATCCTTCCTTTCTTACAATTAAGTTATAAATTACAACCGTCTTCCCACTTCCACTTGGACCGCAAATAACACATCGAATATTGGTAGGAAATAGACCCAACTTCTTTGGTATATTTTCCTTAGTATTTACTATTTTAAATTTGTGTTTTTGTTGAATAAAAGACATTTTTTATATAATAAAAATGGTAAAAAATGTTAATAAGAAAACATGTAAAAAGGGCAAAGGTTTATTCCTAAGGCTTTACAGGGGTCGAGGGTTATTGAATACTCTTATAAATAACCTTCCATTCCCACTTCACATACCATCATATCGGTACTGTGGACCTGGAACGAATATACGTGAGAATCTAGCTAAAAATGTACCTCCAAAAAATAAACTAGACTCTTATTGTAAAGAGCATGACATATTCTACATGAATAATCCCGATACCGCTGCTCGGGACAAAGCGAGATTGTTTGCTCGGGACAAAGCAGAACAAAGCGCTGCTCGGAGCAAAGCAGACATGAGATTAGCAGACTTAGCTTGGACTAGAGTTACAGCCAATGATGCAAGTCTTGCTGAAAAAGCTGCTGCTTATGCAGTGACAAATTTGATGAGGGCAAAAGCAAAAATGGGAATGGGATTAAAATTTAATAAAAAAGATGGACAACTACCAGCTGTTAGAGGCCGCAAAAGACGTGCCTCACTTCAGAGGGGTGTACCTAAAAAGCGAGCTAAAAAATCTAACACCAAGAGTAAAAGAGTGCGGAATAGTTAATTTAGACAGTTCATCTGGCACACATTGGACAGCATATCGTAAAAATAAAGATATTGTAATTTATTTTGACCCATTTGGAATCCAACCTCCAAAAGAAGTAATTAAATATTTTGAGGGATATAAAATATTCTATACAACTGATCAAATACAAGATTTAAATAGTTCTATTTGTGGAATTTTATGTTTATCATTCATAAAAAATATTTCTTTATAAAAATGGATTCATTTACTATAACATTTTCGGGTACAGAGCCAGAGCTAAAGTCAGTGTTCTTTCCTCCCATAGAATTAAATGATGATTATGTAATTGGATTAGTAGATTTTCAAAGTTATAATTCTATATTTAATGTAAAAAAACCTCTAAATACTTTAACATATTACAAAGTAGAGAAAATAACATTACTAAAAGGAGATATCTCAGTTGATGATTTAAACCAGTTATTAAATGGCAAACTTAAAGTTATAGTAGATAAAAATGGAGAAGCATTAATTAATACTAAATCCAAACTTTTATTCAAAGGGCTTATTCCAAAATTAAATCAACTTAAAGGCAAAAAATTAACCATTAGTGAAGGTGATGATGTTTTCTATTATGACCACAATGCTCCAGTTACAATAGAAATTTCTGAAGGAACATATGAGGTGGTTGAGCTTGCAAAGGAAATTCAAAAGCAAGTCCCAGACTTTTTCCTTACAGCTAATAATAAAACTATGAAAGCTACACTACTTTCTAGCCACGTGTTTGATTTTACAAAACCATGTTTAGGGTCTGTTTTATTGGGATTTAAAGGTGTTTCTACTCCTGGTGTTCAGTTTGAATCTACAAATAAAATAAACATTAATAATGTAAATGTGATTAGAGTAAAATGTAATATTGCAAACGGGTCCTATTTAAATGGCAACAAATCACACACCATACATAGCTTTTATCCAGAAGCTCCTCCTGGCTACAAAATTATTGAAGTTCCAAGAAATATTATATATTTTCCTGTAAATAAGAGAAGTTTAGATGTTGTCAGTATTACATTTGCCGATCAGCATGACAAGGCAATTGACTTTAACGGAGAAGAAACTACAATTACTTGTCATATAAAAAAGATATGAGAATTTATAAGAATTTATCTATAAGTGTACAAAATGCTAGGTTCCTAAAGTCAATAGGACTAAAGTTAAAATTTTCTATTAATAAAAATGGAAGATTTTCTAGACGTTACAGGGAAATCCCAATTCGACGATAGTGTGGTTAAAATTACAAATCACTCCTATGTTCCCCACAACACTTTAGCAATAAATAATTCTCACTTTAGCAATAAATGTCAAACAAGAATTGGTGTTGAAAAGATCCAAAAATGATTTGAATTGTATATTAACAACCACTAGTGCTCCAGCCAGTGGCACTGCTGATACGATTCCCAAAATTACACTTAACTCAATTCAATGGGTCATGCCACATGTGATACCATCAGATGGAGAGAAGTTACAATTACAAAAGATGTTATTGCAAAATAAAAATTTGCAAATTGCATTTAGAAGTTTAGAGTTGCATGAACTTCCATCATATCCCAATACCACAAGACATACATGGTCAGTAAAGACGTCTTCAAGTTTGGAGAAGCCTAGGTATATTATATTTGGTTTCCAAACAGCTAGGGATAATAGTGCACGAAAAAGAACTGATGAATTTGATCACTGTAAATTAAAAAATCTCAAAGTATTTCTAAACTCTGAATATTATCCTTATAGTGATTTGAATCTCGACTTTGAAAATGGAGATGTCTCTAAAGCTTATGAGATGTTTATGAGGTTTAGAGAGACTTACTATAATACTATCCCAGATCCTATGATTAGTAGGGCTGAGTTTATGAAGAAATATCCACTAATTGTAATAGATTGTTCTAGACAGAACGAAACATTGAAGGAAGGAATTGTTGATATTAAATTAGAGATTGAAACTGCAGAAAATGTACCAGCAAATACATCTGCATATTGTTTGATAATACATGATAAAGTGTTTGAGTACAATCCTTTGTCAAATGAGATAAATAAAATGTAAATAAAAGATGAAAAACATTCAACAAGAATTGGTTGACTCTGCAAATCAAATACGAGAGAAATATAGAGCTTTAAAACGTGGCAAGTTTCTAGAGGCTGAAGAGAGGTTCCAAACATTCCAACCTTTAATAGAGCCATTACAAGAATTAAAGAAAATCACATCAGAGAGGCCTCGAATGGAGGTACTCCCAATGACTCCATCTAGAATATCAATGATACCAAGATATCAACAACAACAACCATTACAACCATTACAACCATCCACCCCACAGAAATTAGATTTTGGTCTTTTAGCATCAGACTATTTAGGAAATTACCTCAGTAAAAGTAGTATGACAGACACTACATATGGTATTAGACGAGAAGCAAATAAATTTTTTATTGGAAATAAGGAAGTTGATATTGGCAATGATGATGTTACAGTTGCAAATAAAACCTACAAGGGGACAAAAGGTTTATGGGAATTGTTAACGTTAAAAGAACCTGAGAACTATACTCCGGCTGATTTGCAAAATTATAAAGAAATTTTGGAAGCTACAAATGGACATTTAAAGAGTTACAAAGATGGTGCACCAATTTCAAGTAATAGACATACTAAATATCTTAATATAATCAAACCTCTATTTAAATCTGTTGGTGAAGGTTTGAGACAAGTGACTGGTAATAAAATAGACTATATTTATTGGGATGATCCTAATGAGCTTGTAGATAGGTTAAGACTTCTTTGGCTAAGTCGCCAAGCCGGTAACTCAGGAGTGGATAATGAAATAGATTCCATTATTGAGGAATTGAGAGAAAGTGGAATTATTTATTAAATAAAAATATGTTTATAGATAAATTTTATCGTTTATATAATCCATATAAAAAGCCTGCAGAACCCAGGGTGGCAACCATGAGTAGTGAACCTACTTTAAATTTACAAGACGATAGTTGGAATTGTTTAAACCGTAAAATTGGTAATGTTAAAGATGGGGAGTTTGTAGATGATGTATCAACTTTGGGACAGACATTAACTAGAAAAGGTGATGTCTTTTTACAAGGTAAAACTAAATATGAGTTTTTAGAATCTAAGAATAAAAATTGGAATGCTAAAAAACAGAAAATTACTAATGTGAAAAAGGGTGAAAGTTTAGATGATGTGCCCACTTTACAACAGACTTTAATACGAACAGATGGTGGTACATTTGTACAAGACAATAATAATTATGAATTTTTAGAATCAGAGAATGGTGTTTGGAATGCTAAGAAACGGAAAATTACTAATGTAGAAAAGGGTGAGAGTTTAGATGATGTGCCCACTTTACAACAGACTTTAATACGAAAAGAAGATGGTAAATTTATACAAGATGATAATAATTATGAATTTTTAGAATCAGAGAATGGTGTTTGGAATGCTAAGAAACAGAAACTTAGCAATTTGATAACGGTACAGATAGTAAAGATGCTGTGAATGTTTCACAAGTTCCAAAAATGGAAGCAGGCTATTGGAGTTTTTATAATAAAAGGTTAGTACGTGTTAAACCTGCCATTGATGAAACTGACTGTGTTATAAAAGAACAGACTATAACTTTTGATAAAAAAGAAAAATGTTGGGATGCCAAAAAACAATTTATAAGGAATCTACCAGAGGGAGAACATTCGGATGATATTTGTCTAATGTCACAAGCTATGCATTACGATGGATCAAAATTTGTATATGGAGAAAAAATTTTTAATTTGATGGAATATAATCCTGATTTATTAGTTGCTGACCCCACATCTTTGAGTGGATTTAAGTATATAGATAATAGACCATATATACCAGAAAACTATGTATTTAAAAGAATGGAAGATAATCTATTGATTGGGGCTAATGGTGATGTATTTAGAGTTACAGGAAAGGATGATGTTATAAAAAATGAATGAAATTGCATACGAACTTCATAAGCCTGCAAGAAAGAATTTCATTAGAAGGTCTTTTAAAGTATTGGGTATAAACGAAACCATACAAATAGATTTAATTGATATGCAAAACTATGCTAGAGAGAATTCTGGCAATAAATATATTTTAACTTTAATAGATACATTTTCTAAAAAAGCTTATGCTGCTCCACTAAAGAATAAGACAGGGTTGGTGGTTACAGAAGCCATTAAAACCATTCTACCAAAGGGGGTTAAAAACATTCAATCCGACAATGGAAAAGAATTTTTTAATCAATATTTTAGCAAACTAATGAAAAAATTAAATATTAATCACTATCACACATTTTCTACAACTAAGGCTGCAATTGTGGAGAGGTTTCAGAGAACTTTAAAGAATTGGTTATATAGAGAATTTAGTGCTCAGGGGAGTTATAAATGGTTGGATTTACTTCCAAAGTTAATTCGAAAATATAATAATAAAGTGCATAGATCTATAGGTATGAAGCCTAACCAAGTGAATATTAAGAACAGTAAATATGTGCATGAGAGGTTGCATGAAAGGACTTCTAAAGTAGTGCAAGTTAAAAAGCCAAGATATAAGGTAGGTGATAGCGTGAGAATTTCCAAATATAAACATGTGTTTAGTAAAGGATATACCCCAAATTGGACAGGGGAACTATTTACAATAGTAGAAGTTAAGAATACAAAGCCTGTGACTTATATCTTGAAAGATGAAAATGGTAATATAATCAGAGGAGGCTTCTATACAGAGGAGTTGTTAAAGACCAAATATAAAGACATGTATTTAGTAGAAAAGGTAATTAGGAGAAAAGGTGATTTATTGTATGTCAAATGGCTTGGGTTCCCAAGTAGTCAGAATTCATGGATTTCCACTAAGGATACCATTTCACAGCCCCACCACTAGAGGCAAGAAGCAGGAGCCCGGAGCGTGCCCACGCCATGAGCCGAGTTCGCACATACATGATTTTGAAATAGAAATATAATATATCAACTGGAAAGGGGAATGATAGATGTACTAGCAATTGTGCATGGGGCAGAGGGGATTGGTGAGGGGGTGAGGGGTGAGGAGGGGAGGAGTTGGCCCAAAAACCTCGCACCACAAAAAACGGCACCGACAAACTATACTACTATACATATACACATACATGGGTCAATAAATGATTTTTTTTTTATTTTTGCTTAATATCGAATATACTTATGGGGAATAACTAAGAAATAAGGTTTGACAATTTTTATAGGGATTTGCAGGCAAAGATCAGGATTTTAGATTTGGTGGCCAAAAATAATCCCCATAAGAATAACATGGGAAAAACGTGTCTAAAGTGGGGTAAAACCGGTAGTTCTCCACTACTTACAACAATGTATATAACAATAAGTATAAATATAAGTATAAGTATAAGTATATAACAATGTATTTTAAACATTATTATATTATTCCCACAATAAAAGAATAACTGTTTAACTTACAAAAAACTGATACACTTTTATTTCATATAGTTCGTTCTAATTAAGATTAATTTTTACAGACATTAATTTTCAAAAATATGTTTTTTCCTCATCAGATGTGAAGCCAAACGCTATAAAATGATATAATCAGAACGAGGCTGGTCCAATCCAGTTTTTGCGTGATTTGAATATTAAGTGGTACCTGGGACATCTTCCCTGTCTGCGGAGATGTATGGGCTTACAGAGATAACAGCGGAATGTATAAGTAGTTTCTCCTTATACAACTTTTTAAAAATTGTTCTTGAAAACAAACAAAATCTTAACAGTAATTTCATATATATTTAGATAAATTTGTCAGGACTGTCTCACTGCAGATGCCACTAACATAACAGAATGCGGACATACAATGTGCATTAGGCATTACTGAAACTAGTTGACCTGAAACTTCTAACTTTCTAACTAATAACTTCAAAAAATAGAGATTTTAGGTTCAATTTATTAGTTTTCTTAATAAAACGTAAAACTTTCTCAACAAAACAATAGAGTCAACTTTAATCAGGTGTCCAAATCCAAACTATACAATGGATAAAACATAGATAACATAGATACGTTAGAGAAAAAAACATCAATAACATATTGGGCAGGCCCCAATGTTGTTGAAATTGTAATAAAAAGTCTTAGAACAAAATGAAATAATATCTCTCACATAGTGGGGTATTGATCAAACACAAAAGCTTCACATAATTGAATCACTAGTCGGGGTGAACTGTGATGTAGTAGCGAGTGATTGAGAAACCAAAAACCAAAGTGAACTAGTTGAACTAGTTCACACATGCAATGCTATTGATTGAACATTGGACTTCACATCATTGAATCATAAGGCGAAGCGAACCGTGATGTTAACAAACCATAAACCAAAATGAGGAACTAGTTCACACATCAGTGATATTGATTGAACGCAAGAGTTTCACACCATTGAATCATGAGACGGAGTGAACTGTGATGTTGTAGCGTGTAGTTAACAAACCACATACCGAAATGAGGAACTAGTTCACACATCAGTGATATTGATTGAACGCAACAGTTTCACATCATTGAATTGGGAGACGGAGTGAACTGTGATGTTGTAGCGTGTGGTTAACAAACCATAAACCGAAATGAGGAACTAGTTCACACATCAGTGATATTGATTGAACGCAAGAGTTTCACACCATTGAATCATGAGACGGAGTGAACTGTGATGTTGTAGCGTGTGGTTAACAAACCACATACCGAAATGAGGAACTAGTTCACACATCAGTGATATTGATTGAACGCAACAGTTTCACATAATTGAATCAGGAGACGGAGTGAACTGTGATGTTGTAGCGTGTGGTTAACAAACCACATACCGAAATGAGGAACTAGATCACACATCAGTGATATTGATTGAACGCAACAGTTTCACATCATTGAATCATGAGGTGGAGTGAACTGTGATGTTGTAGCGTGTGGTTAACAAACCACATACCGAAATGAGGAACTAGTTCACACATCAGTGATATTGATTGAACGCAACAGTTTCACATCATTGAATCAGGAGACGGAGTGAACTGTGATGTTGTAGCGTGTGGTTAACAAACCACATACCGAAATGAGGAACTAGTTCACACATCAGTGATATTGATTGAACGCAAGAGTTTCACATCATTGAATCATGAGGTGGAGTGAACTGTGATGTTGTAGCGTGTGGTTAACAAACCACATACCGAAATAAGGAACTAGTTCACACATCAGTGATATTGATTGAACGCAACAGTTTCACATCATTGAATCAGGAGACGGAGTGAACTGTGATGTTGTAGCGTGTGGTTAAACAAACCACATACCGAAATGAGGAACTAGTTCACACATCAGTGATATTGATTGAACGCAAGAGTTTCACATCATTGAATCATGAGACGGAGTGAACTGTGATGTTGTAGCGTGTGGTTAACAAACCACATACCGAAATGAGGAACTAGTTCACACATGCAGTGATATTGATTGAACGCAAGAGTTTCACATCATTGAATCATGGGGTGGAGTGAACTGTGATGTTGTAGCATGTGGTTAAGAAACCACACACATAAATGAGGAACTAGTTCACACATCGGTGATATTGATTGAACGCAGGAGTTTTACATCATTGAATCATGAGACGGAGTGAACTGTGGTGTTGTAGCTTGTGGTTAACAAACCACAGACCGAAATGAGAAACTAGTTCACACATGCAGTGATATTGATTGAACACAAAGGTTTGACAACATTCAATCATGAGGTGGAGTAAACTGTGATGTTATTGGGGTTAACAAATTACAGACAGAGCTGGTTGACTAGTTCTCACATAAAGGGACGTTCACCGAATGCAGGAGTGTTATATCGGTACATAATTTTGGTCAATCAACATGTGACATCTTTAACATATCTAAAACAAAACATGCAATATAGTTTAACATTGAGAATGACTGCTCGTAATGACTGCTAATATATGTACTTATAAGATTAAATGTTTTATCAGTCAGGGTCATTTATTATACAGTGCTAATGATCAAACTAGCAGTGTAAAGTTTCAAACAATCGATAAGCTGCTGATTTTTTCAGTATCGTGTCGAACAACTTAATATTAGTTACTGCATCAAAGGAATTAAAACCTTGTAAAAAACGTTCAGCATTACAATATAACAACAATATTATTGTTGGAAACACTGACTGACCACTTTAACAAGTTGTGTGGCCAGCAGAGAAAAATTCTTAACATGCTTGAAATAATCATTTAACAAGCCTAGCTCAATATCAAAATAACACTCGCTCTCTTTGATGTTTGTTTTAAAATCAGTCCTTTAGATGTTATGTTTAATAATTATATTTAATAAGACTACAGCACAAGAATGTTACTTTTAAAATGCATTTTATTTGCGTTAAAAAATTATTACATTTGTGTTTCGTTGAAAACTTGACTGGTTCGCAAAGAAAGCAGATATAAACATAAATTCTTTCTCCAATATATGCGTTTTTAAATTAACTTTTAAAACTAAATATTTGATGATTTTTATTTATTTCATAACCCAATTACTACACATAACTTTGGTTAAGGGAAGGTAAAAGTAGTTAAAAGCTGGAGTAGCTGATTGAACCACACCTGTCACTAGCAGACAAAGTTGTTACAGCTGCACTTCACAAATCTATACAAACTTTCTGTACTCCGAGATGAGATGGAGGTCTCAGGTGTAGACCTGTCTAGAGCAACAACTTTACATGACTTATATAACCTATACAGAATGTCTAAGGAGTAGGCATGTTATAAAGATTTTGGCAATATTACCAACGTGTATAAAAAAATCTAAATTTAATGTTGTTAAAAAATTTCCATTCTTAAAAATATAAATTACATCTCAATTTATCGGACGAGAATCCCAAAACGTCCATAAACAGTTGTCGACTGTGTAAAAAAAATTATAATTATATTTTTATGGGGAACAAAACTGAATAATCGTTGCATTAAACATTGCTTTATCAACATAATAGTTCAAAATATACGCGGACCCAAACCCTTTCATTTGATGTAAGGTAAGGATATCCATTCAGTTGCTCCACATCGGGCTCACAGAATGTATAAAATATGTCTGGGACAACTCGTCTGTATTTTGCTGGAATACAGTGTTCTTTGTCCAAACTACAATTATTTGGGATTAACGATTGGGATAGATTAGGTGACCACCAGGTTTATGCCAGGGTTTATAACATGCCAGGTATATGCCAGGGTTTATAACATGCTAGGTATATGCCAGGGTTTATAACATGCCAGGTATATGCCAGGGTTTATAACAGGCCAGGTAGAGTAAAACTTTGTCTGTAATTAAGATTTGATCATCAGATTAAAATGCAGGTATCAATAATCAGAACTATGAGGATTAGCATATGAAAGATTTTACAAAATGACGATTAAGCTACATACAATTTAAGTTTAATAGTTAAGTTTCCTACTAATGTTAAATAAATCTTGTTAAATGTATCATACAGATCAACATGGTAGTAATATGGCAATGTTTAAACAGTTACCTTCTATAACGATTATTATGCTTCATGGACATTTGCATCCATAACAGTATGCAATGCGATGGCTACGACTAATATTGATACAAGACAGCAGTTCAATGCTACGACACAAGGTAAGCAAAGTTACCCGTCCCTAGACAAATCTGTTTTGCTAACACAAATATACTAAGGATATCTACAGAAGTATGCTAAGATAAATAATAGAGTATTTAATTTTAATAAGAGTAATACAAATTCACTCCTTTATTGTTAAATCAATCTTTATATAGTTACAAGGGCTTTTCGCATTAAATGTATACTGAGTCGAACGGAAAAAATTATATTCGACCTAAAATAATTTTTTTTTATCTAGTTTCTCCACCGTATAATTGAATAATATAAGTTAATCAGGAAAACTATTAAATTTATCTAACGGAAACGTATTTGTTTAGGAAAAGAATGGATAAATTATTTCAATAGCTCTGAAAAGAAATCAAGCACTAATGCTTGAAAACACAATCGGTTCCAATTTAAACATTAGAAAAGCTTTTAAAAGAAAGTAAAAATACATAAATATTTAACAAAAAGTAACAAAATAAGATGAAGATATATTTCTATTTCTAAGTTCATTCAAGCAAAGCTGCCAACTGTGAACACCACCTGCTTCAGAGCCTTACTTCATTTTGTTAGAAGACTTGACACTTGTTGTACAGTATTTATAATCTTGTGTTGTGTGTGCAGGTAGGAGTAAAAGGAAATTTAGAATTCAAATATTTCTTTTCGACTATAAACTAGGCAGGTTTCTTCAACAACTAAAGTTAGGGAAGAGCTTCATTTATGGGGTAAAATACATTTTAAGATTTGTATAAAGAATATAATTTGTATGATATAGTGAACTAGACAAGACCTTTAAACATGTGTTCCACTGTATTTAAAACGTAGTTGAAGGTTTTAAAAGCTCTATATTTCATTTGCACTTACTGGTCCTCAAGGAACTCGAAGTTAAAACAAACTAGACCAGTAGTTTCAAACTAACCAGATAACTGTCAAAACAATTCTTTATTTGAACTCGTAAGAAACCACAAGAAACATTTGGTTTATCTTTTAATGTGTAATCAAAGTGAAAACACGTCTTTACAATTGCGATAAGTAACATATCTACTTGTTTATATGTCAGTCAAATTTGAAGATCGAATTCGGTATTTCAACCATTAAGAACGACCTATGATATGCAACAACTAATGTTGCTCGAAGATATAGTAGTCTATCAACACTCTGGAATGTCAGACTTTAAATTAACTAAGAGTCAGAGCAAAGAGAGAAAATAAATAAATGTTTGTGTAGATTTTCTCTTCGTTTTGTAGCAAAAAACATTACAGACAACAAATGAGTTACTATCTTTTTGTAGTAACATTCCATCAACTAATTTGTTGCACATACACTTTGGTTTCAGCCACCAGGCCGAAGAACAAAATCAGTAACCACACGCAGTATAAGCGGACACAACCGATTGGCAGCAGAGGGCTCTCACGGGAACCAATGTTATCAATCAACATTGACTTTGGTTTGTTTGACAACGGCATCATTGCTAGCTTATTTTCGTCCGTAAAGCTTTTCCTCATTTCACGTATGTTGTTAATACAGTTTATTTTTTATTTTTACTATTAATACTGTTGCATCATACATTCCTTTAAATTTCATCTTTGTTCAATGCTGAATTCTTTAGTTTTAGTCTTGTACAATTGAACGTGTTAATAACACATCTTGCCGTATGCATAACTGTGAATTATACGGAAATTAAATTTTAGACTATTCGAGATGGATACGTTACAAATACGTCACCATTTATTTACAACATGTCAACTACACATTGCTGATAGAATATAAATGCAATAAGACAAAGTCGTGTTAAGTATAAAGTGGCTGAGATTGTAAATGTACCTTTGACGGGGCACTCAATGAATTGTAAAACAGTCGATGTTCTTTGTATTTGTTATATAATTAATTTTCTTCTTTGGAATAAAAGCAGACCATTTCTGATATTAACCAAAAGATTTTCCACTTATGTATAAATAATAAGATAAAATACAATTCAATACAATATTATCTTACCCTTTAAGAAAATTTTGAATAATTCAATACGATTTTTAATATCATGTATAGTTTTGTTCTAAAACCCTTGTGTACAACGCATAATTGGCTACAACAGTACAACTAAATTATTTCTTCTTCTTTGCTATTTGTTAACACCATTATGGCTGCATGGAAAATATAGTCCATACAGTTTTGACTGTGAACAAAAAATGTAAATAGCGTGTTTATTGTAAAGTTTCCAAATAGTCTGATTAATTTTTATTTTCAAAAGCTCCACCACAAAAATTTAGAAGCACACAAAACATGGGTAGGATACTTGGACCCAACGAAACGATGAGTTGAGGGGAAATATGGACGGAGGGGAATGATAGGTACTGGGGAAAGATTCGTACAGGGTAAATATGGGTCGCCTACGAAGGAAAGATTGATACGTCGCGTCGGTTCAGTAGGTGTTCTCCTAAAACAAACCGACAGAGAGACAGCGCATACAGAAACCACATTTCCTTACAATCGTCTAAAATATAAATTTTCACAAGAATAATCTAACATAGTCTGTCTGTTTGTCATTTTATTAAAAGACAAATCTATAAATTTCACTTGCATTAAAAGTGATTATGCGTTTTAAAATTCCACACCCTATCATATATCAAATAACGATGTGTCATGAAATTTTTTTCTAATTAAATTTTAAGTAGGTACATACTATATAAAACATTATTTTATTGCTATGTTTAATTGTACAATTAAGCTTCACTTAGCGAAACAAGATGAAGAATTATTTAATCACACATAATAATTTAACAATGTGAATAAATCGTGAAACACTATTCTCCGGGACCAATAAATCTCTTCCATTACCTGATGTGTCATCTAGTCTAGGGGCGTTTGAGGGGTACCTTAGGGCGTTGGTTTTGTCCCCAATTGTCTTTGTCTGGTAATGATTCCTCCTCCCTCGAACCATAATGTTTTTTTTTCCGTAGAAAGATTGAGTATAGCTGAAATTAATAATTTTAATTGGTGAGAGTTATAGTCCTGTTGTAACAGATTTTAAGTTATATGTTATTTAATTTTGTTATTGTATATTTATTTAATTTAATTTATATTTAAGTTATTTAATTTATATATGTTTTATATTATAAAAATCCATTAATGTTTATTTAAAGATGGTGGTTTACTAGTTATAGATTTTGATTGGTTTTAGGAGCCACTGAATTTGAACCATTTCTGTTATACGACTACCTCTATGATTTCACGTTGAAATAACTGCTCAAGAGGCTATAACCAAGGAATTGACGTTGAAAGTATCTATAACTGTAACGTAGGTTGAATGACGTTTGATAAACACAATGTTCAGCAATGCACACACATATGCAACATCATAAGAAAATCATAAATGAAAACATTTTCTGACCATATAACCTACTATGGATGCATACATAGGAGGATATGTTCCTAACCTAAACTGAACACACTTTAATATATTAATCTCTTTTTATACTAATCTGGACAAAACCACGATATACAAATGGATTATAAGCGGAGTACAATGATAGTTTTATATTCTAGACATGATGTGGTACAATATTTTTCACACTGTGTCAAATAAAGGAAGGGTTGTGCACGTTCTGAGGGATACGATTGGTGACTAACTCGATTGAAGCAATCTCTTTGAGGTTTGTGATGTTTAAAATACTATGTTTGAAATCAGTTTGGACGTATTCCAGGCTCTAATAACCAGTACGAGTGAAATAATATTTTTCGTAATAGCAAAGATACAAATATGTCAGAGTTATATGATTATTATCAATATCTCATTATTAAAGCTTAAGATTGCTTACCTTGACAAACTCACCTTCGGTAGGATAATATCTGGTATTTCAGTATATGTGTAAGTAAAATATAAACAGGCCCCAGTGTAACTATATTTATAATGATGGATGTCTTAAATTGTATTCCCAAAAATTATGTTAATCGTAGCTCTTTTACGATGAGCTTTTTTATGGCTTACCCTCACAGTAAAATTGAAGGCTTATGCATTGCTTACCGTAACAGTCACAACTTATGCACAGCTAACATTAACAACTTATGCACGGCTTGCCATGACATTGACAACTTATGCAATTGGAGAATCAAACAGGTGTGCATCTGTCATGATGTCCCATCAGTTATGATATTAAGAGTCAGAGTGTTCCTATGTTTATCCCCTATTTAAGGGTGAAATTAACTTCGTATGACACTATAAATATTACCTAAATAGTTAAGAAAACACAGGTACAGTTATAAACATTTCTGATTATTTGAGTACAGCCCTGCGATGAGAACATGAAACCAAAGCAGTTTTTAATATTGATTGTATTAAGGACAGTATCGCAAACGACAGAAAGACCAGTAAATTTATTTTTATGTTTTTACTTACCACCTTCATTTAGTATGCATATTATTTTGGTCAATAGTAATTTATCAAATTCAAAAATTCAAATTCAAATTATCTTTATATTAATGTTGTTGATATGTTGAAAAAATACAGTTATATGAGTTAATAAACAAACACTCCTTTAACAGGTAGTACAAATTAAAGAATGAACTAATGACTATTATTTGACAAAGAAAGAACATCAAATCGTTATTTACATTACAAATTCGTTCAGCTTTGCCAAACGTGAGGACGCGAGCGTTCAGCCGTGACAGAGTCACAAGGTCGGTGACTAATGGAGTTGATTAAGCCGTCCGTGACGTCATTGAGCTGGACTAATTGAATCACCTGGTCACTTTCAGGTCAAGTAGTAAGAGGAAAAATAATCAATTATTAGCCTTTTCGTAAAATGTCTAAGCTTGTGTTGATTGTCACTGTTATTTCGGTCAATGTTTTGTAGAATATTATGAATAGGGTGAAATATTATTAAAAGATTGGTATTCCTGAAAAACTTATACATTTGACAAGTATATGTATACAAAAATCCCGATGCAAAGTAAAAGTTAAAGGAAACTTTACCTAGAGCTTTATAGTAACATCAGGGTGCGTCATGCAGATGGTGGCCCCCTATTCTCTTTAATGTGTTTCTAGACGATTCTATTAGAAAGACCAATCAACAAGCAGGAATGAAGATTAATGAATTGACATTTTCTGACGATATAGTCAGGAAAAAATAACCGATAATAGGAATGACCTTGGCAATATAACACAAGAAGCAAACAAGGTGGGAAAAGTTAATCAAGACAAAACCAAGTACGTAAGAGTTTAGAGGAATGTAAGAGTAGGGGAAGCAGGTCAACCTAAAGTGGATAAAGTTTAATTTGAAGGGGTTAAACATGTTAAACATGTTGGTGAAACAATAACGAATTAAAACTGGAAAAGGAGCGCGAAATAGAATAAACCTTATAAAAATTGTTAATGTTACCTTTTTGTGTCAAACGATCCGTGTGTAGGTTGTACAACTACAGCTGTTTCATGCCCCTAGGGTACATCTTCATGTTGTCAGAAGAACGTTAGATAAAAACGCATTCATTCGTAGATGAATTTTTCGAGATATGTATATATGTCTATTAAACACGACATGAAGAGCACGCAGAGGCTTACACACTATGAACAAAAAAAAAGGATAAACCTTGCTTCAGTAACCTACTGGTCCTTAGTTATATCATATTAAGTCAAAGCTTTTATAAAAAAATCTAAGGTCAAAAGAGATATATTTTGACCTTAGATTTTTCTAATCATTGTATAGATCTGAGACTTGGGCACTAACGAAACGAAAAAGGATCTTGGTTCCGGGTCCAGGCCTTACCATGAGACCTACCGCAATAGCTTATTCCATATAAGGGTAATTCGCTAAAAGTGTAAGGGCTTTAAATTTGCTCAATGATTTTTAGGTTATAAAATATAACCTACATTTCAAAATTAAAGAAAATAATCGTTTAAATATGTTTGATTTATTTTGTAAATGTAATACTCAATGTCATTAGAAATATCCCTTTGATGTAATTTGGATTCAAACAGAAATTTTCAAACGGTAATGAATGAATGAAACTTCAGCAGAATCTGACTCAACTTGATAGTTTCCGCACTGGGGTGATTTTCTTATATTTTTAAATTAGAATTATCATAATTAACAAGATTTTTATATTTTTACTATGGAACACAACCATGCCCTTTTTCCTTGTAAATTGGTAGGTCATAGTAAAATAAGACGTCAGATAGGATATAACTTAACAATGTACTAATTTCCTACCGCCTGCATTACGAGAAATATTTCCATGATATAATAGTATTGTTTTAAAATCACTTTTGGTTTACAGGTTGACGAATTTAAATAGTAGACTTAAATATTTTTTTAAGTAAAAAAAATTGCATTATATTATTATTATACATTACAGCTCCTCAATGTTATAAAACTTGCCGTTCTTGTTTGGTTTATAATATTAAAGTACCTACTACGTAAGTACAAAAACCTGGTCTTAATAAATAATATATTGTTAAATGTATTTAAACATTATTAGTTTAAAAACACGACAAACTACAGTACATATGTGAGTTTGTTAAAGGTTGGCAAAAAGTAGATAAAAGCTGGAGAAGTTGATTGAACCACACCTGTCACTAGCAGACAAATTTGTTACAGCTGCACTTCACAAATCTATACAAACTTTCTATACTCCGAGATTAGATGGAGGTCTCAGACAGAAACTCATCCGCACGTAATATTGACTATGCATCGTACCTAAATTTTGCATTACACTTAATACTTCTTGAATGTATAGTTTAGTTAAAATATCGTAATCATTTTTCAAGTCATCGTTACTAAAACACAATGTTTACACAAAGACGAAACTTTTCTTTGGTCTTCGAATGAGTATAATCCATAAAATCCGTAACGAATACGAATTTATTAAAATAAACAGCCTAATTTATACCCTGACATTATTTGAAGTTTTTACACTATACTGTAATGGTACTGTAATAATGTGCGATAGTGGACCATGCAAGTTATCTTAGTATAACAAGTCGGTAATAGTAATGTTCCCAGAAACATTCAGTGATACTTTAACATCGACCGAGAGTCAAATCTTGAAATACAATTTGCCGCAGGTGGAGATCGACGTTGAGAACTGTGTTTGAATAAGTCTGGAGATATCATCTCTTCTTGTTTTATGACATTTTTACAGAACATCGAATATTGGAATTTATTTTAATTTTATATTGTTTCAATCTACGTTGCTGACATATTTAAAGTTTTTTTTTCAAGATAGATGTACTTGTTAAAACAAGTCGTTTGGTTTTAATTGATTTGTTTATCGTTGTTAAAACTTTTTGAATTGAACTTTATCCATTTTTATTAATTAATCGTTTTATTTTTCGTTGTTTTATACAAAGATTGTATAATAAATTACCCAAGTTTCACCTCAGTCTCTATATTACATTATAACTTATATATTATATGTCGAATGCATTATATCCAATCTTGACGTTTGCGATACAGTGTAAACATTTTCTGAAAGCAATAAAGATATTATTAATAATATTATTATCTGGACTTGTAAACTATTTTAAGTTTACTTTTAGTTATATGTAATCTTCGAGCGATTGGTCAATGGAAAATCATACATCGATGTGTCAAATAACACCTTACCTTAGCCTTTTATTTTAATACGGAGAAAAATACAAACCGGGGTATTTACTATTGCAAATTTCGTTCATGTAAAACCATAAATCAATTGAGATATACTTGCATTGTGTATTTATTTATTTATTTGACGGCAAACACCATTTTTACAATAATTTTACATTGTGATACATGCGATAAGATGCTTATTTACATGCTGTTAAATATTGTGCAGATACATACAGTGATACATGCAAAGATAAGTGTTCAATGAAAATGACGTGTGGTTATAATAACAATGAGGGGTGATAGTTGAATTAACTAGGTAATCATAAAAATTAAGTAACATGCTTGGCGAATACTAAACTATAACTATAGGTAACAATAACAATAAAATATAACATGCTTGGCAACAAATAATCTATAACTAGGTAATAATAATAATTGGCGACAATACTGGCAGTGGTGATAGATGCAACATGGAAACGAGTAGGCCAATAACATAAAAACAATACCAGACTTGAAATAGATGACAGATTATTATTATTAAAAGAATATTGTTCATGAGTTAATGAGACAAATTTGTGTAGCCAATATTCACATAAGCTTTTCAAAAAGTATACATTATACAATGATGGAGACATTTAGATTGATTGATATATTAATTAAAGTGGGGGGAAATAATGATCTATGTCAGAGTATTGCCAACCTTGCTAATCCATGATATTATTAATTCATTCAGAATCATACCAGTGTATGTTGCTATGGTAAAGATTATAAAGCATTGTTTGGACATTTATTTTAAAAGATATTAAATATAATACAAATATAGATTGGTCTGACTTGAAGTAATGTGACAAACAATTCCAGGCCTGTGACCAACAGAATAGAGGGGGTTTTGTAGTGAGTAGTCCGTGATAAATTCAGGAGTCTCACACTACAGGCTGGCTACCTGTGTGCGTAAAAGCATTTCCCCTCCTATACCTTAAAAAAATTAAAATACAAATATAGAATTTTATTTATTGTACCTTATTAAAATTTAAAATTAAAGTGTTTTATAAATACTTGTCAATACCAGTAAAAATATAGGTGAACCTTTCAATATGCATTCCGTTTTTAAATACCTTAAGTCTTATATGCAAACAGGTTTCCCGATTTCAAATGTTGTTCATAACCTCGTAGTCTGTAAATAACGGTTATACTTAAACCGGAGCACAAAACATGAAAACCTTATTGTTTTTGCAGCAAGCGTCACTCGGATCCAGCCCACGGTGACGTTATGTGCATTTATTTATTCACTTCTACGATTGAATGTTTTATTCATGACAAAAACTCGATCACATTGAGAATTTCACAGAGTGATTTTCCTCCTGTGATTTTATCAGTACATACACTCTCTTATTTACATTATTTACAAATAATGTTTTATCACATGGCACAGTCACCCAAGTATCAGTCAGTTGAAAGCCACTACAATCCTAAAAAACGGGGATTAATGTAATAAATATTTGTATTACAAACAATTCATATAATATTATTTGTAGTTGTATATATTTACTTTGCGATGTTACAGGATAATTGCATATATGTTAAGATTATAGTTTTTCTTTGAGACCTTTTAGACACTTACGACATTTAACTATAGGTCCTAGTTGAAAATGTGAGATCACTTTTTTATTAATGCACGTTATCGATAATTAATTTGTAACGTGGACCCTTACTTTATTTACTCAACTTGAACCAACAATGCAATTTAATATATTGCTTATAGACCTTTATTTTAAAATGGGCTTGTCACAGTAATATACCCTTAAATTGGTATTTATGGTCATAATATTAATACTGTAGTTATAAAATAGGTAGTTAACATGCAATTACGTTTCGTTACAGTCCCCTAGACACAATATACGCTCTATATGTAAATCACAAAGTGATGATGAGATTGTCCAACAAGCCAAGGTCAATGTTGATTGATAACAGTGGTTCTGCGAAAGAGCTTGTTTATCAAACACCAGAGGTCAATAGGTATTTTTAACATATTATCGAATACATACGTTTGATTTTACTTTTTTTTCTCTAAATATTTAATATGTTGTGGCTGTTTGAAAAATTATTTGTATACTCGTTTAAAATGAATACCACTCAATAGTAAGGCATTAAATAGCTTATTTCCTATATAGGAAACTCGCTAAAACATGTAATTTGGAAAATGGCAAACTACCTCAAGCTGTACCTCATACATTAACATTCTAACTATTTCAAAGATCATCTCCAAAAATATGACACGTAGCAATGGGTTTATATTCATCACTAGAAAATTGATGAGAAAATATAGTTTGTTTTTCATTGCAAGATCATTTATTTTAAGCAAGGTACATTACTTAAGTTACGTATGGCATTAAACATAAAAATTTAAAGTGCAAATGATGATATTTAATTTTAGTTTATTTTTCTTTGTTTTACACACGATTCAAATTATTAAAAGTATACACTATCGAGGTGTTTGATCATCTTATTATGTTTGTTAAATTATCATGGTTTAGATGTAATGATTTTTATATGTAGTTAAAATAGAAATTTATAAAACAACATACGTTAAAAGATTTACTTCAATGTGTGTTGCCAGTTGTTTACCTACCAAAATTAATTCACACAATCAAAAAGTAAAATATATCTGCAAATGCATAAGGTATTTAATTATTTGATATTTTTTAAATATTCTCATTTCTCAGTGAACGACTTTTCTGCATTTATAGAAGTTAAACATTGTGTGAGGTGATATAATCAGAGAGAGGCAGGTCCAATCCAGTTTTTACGTGATGTGAATGTTAAGTGGTGCTCGGGACATCTTCGCTGACTGCGGAGATGAATGGGTTTACAGAGAAAATATCTCGCCGGAATATGAAGGTGTTTTACTTTGTTATAGAACTTTTTCCAGGGTGCATCCTAGAAAATTTTATTATCATACAATATTTAAAACACCATATATAAATACGTCAGTCTAAAAAAAAGTAGTATATTATTTTTATACTTAACTTAGTAGGACAAAAATCGTAAACGCCCGAAATTCCAAATTCCTCTTGCTTCTGTACTTTACATGTTTTATTTTACCAAGCATTCATTTAATACACTTTCAACTTAAAATGCTATTCATATTTACCAAAATACGGTTATAGAGAATATATCCTGAAAATTTCCATTACATGTTGATAAAAACTAAAACCAATTATTAATTATTATTATTGAGATGGCCACCTAGGTGCTTATTTTAACCTAAATATCAGTGAAGGATGAGTGTTAGAAGATCATTTTAAAAGCTAGTGAATTGTTTAGGTGTTGAAAGTACAACAACTAAATATTTACATTAAAACCCCTTTCAGCCTTTCCAAACGTGAGGACGCGAGCGTTCAGCCGTGACAGAGTCACAAGGTCGGTGACTAATGGAGTTGACTAAGCCGTCCGTGACGTCATTGAGCTGGACTAATTGAATCACCTGGTCATACTGTCAGGTCAAGTAGTAAGAGGACAAATCAATTGTAAACCTCTTTGTATAATAATTCGGCTGGCATTGGTAGTTATTATAAGTTTGTACAATGTTTTGTAAACCTGACTTTGAAAGGACTCTTACATTAATAAGAGTAAAACGCTTTAAATTAGCCAATGATGTAGATAGTATAGACGGATAATTTTATTGCGCTCGCATATTATTGACAAATTAAAGGTTTCCATAAAAAAATTAAATTTTAGGTTAATCTGGTCTAAAGCCATTAAAATCTAATTAAAATCAATTAAACGGACCATCAATTAGGAAATCATTATGTAAGCCGGGCTGAGTTTCAAACCTACATTAAATAAAATACTTTCAAAAGGTTTGAAGCGTAAGTTTACAATATAAATATATAAAACTATTTCATTCATCGTTACCCTTGGTTGTATAGTTGTTATTGTCTTTGCCTGGTTTCATAGAATAAATGCTTATAATGCTTTTTTTTACAAAAAAATTCTTGGTAAACCAGAATTTACTTTGAAATCAACATGAGTTGGAGAACTTCAAATGGCATATAGTACATGATACCATTATGTAATTTAGACCCTCATCTCCAGAGGTTTCAGGTCTCACATGGTTTCCCACATAGAAAATTTATATTGAAAATATAAAAAAAAAAATATTTGAAATATAAAGCTATATATTTGCTAATATATATTGTCAATATATTTTAAATATGCAAATTATGGGACCGAGCAATATATTTAGTTATATTTCATTTGTTGTATTTATATATAAGTTATATATTTCAAATGTGTTCTTATAATATATTTTAAATATGGAAAAGAGCTAGTATATTAAAATTATATTTAATATAATGTATTTCAAATATATAAATAATATATAAAGCTGTTTAAACAGTGTTTGTGAGTCGCAAAAGTGACGCATAACACCACGGTGGTGTGTTATGAGTCGTTTTTACGACGCTTAACATTCGGCGTGCTAAACAAAACCAGGCCTATAATTTAGGACTACTTAGTCAGCTCTTTTATGGACAAATGTTATGCTTTTAATTGAGAGAAGCTTTATCCAAATATATTATCGTAGTATTTTAGGTTTACTAATTGCACAGATTTGCTTCATTCGGGATGTAGGCCGGCCTGATATCACTACTATACTAGTAAAAATTCAGACTCGCGCACATATTTACAAAATAGGCTAGAATGTTGTTTGTAAAAATAGATTGAATATCGTACATTTTTATTGGTAAATGTACCGTATATATTCTAATTTATAAACAATTGATCCACTTACCATAAAATCGTGCAACTAGGCCGTATCCAAATTACTAACACTCATGTTTTGAGGTTAGGTCCAAATTAGCACTCATTTTTATTGCCTAGCCTAATAATTACACATATTTAAACACTAGACAATTTCACTTATACTCTTTTTTGTTTCTTCAGCAAACATTCTACAGATACGCATATTAGGCATATTGCCTTAAACTAGAATCGTGAAACTAGGCCGTAACCTAAATGACCAACACTCATTTTTTGAGGTTAGGTCCAAATTAGCACTAATTTTTGTTGCCTGGCCTAATAATCACACACACATTTAAACACAAGACACTTTCATGCATACTCTTTCTTATTTCTTCAGCAAAAATCCTGTAGATACGCATATATCTGTTAAGTCCACAACATATAACCTACGGACGCAGTCCTACACCCACCTATCGCCGGCACAACACTGCTCAACTGAACATAATTAAATAAATATGGCCGCATATATATGTGGAATATATTTATAATATAAATCTATTTTGTATTAGAAATGTAAATGTTAAAATATATTTTTAATATATTGAACAAATACATTTAAAATATAAGTGTAAAAATAATCTTAAACTATATTTAAAATATATTTAAATAGTATATGAAATATATTTACAAAGATATATTATAAATATAACATAAAATATACACTTTAAATATATTTTAATAAATATATTCAAAATGTATTATGAGAAATATGATTAATTTATAATAAACTTATATTCGATTTATATTTAAAATACATTCTAATATATGTTCCAAAGTATAAACTTTATACATAATGCCAACTATTTTCTTTATATATTTATACTATATTAGGAATATAGAATGGAATTATATATTTGTACAACTATATATATTAACTATATTTTGAGAAATTTTTATATATTGAAATATATTCTTAATATATTTTCATTAATAATTCTTTTATGTGGGTTGCTCCTATTACACAAACTATTAAGCCCATTGAGTTCCTTGTTCAGCCCGGGGGTTTTAGTTGGAAACTGTCGGAAACATTTCCACATGGGGTCATTTAAAAATTTAGTTTATTTTTTTTTCTTTTTATAAGTAATACAGGCATTTAAAAATCTTTAGGGGGCTTTCATAGCTTGTTAGTGCATATTTAATACAAATCTACAAACCTTTTTGTATGTTTTTAAATACATTTTATAATACAATTACAACTGTACACAGAAACGGGGTTAAAGTGTTTAAAGTAAATAATTAACCTGGTAGTCTGACAAAAATATTTATTTAATAATTGATGAGTATCTGAAACACCTTATTGTTTTTTCCTACATTGGTTAGTGGAATCAGCCAATGGTGACTCTATATGCATTTATTACTTCTAATATTACATGTTTTATTGTTGACAAACACTTGAATTTGAAAAGTGTTTTCCTCATGTACTAACACGTTATAACCTTAACTGTAGGGCTTAGAAATAAACGTACTCTGTAAGATAACTAGATAACTATATCTGATCACATAATGTATTGATATCAGTTAGTTATGTGAACGTAACTATCCTAATCGATGTAATAAGTGCAGTGCGTGGGAGATTTAGATCCTATATTAGCGTTTCGACTTTCAAATGAGACCTCTTCACTAGCTACCATATTCCCCTAATTTAGTTAGTCACTGAAAAAAGGAAATATTTTTTTTCCTAATTTTTTCGCATATAGGCATTGTAGATGATATAATTAGAGCGAGTCTGTCCCAATCCAGTTTTTGCGAGATGTGATTGTTAAGTGGTGAATGGGACATCTTAGCTGTGTACAGTAATGAATGAATTTGCAGAGGAATTATCATGCCCGAATATCAAGGTGCTATTGTAAATATTAAGTAAATGGTTTTTGTTAACATAACATAGTTTCCTACGTTAGACATCGGATTAGACTGTCATATTTTGGTGATAACGATCAAACAGATATGATAATAACGTACACCAGGGTAGTATAGTAATGCATATTATGTATTGCTAGTTATTGATTTTTAAGTGTGGCGATCTGTATAAAAAAACTTTACACAAGAAACAATACAACCAAGTGGTATTTTAAAGTAGACCAAGTGATGGGTCTTAAAATACTGTTTGCCGCAGGTGGATAACGCTGTCGAGAGCAGAGTTCAAATAATTCTAAATATATTATTTCTACTTTTTTCGTGAATCTTTCAACAACAACGTAAATATTGGAATATGTTTCCCTTAGTTTATTATTATTGTTTTTGGACGCAATCATAACATGACTACGTTATTATAAGGGGGCAGTCTGATGTAGTGCCGCATTTTGCTAACGTTAATTGTTATCAGATAGGATCATAATTTGTTAACCAAATGACAAATGCCTTCTTTATTCGTTAATATAAAAAACATATAATTCTGCTTTTCGATGAATTGTAAAATACCAAGTTAAATTTCCAAGTATTCAAGTAAAGAATCCAATATTGGATGTTAAAACCAAAAAGTTATATAATAAAAAAACAAACACCCTTATTTACCCCTCCTAAAAATAATGCTACACAAATAAGTATTTAATAATACAACGTTTGTGTATAAAAATGTAATACTCTTTGATAGAAAGGCAAAATGCCTATATAAGAAGATGTATGTGCATTAGCCTAATACTAGTCAATACTATTAGTTATACAATTTTTTTAACAAGAGTAACTGCTTAACCATTTAGGCGTATGTAAAACATTTTAAATAAAAAGGAAATACTGAATTAAAATAATTTATTTAAGAATACGACTGTGTGCAGAATAGTATATGTTTGTATTATTACTACAACAATCCGCCAAACCGACTTCCTTTGGAAAGTTGTCTAACAAATATAGCAAAGCATAGTTTCTCAATGCAAATATCTAGACTCGGATATCAACACTGAATTGTCCAGGGATGGAGAAGATTGCTTACCTTGTGTTATTGCATCGAGCTGTTGCCTTGTACCAATATTGGGGATGACCAACTCATTGCATAACGATATACAATATACATACACATACATATACGATATACATAATAACAATAACTATACATAACATACTGCACATACATCAGGTTAATCTGAAAACGTTGCACCCCTTAAATATTTAACAAATGAATCTAGGATTATTTCGTATTAAAAATTAGGGTTATAACCTAAAAAAATTGTCATTTGTATTAAGTATTTTACTTTCAGTGCTAGTTATTATTGCAGTACTCATTTGTTAATTTTTTAACAATTATCACCGTTCAATTCAAAGGATGGCAAGGTAATTAATATAAATATTTTTACCGTTCTGGTCCGATCATTAGTTTGGAAAAGTTTTTATAGAAATTATTTTTAAAACTCATAACACAATACCATTTTGCCGTTTGTCTTTTTCAACAACTTTGAAATCCATACAAACTAGTTAACAAATTTATGTTTTCCATTTAAAGTTAGGTTCTGATAATAAATACGAACTATGGATTGTAGGGACAAAGCCACTAAGAACCTAAAAAACAATATAGTTAATAACGAACTAATTAAGCAAAAATATATATATCACAATTTCTCCAAAGCGGATTTAGTATTGGACCACAATGTAAACTCAATGATGTAATAGTAGTTTGCGCAACGATTGCGTTAAGTGAGTCTTTACGACACGAGTAGAAAATTTAAGGTACGAGCCTTGGCGAGTGCCTTAAAAACTTCTACGAGTGTCGTAAAGACTATTAACGCGAGTTGCGTACACTACTTTACCTACGACCGTTTTTTAATTACTATCAATCTGGATTTAATTACTAACAATCACTAATGATAACTTTTTAGAGAGGTTATGTTTTCGTGTATTGTCATTGCCACTGAAAGTGATGCAACGACTTGTTGTATAATCAGCTGATTTCCTGTAATTACGTGTTTGTTAAACTTCGTTAAATATTGCATTGCTAGCAGCATTCTTACCATAAATAATATTGTATCAGGTACAATTCAGCAAATATTTAATTTATTTTTGGACTTCCACCAACTTAATTAAGAATATGCGAGTATCAACATGAACAAGTCGGATCAACAATTAAATTGGTCAACCGATCAGCTGATCAGCTGATTAGTTGACGTTCGAAGCATTACAATTTTAATTCTTTTCTCTCAATACTTAAACCTCATTGGTCCGTTACCTGTGTGGATATGAGAAAACTATGCGGATATGAAATGAAACTATGCGGATATGAAAGTAAACAGCTGTAAAGTGAAACTTTTCAATTCTTAGAACTGGACTGAAATGGCTACTTTAAAAAACGGTCGTAGGTAAAGTAGTTTTTCACCGTCCTCTATGAAAATAACTAAAACAGTTTGATTGAGGTTTGCCTACGGTTGAATTTTACACACCACGATTCAGATCACACCTGCATCATGCGTATTAATATATCTCCTGAATTATCGGTCTTCTAAATGGTGGGTGAATGATAGTCTCACTTTAGTTCGAGATTGATTACACTTGCTCGTGTCTGTGTGTTGTAGTTTCTTTGAACGACTCCAGTCTTATCCCCTTAAGCGTTTATAAATTTAAATTAGGAGAAGAAATATGTATTTCCAGAGAACATTACGTCGTATTTTCAACGCATGTTTTAAAATAAATAGAAGCGTACTTTTTTATTTAATCTTGGATCTGACTCTATGCATGAACAATAGAGAATGTAGTTATTCTGTATCCAGCCATCTACAAAGACCGAGGATGTACCCAACTTCCCTAAAAACTAAAAGGCTTATTTATAAAAATTCTGAATTATTCCTACTCAAATTAGCATTTAGGCTACACACAACAGACCTACTCTTGCATTAGTTCAAGACTGCTGTGAATAATTTGATGATTAAGAGACCGTTTCACAAAGTAGCTGATTTCTTTGAGGACAATCTGGAGCGGGACAGTAATTTATTGTACCGTCTGCTGCCTGCCCGCCATGTAAATATAGTTTTAATTATGAGTGTGTAGCTTTTTTTTGTGTGTTTTTCGTACTAAACTCTTATGCAATCTCTTCTCTCTGCCAGAAGGGACTGATGAGCCCAATGAATATGAATATGAATACTGTAGGCCTACAGCAATTGCCATTACATTAACCTTCAGCAAAGAATTGTTAACAAAACAATATGTTTACAACCAACTTTAAGCAAGGATTTGAAAATAAAAAGCTGAAATAGTTATTTCATGTCGGTAACTAGTATTGCAATGAATTAGTAAAATAACCATAAACTGTTGATAAAGTTAAATGAAACAAAATAATTTATAACAAAGCGGGTCACCGGAAATCATCCCCTGGAATATTACCCCATAGCAGAGTTGACGTCACTGATGAAGCAGCATGAGCGCTCTCGAATTTGATTATGTACGAAATTTCCCTCCCGTTGATTTTGGTGTTTAACGAAAATAAACAGGCATGATAAGTAAAAACGACGAATTTTTACCCCTACCATTATAGCTAGGTTTTTACCTGTAGATGAATGGCCTAGAGATTTACCCCCGGAACTTTACCCTCCGAAATTCACCCCCGAAATTTTACCACCAGGAAAAACTCTCTTGGTAGCTAGCTCTTCATTTTACCCTTCTAGACATTTTCTCCATTACCAAAAATAGAGTTTTTTTGGGAATCATTATTTGGAACATTTTGTGCGTAATTTAGAGAAAGTCCTGTAACATTTTTTTTCTGGCCTATAAAAACTTCTTTAGTCACTCTAAAAGAAGCCCAGTATGTACTCAAGTTTATATTTTTACAAAATTCTATCACAAAATGAATTTTTAGAGGGATAAAGTTCCGTGGTCAAAATGCTGGTGGTGAAATACAGGCCAGTACCCTCTAGTTTTTATAATTTGATTTGATCTGAACAAATTCACAACCTTGAAAAAATACGTTTAATTCCACCTTTAATTTATTCAACTTTTGTTGCGGAACTCAAAAGTTCGCGGGCTTACTACGGGGAAACCTTCCATGGGGGTTAAAATTCCTCTACCCCAATAAAGCTTGATGATATGTTATAAAATAAAAACGAAGCATAAATTTATACAGGGTAGCTGAAAAGTAACTTGCACCTCTCTTAACCTGTTTACCATTTGCAATCGGTTTGCGGCAACGTTCTTAGGTATGAGTGGCTACAATAATTATGGTTTATTTTTATTGGTAACCTCAGAAATTAAATATGTCAATTTAGGCACTAATATTAATACTGTAGTTTACCAACAACCTACAGTCAAAAGATCAAATAAACCCCTACTGAATTACTTATTAGTCATGTCAAATGAACGTTGGCGACAGACAACTCACATTCCTTCTCACCAGTGGAAATTCCCAAGCTCACGTTGGAATGTTCATAAACTTTATCGTATATTAAGTTTTGCTTACTTTAGAGTAGGACAGTTATCTAGAATTTTGTTTGGTGCTTAATTTATTCTGTTTTTAACAGGCGATGTTTAAAACATATAGGAAATTAAAATTAAGAACTGTAGTTTAATTTTTTACGGATAATTTGAAAAAAAAGAGTTTCCCATCTAAATATTCCTGTTATTTTTTTTTCGAATCAATAAAATAGTGAGACAACAACCTTCAGCCTTCAGATAGACAAAAATTGTACGCGTTTTGTGATGCATCTATATCAAGCTTTTGATTAACAAGCTATTTATTGGTGTACTTAAAATACAGCTAAGCTAGTTTTTGAAAGGCTTCCATTTTTTACTCAGTTTTTCTTTTGAACTCAACATTGTGGCATTGAATTCTACTAATTAAGACCTTTAATCTGATGTGCATATCAACCTGTGCCTACATTTCCGATCTTCTTCCCAATCCTAGCGGGCCGTTTCCCTGAGAAGGTAGCGTATCCTTTAATATTTTGTTAAAATGAGTTTAATGCCCAGTTCCTGTGTACCAATAAAAAAAAAAACTCTATATTTGTTACTTTTTAAAATATTTAACCGTCCCGGGACTTATTTTCCACCTAATTAAATGCTCGAACTATATTGTAAGGACTTAACAATCACCATGAAGATTGTAAAATACCGGATTTCCCTAATAGAAATCCTTTACTTCATACTTTTATTAACTTTTTACAATAATTGTATTATAACGGCAGATTATGAGATTAACTACCTATCAATCATATCCTGGCTGTCCCCGAATATTAATACGATGGTTATAACGGTGGGTTGTGTATGTTGTTTATAGAAAGTGCTATGGATGGGTGGGTGTTACATGGAAGTTAGAAGCATAACCTTTAGTTACCAGATGGGAGGTTAGGTATTGGTGTACTTCGAGGATTCACTGGTCAGGCTAATTTAACTGAGGGCTTAGGAAGCGCCAGATCTGTTTAATTAAAAAGGAAAAGGCTTTACCCTGAGGCTGAACATGCCTCAGTCCATAGAGGAGTCTTGTTTATTGACGAAAACACCTAAGCTAGCTTTTGATGAGCTGTGATTAACTAATGAAAACATGCACATGTTAAACAGCCACTACAAATCTCAGATCTGCATTGACATGAATAGATAAATAAATATTTAACTATTGAATATTGAGTTTTGGACTGTAATAATTTTATGGACTAGAGAATTACTTGGATTAGCAGGAGGGGAAGCACTATTGATGAATTTAACACCTTGTGATTTCTGTTACATTGTCCATTCGTCATAAACTCAAAACCACACCCTGAAACCTCTGGTTTCTCCCTGGCAACCTATGAATAATGCATACCAAACAAATCAACCACAATTATTAATAATACGATTCTACTCTTAAACGTAGATACTTATCGAAAACGAACCGCAAAAGGTCTGGGACGAGGGAGGCTAGATTTGTCGCTTTTCGTTTCTGTGACGTTTGATGACTGATATTGTTTGTAGTCAGATCGAAAGAGATTTTTGCCAGGACCTTTTTTCTTGCATGCTGGGTATATATATATATATATGAAATGGTGACGCACACGGCACACTGTGAATGTTTTAATAAAGTTTGTGCTTGAAGGGTTTTTAATTACAAGGTACACAATTTCAGATTGTAGTTTGTATTTCATCGTATACCTAAGTATGGAACGTTGAGTTTGTTATATAAGTCATAAGTCATTTATTCAGCCAAATCAACCAAATACAATTAGTGTTAGCTATGTCAAAAATATGTTCACTGGCATAAAGGTTTCCCTGTTAAAATGTTTAAGAATATGTATAGTGCTATAAAGAGTGAGAGTCACTAACAAAATTTGAGCCAGGCAACTGATCGATACAATAGCACAAGGTTCAGTCAATAAAATAGCAATTCGGTCTTTAAAAAATAGGGCCAGGTTTGTAAGTAGACCATGGAGATTACATAGCAGCTGAAACAGCTTATCGTGCAATTCAGTCTTAATATAAGAAGTTAAATATTTGCGTTATAAAGCTATGTTTTATATATTGTATACACTACCGTTTGTATATAATAGTCTATTAGATAGTACAAGCAACGCAAACTAATAGAGGAAAATTATTTTTTTTAATATCATATTACAACTACTGTGACATTTTTGAGGTTATAGGAACTGTCAATAATCCATCACCACATTAACCACAAGTCACTAGATAGAATATATTGCAGTACAGAGACATGGTCTTTATATCATGTTATAAATACTGTGGTGTTTTAGAGGTTGTAGGAACTGTCAAAAATCTATTGCCACATTAACCACGCGTCACTAGATAGAATATATTGCAGTACATGGACATGGTCATTATATCATGTTGTAACTACAGTGATGTTTTAGAGGTTGTAGGAACTGTAAATAATCTATCACCTCATTAACCACACGTCACTAGATAGAATGTATTGCAGTACATGGACATGGTCATTATATCATGTTGTAACTACAGTGATGTTTTAGAGGTTGTAGGAACTGTAAATAATCTATCACCTCATTAACCACACGTCACTAGATAGAATGTATTGCAGTCTAGGGACCTGGTCCACATTTCACGTAATAACTACTGTAATGTTGTAGAGGTTGTAGGAACTGTCAATAATCTATCACCTCATTAACCACATGTCACTAGATAGAATATATTGCAGTCTAAGGACCTGGTCCACATTTCACGTAATAACTACTTTAATGTTGTAGAGGTTGTATGAACTGTCAATAATCTACCACCTCATTAACCACACGTCACTAGATAGAATGTATTGCAGTCTAAGGACCTGGTCCACATTTCACGTAATAACTACTTTAATGTTGTAGAGGTTGTAGGAATTGTCAATAATCTACCACCTCATTAACCACACGTCACTAGATGGAATATATTGCAGTCTAAGGACCTGGTCCACATTTCACGTAATAACTACTTTAATGTTGTAGAGGTTGTAGGAACTGTCAATAATCTACCACCTCATTAACCACACGTCACTAGATAGAATGTATTGCAGTCTAAGGACCTGGTCCACATTTCACGCAATAACTACTGTAATGTTGTAGAGGTTGTAGGAACTGTCAATAATCTATCACCTCATTAACCACACGTCACTAGATAGAATGTATTGCAGTCTAAGGACCTGGTCCACATTTCACGTAATAACTACTGTAATGTTGTAGAGGTTGTAGGAACTGTCAATAATCTACCACCTCATTAACCACACGTCACTAGATAGAATGTATTGCAGTCTAGGGACCTGGTCCACATTTCACGTAATAACTACTGTAATGTTGTAGAGGTTGTAGCAACTGTCAATAATCTATCACCTCATTAACCACACGTCAATAGATAGAATATATTGCAGTACATGTACATGGTCTACGTATCTTGTAGAGGTTGTAGCAACTGTCAACAATCTATCACCTCATTAACCACACGTCACTAGATAGAATATATTGCAGTCTAGGGACCTGATCTACATATCATGTTATAACAACTGTGGTGTTGTAGAGGTTGTAGGAACTGTCAACAATCCATCACCTTATTAACCACACGTCACTAAATAGAATATATTGCAGTCTAGGGACCTGGTCCACATTTCACGTAATAACTACTGTAATGTTGTAGAGGTTGTAGCAACTGTCAATAATCTATCACCTCATTAACCACACGTCAATAGATAGAATATATTGCAGTCTAGGGACCTGGTCCACATTTCACGTAATAACTACTGTAATGTTGTAGAGGTTGTAGCAACTGTCAATAATCTATCACCTCATTAACCACACGTCACTAGATAGAATGTATTGCAGTCTAGGGACCTGGTCCACATTTCACGTAATAACTACTGTAATGTTGTAGAGGTTGTAGCAACTGTCAATAATCTATCACCTCATTAACCACACGTCAATAGATAGAATATGTTGCAGTACATGTACATGGTCTACGTATCTTGTAGAGGTTGTAGCAACTGTCAACAATCTATCACCTCATTAACCACACGTCACTAGATAGAATATATTGCAGTCTATGGACCTGATCTACATATCATGTTATAACAACTGTGGTGTTGTAGAGGTTGTAGGAACTGTCAATAACCTATCACCTCATTAACCACACGTCAATAGATAGAATATATTGCAGTCTAGGGACCTGATCTACATATCATGTTATAACAACTGTGGTGCTGTAGAGGTTGTAGGAACTGTCAACAATCTATCACCTTATTAACCACACGTCACTAAATAGAATATATTGCAGTCTAGGGACCTGATCTACATATCATGTTATAACAACTGTGGTGTTGTAGAGGTTGTAGGAACTGTCAACAATCCATCACCTTATTAACCACACGTCACTAGATAGAATATATTGCAGTCTATGGACCTGATCTACATATCATGTTATAACAACTGTGGTGTTGTAGAGGTTGTAGGAACTGTCAATAACCTATCACCTCATTAACCACACGTCACTAGATAGAATATATTGCAGTCTAGGGACCTGATCTACATATCATGTTATAACAACTGTGGTGCTGTAGAGGTTGTAGGAACTGTCAACAATCTATCACCTTATTAACCACACGTCACTAAATAGAATATATTGCAGTCTAGGGACCTGATCTACATATCATGTTATAACAACTGTGGTGTTGTAGAGGTTGTAGGAACTGTCAACAATCTATCACCTTATTAACCACACGTCACTAGATAGATTATATTGCAGTCTAGGGACCTGATCTACATATCATGTTATAACAACTGTGGTGCTGTAGAGGTTGTAGGAACTGTCAACAATCTATCACCTTATTAACCACACGTCACTAAATAGAATATATTGCAGTCTAGGGACCTGATCTACATATCATGTTATAACAACTGTGGTGTTGTAGAGGTTGTAGGAACTGTCAACAATCTATCACCTTATTAACCACACGTCACTAAATAGAATATATTGCAGTCTAGGGACCTGATCTACATATCATGTTATAACAACTGTGGTGTTGTAGAGGTTGTAGGAACTGTCAACAATCTATCACCTTATTAACCACACGTCACTAAATATAATATATTGCAGTCTAGGGACCTGATCTACATATCATGTTATAACAACTGTGGTGTTGTAGAGGTTGTAGGAACTGTCAACAATCTATCACCTCATTAACCACACGTCACTAGATAGTATATATTGCAGTGTAGCGACCTGGTCTACACGTCATTTACAGTGTTGTATGAATTGTTTACAATATGTGGTAACGCGGCCACTAATAACGACGTTGTTGATCGCATGAGTATGATATTCTAAAATCAAGCAGCACACATTATCATACCAATAAACAAGGTGTATCCACAGACATTATGGTAATGTTTAAACAATGTATATTTATAATTACAAAATATTTCATAAACCTAGTATAATATAAAATATTTTAGATACTTCGAAAATGTGTGTTGCAAACTCATGTCGTCCAACAACTACTTGTCCTTTGATGCTAATTTAAAGTACGACAAAATTACATATTATGCTGTAACAGGGATAGAATATTGTTATTCCTTAAAATAGTTTATCGAACATGTATTTTAACATAAATATGATCACATAACGATTTGCCAGACTTAGTTGTAAGTATAAGTGTTCTTGGTTAAACGCCTCTACCACTAATCAATGATTAATTTTTATGCTTATTTATTCAGTTGCATTTTTCCTTAAAGTTTTATCGATAATTTTGGATCTTAATTTTTTTAGAAGATATGAAAGGGGTTCTAAATTTGAAATCGTAAGGCTTTTATGGAAGGAATTTGAAGCCTGAGTGTTACAAATTTTTATTTTTATTTTATTTTATTTTTATATTTTATTTTTTCTGTAGATTTTCTGTGTGTTTCATGACTGGTAACGCACGAGTGTGTTCTTCTTAGTTTATGGTGAAATTTTCAGTGTGCGAGCTTCTCTTTTATGGTGTCGATACAAATCAAACCAAGAATGCGTATACTTAGGGTTTTTTTTGCAGGATGCGTTGGTGGTTTGCATATCATTACGTTTCAAAAGCACGCTATAACATACAGAGTGTCTCACCTAAAGTAACCCAATAGCTAACTTTTTTATTTGAGATATTGAGTTAACTTCTTATGGGGCACGTCTCTTTATAATTAATATGTTTTTTGGGATGTTTTCAAATTTAAAAATCATGTCCTTCATTTTCCAATATGACCGACATCTTAGTATATTTTTTACCCTATATTTTATGATCGTTTTAGAATATAAATGTAACTTTAAAAAGATTTTATTCAGAAATGTTTCCTCTAAAACTACTTTTTTAAGAGTTAAAATGTGTTACATCTAAGAAAAAATAGCTTGTGGTGTATATTTTGCATCATGTAGCTCCTAAGCGAGTAAGCTTAGAGAGAAAATGCAAAGAATAAATAAGTCTTAAAATCGCATCTACGTCATAAAAAGACCATAAAACAGAGTTTTCCAATATTAAAGGGAACTTAAATTTTGAAAATGGTGGCAATTTTGAAACAACGAAATCTATATTTTTACGTGTTTTATGATCTGTACTCGTTATTAGCTGCATGATGAAGAATGTTTCTCCACAAGCCTTTTTTTCTTCAGTTTAAGCTGGGTTTTCCTAGGCGTGGAGTCGGCCAGCGGAGAGAGGAACGCGGAGAGCGGACTCAGCTTGTCTTAGGCAATTTAATGTTACTGTTTTCCTAGCAGCGGAGCGGAATGCCATGTTAATTTCAATTCCGCTCTCCGCGTTCCTCTCTCCGCTGGCCGACTCCGCGTCTAGGAAAACCCAGCACACGAGCACACGCTGTACCTCCTAAGGTAGTAGCTTTAGAGAGAAATGTCAAGAATAAAAACGTTTTAAAATCGCATTTAAAATTTAACACAATGAAAAAAATACAGAGTCTTCTAGAATAAATTACAAAATTACCGATCATACTGGAAAATGGTGGACATATTTTTGAAATTTGAAACCATAAAAAAACATCTATAAAAATAACGGGAGTGTCTCAAAAGAAGTTTACTCTATATCTCATAATAACAAAGTAAGGTATTATTTCACTTTAGAAGAAATACCCTGATGAAAAAAAATATTTACTAGACAGTGGACATTGAAGCTTATCATTATGATTGTTCTTTATTCCTAAGCAACATACTATTCCCTTTGGCTCAAACATCAGGCACGTTGTACACTTAAATTTAAAAATGAAGAGCAATTTTGAACCTCATGTACATTTAAAAAATGTTTTTCTATATATTCTACGATACATAATCATGAAGGAATTATATTTTAAAACACACATTTACAGTAGTCCATTCTGTTATTTATCTACAATGTTTCAGTTCAACAACACAGTCCTCCCTTGTGACTAGCCTTAAGTAAGCTCAACAACACAGTCCTCCCTTGTGACTAGTCGTGAGTCAGTTCAACAACACAGTCCTCCCTTGTGACTAGTCGTGAGTCAGTTCAACAACACAGTCCTCCCTTGTGACTAGTCGTGAGTCAGTTCAACAACACAGTCCTCCCTTATGACTAGCCATGAGTCAGTTCAACAACGCAGTCCTCCCTGGTGACTAGCTGTGTGTCAGTTCAACAACACAGTCCTCCCTTGTGACTAGCCTTAAGTAAGCTCGACAACACAGTCCTCCCTTGTGACTAGTCGTGAGTCAGTTCAACAACACAGTCCTCCTTTGTGACTAGTCGTGAGTCAGTTCAACAACACAGTCCTCCCTTGTGACTAGCCGTGAGTCACTTCAACAACACAGTCCTCCCTTGTGACTAGTCGTGAGTCAGTTCAACAACACAGTCCTCCCTGGTGACTAGTCGTGAGTCAGTTCAACAACACAGTCCTCCCTTGTGACTAGCCGTGAGTCAGTTCAACAACACAGTCCTCCCTTGTGACTAGCCGTGAGTCAGTTCAACAACACAGTCCTGCCTTGTGACTAGCTGTGTGTCAGTTCAACAACACAGTCCTCCCTTGTGACTAGCCGTGAGTCAGTTCAACAACACAGTCCTACCTTGTGACTAGCTGTGTGTCAGTTCAACAACACAGTCCTACCTTGTAACTAGCCGTGAGTCAGTTCAACAACACAGTCCTCCCTTGTGACTAGCCGTGTGTCAGTTCAACAACACAGTCCTTCCTTGTGACTAGCTGTGTGTTAGTTCAACAACACAGTCCTCCCTTGTGACTAGCTGTGTGTCAGTTCAACTACACAGTCGTCCCTTGTGACTAGCTGTGTGTCAGTTCAACAACACAGTCCTCCCTTGTGACTAGCTGTGTGTTAGTTCAACAACACAGTCCTCCCTTGTGACTAGTTGTGTGTTAGTTCAACAACACAGTCGTCCCTTGTGACTAGCTGTTTGTTAGTTTAACAACACAGTTCTTCCTTGTGACTAGTTCTGTGTTAGTTCAACAACACAGTTGTCCTTGTGACTAGCCATGAGTCAGTTCAACAACACAGTCCTCCCTTGTGACTAGCCGTGAGTCAGTTCAATAACACAGTCCTCCCTTGTGACTAGCCGTGAGTCAGTTCAACAACACAGCCCTCCCTTGTGACTATCCGTGAGGCAGTTCAACAACACAGTACTCCCTGGTGACTAGCTGTGTGTCAGTTCAACAACACAGTTCTCCCTTGTGACTAGCTGTGTGTCAGTTCAACAACACAGTCCTCCCATGTGACTAGCTGTGTGTCAGTTCAACAACACAGTCCTCCCATGTGACTAGCTGTGTGTCAGTTCAACAACACAGTCCTCCCATGTGACTAGCTGTGTGTCAGTTCAACAACACAGTCGTCCCTTGTGACTAGCTGTGTGTCAGTTCAACAACACAGTCCTCCCTTGTGACTAGCTGTGTGTCAGTTCAACAACACAGTCGTTTCTTGTGACTAGCTGTGTGTCAGTTCAACAACACAGTCCTCCCTTGTGACTAGCTGTGTGTTAGTTCAACAACACAGTCCTACCTTGTGACTAGCTGTGTGTCAGTTCAACAACACAGTCCTCCCATGTGACTAGCTGTGTGTCAGTTCAACTACACAGTCGTCCCTTGTGACTAGCTGTGTGTCAGTTCAACAACACAGTCCTTCCTTGTGACTAGCTGTGTGTTAGTTCAACAACACAGTCCTCCCTTGTGACTAGCTGTGTGTCAGTTCAACAACACAGTCCTACCTTGTGACTAGCTGTGTGTCAGTTCAACATCACAGTCCTCCCATGTGACTAGCTGTGTGTCAGTTCAACAACACAGTCCTACCTTGTGACTAGCTGTGTGTCAGTTCAACAACACAGTCCTACCTTGTAACTAGCCGTGAGTCAGTTTAACAACACAGTCCTCCCTTGTGACTAGCCGTGAGTCAGTTCAACAACACAGTCCTACCTTGTGACTATCCGTGAGTCAGTCAAAAACACAGTACTCCCTGGTGACCATCTGTGTGTCAGTTCAACAACACAGTCGTCCTTGTGACTAGCCGTGAGTCAGTTCAACAACACAGCCCTCCCTTGTGACTATCCGTGAGTCAGTTCAACAACACAGTCCTCCCTTGTGACTAGCCGTGAGTCAGTTCAACAACACAGTCCTCCCTTGTGACTATCCGTGAGGCAGTTCAACAACACAGTACTCCCTGGTGACTAGCTGTGTTCACAGTTCACAGTTCACAGTTCAAAAATCTTTATTTTTCTGCATATGAAATAAATACAAATACTCCCATGAACCACGCAGGGTTCGTGCGGGAAAAAATACATTATGGTTAGTACAGAATAGGTGTCTGGCAGCCTAAATCATCATAATGTCTATTGTTCCTTTCTTCAATATTAGGTAGTCATATCACTTTTTTCACTTTTAACAATCAATAATAATTCTTTCTTTTTTTACAATTATAAAACATGCACAATATAGCTATACAAAAATACGTTTAAATAGGTACATTCATAATAATTTAAAGATATTTTTAACATGCATACTTTTTAAACAATTATAAATTTATAGAAACATCCTTTACCTTACGCTAATATATTATGGCACAACTTCATCCCTATCATACTGTAATACAAACTCTATGACAGTTTTCTTAAATACCTCCCTACTGTCTACATAAACTTGATTTCCAAACATTTTTACCAGATTATTGAAATGCTTGGGCCCGAGAGCACTGAATTGATGCCTACTGATTTCTTTTGCACAAAACCTCTCTTGAATAAGATTAAACTGTGCTGAACGAGTATCTCTAACCACTGGTCTAGCATTAAACAGACAAATATACTTTTTTACATACATTATTACGCTATAGACATGCAACTGGTTAAATGTTAATAAATTATTTTCGAGAAACAAGTGAGACACACTATCATAACGCTTAACATTAAATATTGTGCGGATGGCATTTCGTTGACACATAATAACAGATTTCAAAAGAGTTGGGTATGTACCACCAAAATGAATTATTCCATACCTTAAGACACTTTCAAACCATGACAAATAAATATTTTTCAAATAAGCACTTTTCACATGATCTTTCAGAAAGTACAAAGCATAGTTTATTTTTCTCAATTTACTACATAAATGGTTAATCTGTGGACTCCATTTCAGATATTCATCAACAAACAAACCCAAATACTTAACACTACTGACTATTTCTATACTAGTACAATTACATACATAAACGCAGTGATGCTTGTGGCACATGATATTGAAATGTTTTGTCAAAAACTCTTTTGAAATACTTTGGTCAAAGAACAATATGCATTTGGATTTTTCTGTATTTATCACTAGTTTATTACTCACCAGCCACTGTGAAATTTTTTCCAAATCACTGTTTACTTTTAGCCTTAAAGAATTCTTGTTGTAAGAAGAACATACAAGTGCTGTATCATCAGCATAAGCAAAAATCTGTGAATTTAAATTTAAACTTAACAAATCATTTACATAAATAAGAAAAATTGCAGGCCCTAGAACCCCTCCTTGAGGTGTCCCATATCCTAATTTAAGTACACCACTCAAATTGTTGTCTATTTTTACTACCTGCATCCTGTCTTTGCAAAATGACATAAGCCATTCCAAAGCTTTCCCACCTATACCATACTTGCTGAACTTATGAAATAAAATGTTAAGATCTAGTACATCAAATGCCTTTTGGAAGTCCAAATACAGTGACAGTGTGTACTTATTTCTATCCATTGATTCGGTAATGCAGCTAATGTGCCTCTCTATAGCCAAGTCTGTTCCCTTGCCTGGTAAAAATCCATATTGATGATTCGAAAATAATGATTTTCTTTCAAAGTATTCAAATATTTTTTTCTTAATGAGAGATTCAAAGATTTTAGCTATTGTATTTATAACTGAGATTGGACGATATGAAACTATTTCAGAGGGGTCACCTGACTTGTAAATGGGGACAACAGTGGCTACTTTAAGTTTGTCAGGAAAAACACCCTGTGTCAACGACAACTGATAAATTTTACACAGGAGAGGGGCAAAAATATCTAAGTTTTCCTTGATTACAAACAGTTCCTTGTGTCAGTTCAACAACACAGTTCTCCCTTGTGACTAGCTGTGTGTCAGTTCAACAACACAGTCCTCCCATGTGACTAGCTGTGTGTCAGTTGAACAACACAGTCCTCCCATGTGACTAGCTGTGTGTCAGTTCAACAACACAGTCCTCCCATGTGACTAGCTGTGTGTCAGTTCAACAACACAGTCGTTTCTTGTGACTAGCTGTGTGTCAGTTCAACAACACAGTCCTCCCTTGTGACTAGCTGTGTGTTAGTTCAACAACACAGTCCTACCTTGTGACTAGCTGTGTGTCAGTTCAACAACACAGTCCTCCCATGTGACTAGCTGTGTTTTAGTTCAACTACACAGTCTTCCCTTGTGACTAGCTGTGTGTCAGTTCAACAACACAGTCCTTCCTTGTGACTAGCTGTGTGTTAGTTCAACAACACAGTCCTCCCTTGTGACTAGCTGTGTGTCAGTTCAACAACACAGTCCTACCTTGTGACTAGCTGTGTGTCAGTTCAACAACACAGTCCTCCCATGTGACTAGCTGTGTGTCAGTTCAACAACACAGTCCTCCCATGTGACTAGCTGTGTGTTAGTTCAACAACACAGTCCTCCCTTGTGACTAGCTGTGTGTCAGTTCAACAACACAGTCCTCCCATGTGACTAGCTGTGTGTTAGTTCAACAACACAGTACTCCCTGGTGACTAGCTGCGTGTCAGTTCAACAACACAGTCCTCCCTTGGGACTAGCTGTGTGTCAGTTCAACAACACAGTCGTCCCTTGTGACTAGCTGTGTGTCAGTTTAACGACAAAGTCCTCCCTTGTGACTAGCTGTGTGTCAGTTCAACAACACAGTTCTCCCTTGTGACTCGCTGAGTGTCAGTTCAACAACACAGTACTCCCATGTGACTAGCTGTGTGTCAGTTCAACAACACAGTCGTCCCTTGTGACTAGCTGTGTGTCAGTTCAACAACATAGTCGTCCCTTGTGACTAGCTGTGTGTCAGTTCAACAACATAGTCGTCCCTGGTGACCAGCTGTGAGTCAGTTGGACGTCGGTCTACAAGGTGATGAATGGTCTTGCTGTGGAGAATACTAATCTGGCCGGTCTTGATTGCTCTATCTACATTTACATACTACTCAGACTAATGCAGCTGCTTATAACGAATACTACTATTTGGACGGATTAAAGTTATTTTTTTGTAATTAATAACGATTTATTGGTTTTGCTTCCTTTTAGTATTTATGATTTAAAATAAATTTTAGGTGTATTCCAAAATAAAGACAAACTTAAACCTTGACAAATGATTATAAATTGGGAAATATTTTTGTTTGATAAGTCTGGTTAAAATATTACGTCCTATTATGTTCTTATTATGTAGTTTTTACATGCTAGTTTCTGTTCGTCACAGCAATTTTTTTACGGTTTTAAAGACACTTCCTGTATTTTACGAAACACTCACAACATTTACAAATTTTCATTGTCCTGGTAAAGTCCCTAATAGTAAGCCTGAAATGTTTTATATCTGTCAAAACCTAAACATAAATATGACACTTGGTTAATAATTCTCTTTGGATTGTCAGCTTATTTGTTCTGGGAATGATTGATTTAAGAACTAAATGACGTACTCCTTTCCCTGATTGTACGAATTACACTTTAAGTTATATTATTTTTCATCATATGTAAGTATATAGTTTCATATATATGTAATACACACTTGTAATTTTGTGGTGAAAAATATCTAAATGAATTTAAATTTATGAAAAGTTCTACAATTATGTCTCATAATGTGTATTTATAATGAGATATAATCAATATATTGCAGTAGTGTCTTAAATATCCTTAGTCTTCTCAAGAGTTGATGTTTGATAGGTCTATAATCAATTACCTCTTTAACTCGTGCTACGAGTTAGAAGGTATTGCATTGTTGGAGCTTGGGTCTCATATCATGTTCTAATAACAAGGATGTGTTCAAGATACCGTGTTATATAATATTGTCGTGAAACATTTTTAATACCTCATTAATACAACGTTAAGAGGTGGGGTATAAGGTATTGGATGGACAAAATACATATATAACGACTATTGCAAGGCATAAAAAGGCACTTGATATATTGTTATATGATTTACTGAAACATTTGATAGACAATGGCTATATCATTTAGTTATGCGGTTGTAGGGTCGGGCTTACGGTTCCCACATTTGTGATCATTTTTAGCTTTAAAATAGCTTTAAAAGACCTATATTGCGTTAGCCAAATGTTTGCACATACTTACCGTTTTTATGTTCGTGCAGTGATTGTTTGCCGGGTTTTTAACAAGTTTAAAGATTTGAAAATGTTGTCTTCGCAAAGAAACATGTAAGCTTTTGAGTGATCTCAATTGTTGGACTATTTAACGGAGGTACGTAAAACCTTATTGTGTAAACATAATTGCCCAGGGGCCGGAAACATGAATGAATATATGAATAATTACTTATTAATAGAAACATTGCATTCGTGGCTATTGACATTTTTACAGATTTTTATTATTTAAGTGTATCAAACACATTTATCAGGGTCTGACTTAGGGGAGGTACGAATGAGGCATTTAGTTCAAAATTCCTCCGCGAACAGCGCTGTAGTAGAGAGCATTTTGGCAATGAAGGTTTACTATTCGCAAAAATAGTTCTGGTCATAAAATAAAATTATAAATGCCTCAAATTCAATTTTTTAATTTTTTAATTATAAAATTAAACTATCATAGCCTAACCGAACTAACCAAACTTGCTGATAGTTAAATAATATAAAAAAGATTAGTAATAGAAAAAATAATTATGTTTATTAAATAAAACTAGAAATTGCTCAATTAAAATTTTATAATGACTTAATAATAAAATTAAACTGTCATAACCGAACCAAACCAACCAAACTTGCTGATAATGAAACAAATCTTAGACAAAAAGTTAATGCATCCAGCGAGATTCGAACCCGGGACCTTCAGTACACCAGCCCGGCATGCTAAACACTCGACCACGGACGCCGTTGTCCACAAACCGTATTGTTACGGTAATAGCGTTCCCTCAGCTAATAAGAAGCCCACAGCTGTCATCGTAGCCTCTTCCGTACCTCCCCTGAGTAAATACCCATTTATCATACGTAAACCTAATGAAATCTTTAAAAAACCAGTTTAAATATAATTTTTCATGTGAAACGGTTCACTTTTATGAATACATATGAATATATTCTAATGAATACATTTTTATGAATAGACTTTTATGAATACATTTCAAATTTACAATGGTACACAATTAGGAAGCTGAACTACTTTTTAGTAACGATTTAAGCAAACTCTGTAAGCCGTTTAGTAAATTTTATGTACTTTTTGTAATATCTTAACTTGTATACACGAATAATATTTCAATTATAGACTAATTTAATATATGTCTAAAACGTCTAAATACTATAATATCGGTATACTGAAAGTGAAGTACAATACCCTTACATATTGTTTTTTTTTTGTTTTTTATTTCAATGTGCGTCATTGGGATAAATTACACGGTGGTGTTATGTGCATTTATGTATTCACTTCTAAGATTGAATGTTTTATTCATGACAAAAACTCGATCATATTGAGAATTTTGAGTGATTTTTCTCGTGTAACTTTTTACAACCTCTGACATTGCATTACATAAAGTCTAGATAAATTATTTAAATGTATGCTTTAAGTTTAAAATAATGACGATTCTGATCACATAATACAGTTTAATGATGCCAGTCAATCAGACACTGCCACCATACTGTAAGTTTTATGGATATTTTTGACAGTTTTGTGTTACAGGGTGGAATAAAGTAAATTTAGATACTTTCGTGAATATTATTTAGGATAGGTTTCTGTTTTTCTCTTCGTCATCTACCGTTGCTTTATTTTTATTTTTAGGTAGACGTTGAAAAAAAACTTTACTTCTCCTGTTGTACGTTGACCATAGTTACTTTACAGCTTCGAAACAGTGTAAGGCCGAATCTTGTTATTTTATACCATTTAAACACTTGTTTTGGGACGTTAATCATAATTTTGTTTTTGTATTTACAGTAGGAGTGTTAAAAAAATGGTTAAAAAGCTATTTGATTTTCATTACATTCTTGGGAAAATACAATATATGTTCACTATAAAAATGTTAAAACAAAGATGAGAATGTAAAACCAGCCAGGGTCAATGTTAGTGCTAACAATAGTTCGGAGAAAGATCGCCGGCCTATCACCCAACAGAGTTAAATAAGCAGTGTATTTATAGTTCATGTATATTTTAATCTACAAATATCGTTTGTGATATGTTTAAGTCATTTTAATTTTTAATTACGCAAAAAATATTTTTTTAATGAGTGGTGAGTTATTAATAAACCCTTTGTAAACTCGTTTTGATAGTTTAAAATTAATGTTATTTTTGTCCGTGAAATGCCTGGTTTATAAATCTGAAAGAGTCTGGAGATATGATTTCTTCTTTTCTTTAATATATATAAAATCCAATGTATGTTTGTTTGTTTGTTTGTCCATTATGGACTCCGAAACCGCTCGACATATTGTAATGAAACTTTTAGACATTATTTAACATTATTCAAGGATAGTTTGTGTGAAGTCTGGTGCAGATCCGTCAAAAGGGCTCCACCCCAGTGGCTCTGGAGTTTCCCATATAACCTTATGAGTACTCATATTTAAATTGAATTGAAGAATCTTACCAGCTGGTTCAACTAAACAATTTGATTCTGTAATGTTTAATAGCATTAAAAAGTTAAAAGGTTTACCAACAGGGTGCAGCACCATTATTATGGGGCAGTCTATGACCTGGCTAACATCATGTGCTAATAAAGGTGATGTGGAGTCATGCATGAAGTTAATGTTTAAACACTCATCCATTCATCGTTATGAGGATACATTGCAGAGTGATATGACACAAATACTACATGTTAACAACAACCTTAAAATATTAGTTTAAGCATTCATAAATTTATTGCCTCATTCGTCATCAGGTTCGAATTGTTATTGTATCTGGGGGAATTTCCCTTACAATAATCTTTTACACGATCAAACGCAGTGATAAAATTGTGGTTATTAGCCAAAAGCCTATATTGTTACTCATGATATAGTATTTTGTGTAGTGTATCATGGGCTTTTATAACTTCAATCATGTTAATAAAGTTAACATCAAATGTGAAACATAGGTTTCTGACTGCTTCATATCTTTACATGCCCCTCATTCTCATTATTGTTTTGGGACCACTTATTCAATGGTCGTGTCTCCTACGCCAATACCTAATGTAGGTTATGCTCGTAAGTTTATACATACATGTTTAAAAGGTTTTTTGGGTCAACAATGATTATACAAATTTATAAAAACAAAGTTTATAAATAATATTACATTATGAAAGTAATGACAATTATAGTATAACATGAAACAACGTTTTATATAATATTAAATAGTTTGATTGACAACTATTTGCTAGACATCAATCAAACGGAACAGTAAACATGATTCTCGTGTTCTCAAAGGCTACAGCAGAGAAGTGTTTGGCACTATTGTGTGATAGAGTGACTACAAACAGGGATAAGTACCAGACAACTCTAACTACAATTATAGCTTTGTAACTTGGTTGCAAGGAGGCAAGTCTATTAATTGATTAATTCTATTGGCTCTAAATTAATTCTGGGTCATTTAAGTAAGCACTGAACGTATTGGTCCTCAAAAATTCCAATATGTTAAAGAGCTGAAGTTTTACTTTAAGATATTTACGTATTAATAATGGAAATAATGGCCAAGTGGATTTATGGGCGAAGTTCACTATTAGATAACACAATCCTTTATTTCATATGTTACAAGTTGTGGAGCCTATCAGTGTAATTTAATTTACATAAACCAGTTTAGAAGAGCTGAAAGTGTTTATTAAATGTTTCTGAATTTTCTTTGGTAAAATTGTATTAAAACACTTTTTATTATTTCTTGTGAGAAGTATCTGTAGTAGGTTATTATTTTAATGAAACGCAAATATGTAAAGACCCCATGTTTTATAAGTTTTGACAAGTATATTTTTATTAAGGTAACTAACTACCTGTATTATATATTATCGAAACGTTTAGCCAACGATGTAGGACTACACACTACATGAGTTGTCTGTAAAATAATAGATATACTCAAATTAATATTTATATAATCTAATAACAACAAAGAGTAAACCACTATCAACAAAAACAAAGAGCAAAATTAAAATCGCTGTTGCCTTAGCTGAAGTCTTTTACAAGTGATCCAATATATAGGTTACATTACGATAACCATGCAATAAATGTTCTTCCCGAACATATTTTATGAAAAACACATATCCTTTTATAGTCATGGAAATCTGGCCAGTAGTTAATGCGTAATTGAACTTCAAATAAACAAACAAACACACAAACTTTCACATTTATAATATTATTATGATTATATATTTTAAACAGCTGTTTTCAATTAACAGTTTTTGACCGGCTACCTGTTACTGATAATTAAAACTAACCTGAGTGTGCTAATTAAGATTAATGTAGTAATAGTAATTCCTATTGAAAACGGGAGGAGTTAATCCACCCCCAGAAACGTTGTGTAGTTTTAAATAGAAGAAAGTTTGAAATCCAAATAATAATAGTATAATTTTAGAACCAACAACATGATGAATTTTACAAATTTTAGACACTTCAACGTTTTAAAATATGACGATTCCCTCAACACGTTCGGAAGAGAATGTAATTACCATAATGTTTAACACTTTTTATGGCATTACATTTGAGAAAACAACAACCTAACTAAAGTTTCTACAAGTTTGGCCCTCAGAATGTTAAGAATTAGATCAAATAAAATCGCTTATATAGTATTCTGATTTCTCATAACTATTGAGAATTAAACATTTAGCATTAAATTTTATCAAAAGTGCATTAGAGTATAAAATCGTCTTTCTCACAAATTAACTATTCAATGAAAAATAATTAGATCCCAATTAAAATTGTAAATTTAAAATTCCCATGTTATTCTTATGGAGAATAAGTAAACTGTTGTAGTTTGCTTGTTTATGAACATATTTTGATCAAATTTGGAAAATGTTTTTATTTCTTACTAACTATTAACATTTTACAAAAAAAAAAAAATTTACCCTCCCTGATGCAGCAAACCTAAGTACTTGTTAAACTAATTCTATTTAAATCGGGAATAAATGTTATATTTTTAAGTAGACATTTCAGTGTAAATCCAATCAGTCAAATGGAAATTCGCTTAGTCTGCAGGTTTGCTGCGGCGGGGGTATTTTACTCTTCTGGCTTAAAAGGGTAACCTTTGAATAATATAAAACATTAATTAATTGAAACTACTCAATAAAAAAAAAAATTATTACCCAAATAATTCTTAGTATCCCAATAGAAGTTTAGTTAAATTTATTTTAAGGAAAGATTTTAAACACTAAAATAATGCACAAACATGAGTAAAGTACATTCCGAGAGAATTAAACTGATAGTGAGAATGGAGCAACATTAGCTCTCTTAGCCAAAAGTCTGTGGTAACTCAAGAATGTGTGGGAAGTGTGTTGGTTGGGGGGGGGGGGGGGAGGGGGAGGGTTGGTTTAAGTTGAAGGGGCTGGAATGTTTCACTTAAGCAATTTAGGATAATTATTGCTTTATTAGTTTACTTTATACAAATCACAATATTGATAATACAGTAGTTTTATCAATGTATACTTATAATTTAAAGTATGAAACAAATGCTAGGATTTTACTTTTAAAATATCATACAGTTAATAACAACCAGCTTAAAATATTTATAACATAGGCTTTTACCAAACTTAAAATGATAATTATATCAAAGTAATTTCATCAAAGACTCAAACAAATAATAAAACATTACCAGCCATACTACATAACTTACTCGTTTCTTGTTACAATAATTTAAAGTTACCGATTGATAGACTAGACATGGGTTTCTCTCAAAACTAACTAGTTAAACATTTTGTAATAAACTATACCTATATACTTGAATTTGTTTACATTGTAGTTATACTTTGACCCTAACACCCATAAGTAGATCAACCAATGGTATCCTTTTTAATTTAAAATTAGTTAAACTTTGCTTTTATACTGATAAAATAGTATGTTGTATCAATTAGCTCTAAAGTGTTTATTTTGGAATGAGTTCCTTAGACAACGGATATGAAAAAATGTTAAGAATATTTTTCCCATGTGCTGAACCACACTTTTCGTGCCAATCTACACGATAGATTTAAGCAAAATTTATCGTTCCCATAATATTATAAACAAGAAGTGGTATTTGTGTGTTTGTCTTTCTGTCTGTCTATCCGTACGAATAGTAACGCTAATAAGTTAACCATAGAACTTCTGAACCGATTATACAACATTAAAAAAAAAAATCAAGCGACACCTTCGATCGTTTGGATTTATTCCCCGTAGGCCTTCAGAGTTCTGCCGTGAGGCTTTTATATATAAATGTTGATAGGTCTTAATGATAAACAAAAATTGTAAAACTTACAATATTATCACCTTTGAATAGATACTAGCGCATTCTGTAACTGCTAGATGGATGGGATGTCTACTTCAGTATCCAATAGTCGATGACATAACCTTAAAAAAATATACAGTATATTAATATTTCATACATTTATTGATTTAGGAAATGAGTAGGACTGTACTAATCTAGTCTCTGAAACTGAGTTTAAAGCTTACCTTATGAGAACAATTCTCTTGATTTATCTTCAGGTAAATAATACAATTAAAATGTTTATATGTTTAGACTAATTTAAAGGGGGTTTTGTGTCTTCTTAGCATGTCATTGGATTCGGCCTTACACCCCATGATTGATTGTGTAGTCCACAATTCGTATCCCATTGTGAAAACTAAAGTCTTTAATAAAATGAGTTTTAAGTTAATTAAGATTTAAGTGATTTGATATTGGCAAATGTTAACTGTGATTTGAACTAAGTTTTATAAGAACTAGTTAAAATTTACTAGGCATGTATTGAAAAGGCGTTTTTCTCACAGTAGGTAAAAAGTGATATTTTAAATATCTTT